>NW_020450151.1:0-1157 GCF_003343035.1 Apteryx rowi | reverse complement strand
TTCCCATGCTCCCCAGAGTTCCCGTGCCCGCCACAGTTCCCGTTCCCGCCACAGTTCCCATGCTCCCCAGAGTTCCCGCGCTTGTCACAGTTCCCGYGCTCGCCACAGTTCCCGCGCTCCCCAGAATTCTCGCGCTCCCCAGAGTTCTCGTGCTCACCAGAGATCGCGCTCACCAGATTTCCTGCCCTCCCGAGAGTTCTTGCGCTCACCAGAGTTCACACTCGCCAGAGTTCTCGTGCTCCCCAGAGTTCCCACCCTCCAGAGAGATCTCGTGCTCGCCAGAGTTCGCACTCACCAGAGTTCGCGCTCACCAGAATTCCCACGCTCGCCAGAGTTCGCGCTCACCTGAGTTCTCGTGCTCGCCAGAGTTCGCACTCACCAGAGTTTGCGTTCGCCAGAGTTCTCGCGCTCGCCAGAATTTGCGCTCACAAGAGTTCTCACGTTCCCCAGATTTCCCGCGCTCGACACAGTTCCCGCGCTCCCCAGAGTTCCCGCGCCCCAGATTTCTAATGCTCCCCAGAGTGCGCACTCACCAGAGATTGCGTTCGCCAGAGTTCTCGTGCTCCCCGGATTTCCTGCGCTCCCCAGAGTTCCCGCGCTCGACACAGTTCCTGCGCTCCCCAAAGTTCGCACTCGCCAGATTTCTCACGCTCCCCAGAGTTCCCGCGCTTGCCACAGTTCCCGCACTTGCCACAGTTCCCGCACTCGCCACAGTTCCCGCCCTCCCAGAGTTCCCGTGCTCGCCACAGTTCCCGCGCTCCCCAGAGTTCCCACGCTCACCAGATTAACCGCGCTCGCCAAAGTTCTCGCGCTTACCAGAGACCGCGCTCGCCAGAGTTCCTGCCCTCCCGAGAGATCTCGCACTCACCCGAGTTCGCACTCACCAGGGTTCTCGCACTTGCCAGAGTTCACACTCCCCAGAATTCCCGCACTCCCCACAGTTCCCGTTCTCGCCACAGTTCCCGCGCTCCCCAGATTTCCCGCGCTCCCCACAGTTCCTGTGCTCCCTACAGTTCCCGTGCTCACCACAGTTCTCGGGCTCCTCAGAGTTCCCGTGCTCCCCAGAGTTCCCACGCTCCCCTGATTTCCCACGCTCGACACAGTTCCTGCGCTCACCAGAGTTTGCGCTAACCAGAGTTTGCGCTAACCAGAGTTCT
>NW_020450150.1:0-1135 GCF_003343035.1 Apteryx rowi | reverse complement strand
AGGCCTGATTATAACAGAAAAGTTTAGAAAAGGACATTAAAAATGAAACAAGAAAGAAATTAAGACAAAGACTGAAGGCAAAGAAATGCTTTGTTATACTTTCCAGCTTTTCATTTTTTTGTTATCCTTATCTCACTTGATTTTTTCTGTTTTAGTAGACTAGTGTTCTGGGGAGATTATGCATTATCTTTTTGTCTGAAAAGGAAAGTGATTTTTCAGAACTGGGGTGGGATGCGGTCACAGGGTCATGGGTGGCTGGTGCCATTGCAGGTGCCCTGGTCCCCTCTGCCCAGCCTCCATCTACAGCTCCGAGTGGCTCCAGTCTCCCGCAGGTCCCCTGTGAGATCTGCCAGGCCCAGGCAGGTGCCTCAGAGACACCGGGGCCTCTCCAAGTGCCACTGCATTTTTATGCTTAGACAGCTGAGCTCTGCCTGGAAAGGTGAAGAACTGTTTTCAACGTCAGGAAAAAAAAAAAAAGGTGAACATTTTCATCAACTGAAATGACTGAATAACGTTAATAAAATGTCAGTGTTTTCGCATGATGATGTAATGGAAATTTTGAGGAAGGGCATGAGTCTCAGGAGAAGAAATGTTGATTTGCCCCTTAACTTGTGTTACCGCTGCTCTGTCTGTTATGCTGTGGTTTTAAACTCACTAATCTTTCACATATTTCCACATGCCCTGATTAAATTGATCATTTCTAAAGTCAACTTTGCGTCAGACAATCTGGGCCTATGCACTTTCATAGTTTTCCAGTCTTCCTCGTCTCCTTACTCTTTATCATTCAGATAACCTCTCAACACTCCAGTTGCTGCTTTAAGCTTCAGGGAGTCTGAAGCTTGCCTCCTCTTTCAGGAGTCTCATTATCTCTTCAATCAATTCCTGCACGGTGTATTTATCCAGCCTTTCCTATCTTATTTGTGAAGAACATTTCAAGGAAGGTTTTTCCTTATAGACTGTGGTCCTCACTGGAGGCACCTTGGACTTGACATACAGTTGAGGAGTGTATTTTATTTCTTATGACACTGAATCATGTTCATTTTTCTTTGATCACAATGAAGACAAATCCTTCTGTGCCTGTTTGCAGCTAGTTGTCTAAGGAAAGCAGGTGGGAATTGGTGCACATGAGCTGTAA
>NW_020450149.1:0-1143 GCF_003343035.1 Apteryx rowi | reverse complement strand
TCTCTCTCTCTGGGAACCGCACTCACACCACCCAAGTCTTTGACTGCTAGGACTGTCGTCCCTTCGCAGTGGGCGGCTCTGTCAGCCGACTGGTGCCCCTTTCAGTTCCCAGGTCACACACACACACACACACCAGTCACAGTACCGGTATCCACACTCACACTAGTCACAGTACCTCTAAGTTAGTCTTGCAGTGCGCCTTACGCTGATCAGGCTGCGCACTCCCCCCTTCCGGCCAGAGTGAGATGGGACTCGAACCCTCTCAAATCCTTGATGCGGGACTCGAACCCCCTCCAACCCTGGGAATGGCACTTGAACCCACCCCAAACCTGGGAGTGGGACTCGAACCCACTCTCCCTGACCTGGTACGCCTTACAGGGGTCAGCCTGCGTACCCCTTACAGTGCACTTTGTTACCAAACCAGAATTTAGAATTTAGGCAGGAATTTAAGACTCACCCTCTCGGTGCCTCCCGTTGCCAAAGATCCCAGGTGAACTCACCCAATGGCGCCAGATGATCGTTTGGAGACGAGAGGCCCCGACGGTGGTCGCCTAAGGTCCCATCTGGGGTGCCAAACTTTTATGGAAAATCAGTCGCGCGGGCCTCCATAACAGGGTCCGACCCTAGGTTCCTGCTGAGGCAGAAGTTTGAAGTCAGACTGGAGAGAAATAAAATTTAATGATACACGTGCGGTAATTGCAGTTTGAGCTGGGTGCCTCCGCAGAGGGACCCCGAACACAGAAATCCCTGGGCAATTATACCGTTACAATCTAAATTCCCCACCCCTTAAGCGATAGTTTGGACCAATAGTAATAGTTAGGTCTGGGTTCCTCCCCTTCTTCCTTGGGCCCCTTCATTGTCTCTAGGCAGGCTGCTTCTTATCTTCAAGGTTGGCTACTCCTGCTGTCCGTGTAACCTCTTTATCCCTCCAGCATGAACCGGCTCTGGGGCCATGTTTTATTTATCTAAGTAAAAGTTCACAGCCTGAGGCCTAAGGCTTCAGCAAATTTAGCTACTAATGTTAAGCAAGTTATGCTAAGCAATTAATTCTAGACAGCTTCAGTTCAATATTCTTTAAAAAACAGCACTGGCCTATCAGGCACTGAGACACAAGTGACCTCACAACCACAAACAGCAGCCATG
>NW_020450148.1:0-1147 GCF_003343035.1 Apteryx rowi | reverse complement strand
GACCCTCAGCATCTCCATGGCAACGCTGGGAACCCCATAGAAGCATCCTGGCAACACCAGAGACTCCCAGCATCACCGTGGCAACACAGAGAACCCCCTGGCAACACCATGGCAACACCAGGGACTTCCAGCATCACCATGGCAACACTGAGAACCCCCTAGCAACACCATGGGAACACCCAGGATGCCTAGCGATGCCCTGGCAACGCCTGGGACCCCCAGCAACGTCCTAACAACGCCCGGTGCCCCTAGCGACGCCATAGCAACACCCAGACGGCCTAGCAACGCCCCCGGAACAGCCCCGGCAACCCCAGGGGCCCCTTGGTGACGTCATGGCAACACTGGGGGCCTCGAGCAACAGCCCCGGCAACCGGTACAGCCGCCTCCGGCATCGCCACGGCAACACCCAGGAAACCCCCCCCCCAAAAGTGACGTCTCGGCAACGGGGGGCCACCCAGCGATGCGTCCCTGCGTCGCCATGGCAACGCCCCCTCCCGGCTCTGCCCCCCACGGCCCCGCCCCTGGTGGGTGGGGCTCCCACAATGCTTTGTGCCAGGGCCCTGCCTCATCTGCATGCCAAGCCCCACCTCTCCTCCCCTGCAGGGCTCCGCCCCCTCAGCTTGCCTCAGGGCTGAAGCCCCGCCCCTCCCTGTGATGAGTTTTGCTGCTGACGGTTCAATAAATCTCTATATTGATAATGATGCCGGGGAGGCTCGTTAGCCGCGGGGCTCGTTACGGGGCGTCTCGTTAGCTGCGGGATTCATTATGGGGGGGGGCTCGTTAGCTGCGGGGTTCGTCACCCGCCGCTCCGCTCCCCTGAACTCCCACTGCCGTCTCCATGGCGACGGTCGCCGGGCAGATCCGGGGCTGCCGGCAACYGCACGCCGGATGCACACCCGCGCGCTAACGAAGCCGCCCCTCGTTACACCTCAACCTCTTTATTACCCCGGAGCTGGGGGGGCCCACATTGAAACCCCTGCTCCCCCCCCCCAAAATCTATTTCCACAGTGGCGGTTGCCGGGCGGATTTGGGCCAGGTGGCAACCACATGCCCAATGGGCTCCCTTCCGCGGTGGTGGTTGCCAGGTAGATTTGGGCCAGGTGGCAACCGCATGCCCAATGGGCTCCCTTCCATGGTGGCGGTTGCC
>NW_020450147.1:0-1128 GCF_003343035.1 Apteryx rowi | reverse complement strand
CTGGAGAGAGGGGCTGGCACAGGGGTCTGCAGGCAGCCTGGGGCTAGGGAGTCTCCTGGACACCAGAAGAAGGGACACAGTGTGTCACTGTGCTCTACCTCTTTGTGCCACTGGGGCCAGTCCCAGCTTGGAGGCTGATGGGGCAGCTGACACACATCTCCCTGATCCCTGGAGTTGCTGTGCCCTTCAGAGGGTCTGTGGCTGTGGAGTGAGTGCCCAGAGCTCTGCAGCACCCTGCGGCGGGCACTGCTGTGGGGCCACTACCAGCCTGGGTTGCTCTTCTGGGAGGGCTTGGGAGAGGGCAGGGGAGGTGGGGAGAGCTGGGGAGGGTCTGGTCTGGTCTGGAAAGGGCCTGGGAGAGGAAAGCACCAATGTCAGCTCAGCTGTGTGAACGGGCAGGGTGAGGACACACAGCAGGGGCTTGTGGTGCAGAGCCAGGTCTCATGGAGGGGAACCAAGACTTGCCGGGCGCAGAAGAGAGGAGTTCGGTCTGTGCCCTTGGTTGCCAAAGCAGGAGACCTGTGGGGGGGACGGATCACCAAGGGTTGTCGTGGGGACCATGCCAGGGGGAGGTTTCCAACCCTGAATGCACCCTGCCCTGTGTGGTGCCTGCACAGCGGGGCCATTGCGGCGTGTTCAGGCACTGGGACGGGGCACAGATGGGAGCCACGATACTCCTCACCACTCCACTGCTAAGGAGAAACTCCCAGGAGAGCTCTCCCAGCCCGGCCCCACGAGCTCTTGTCCCTGCTCCAGCCATGCCAGAGCAGAGCCGAGGACCAAGAGGTCCCTCAGGTAAAGCTGGGACAGCCTCATGGAGCTGGCCCTGAGCACCAGGAGAAGCAGAGTGCCCTGCTTGTATGTCCCCATCCTGCTGGGAAGGTGGCACCAGCACCAGGGAAATGGCCTGTTTCTACCTGGGGTCAGTGCAGGACTTTTGCATGTGAGGTGAACGTGACAGCCACGGTGCTGCAGAAACACTGGCCATGACCCCTCACTGCAGCCCCCACTGCCCCCTGCCCCTGCCCTGCCGACCTGCTGCCACCCCCGTGTGCCCTGTCTTCCGTCCCCTCTCCTCGCACTGCAGGGACAGGCAGTGCAGCAGGAGCTGGCACAGCCCCACAGGTG
>NW_020450146.1:0-1235 GCF_003343035.1 Apteryx rowi | reverse complement strand
AATAATAAAAATAAAGGATAAACAGCAGCTGAAGGATGCTGGAACCAGAAATTATCGTAACGGCAAGGGGAGGGGCGCGACGGAGGCGGCGCGGAGGACGGCGGCCGTGGCTGCGTGGAATGTGGCGGTCGGGGCGCGGGACTCGAGCCAAATCATACGGACAGGAGGGGGTACCAAAGTCTCTACGCGTTTATTCCTCAGTATGGATACATGATTCCCCACAAATAGTTAAGCGTCAGCTACTTCAATGTCTAGGCTAAAACACATGAAATCTCTCATTTAGTTTTCAAGTACAAAGTTAAAATGCCTTTTTGTTTTTGTTTTTTTTTTTTAATAATAATATATAAGAGTAAAATAATAGTGCTCTTTGAAACTCCACTACAAGAAAACAAAACAAACAGTCATTGTCCAGACAGCAGACTTAATTTAACAATATATATTTTTAATAAAATGTTTTAGCACCGTGTTTTTCACCTACTCCCTCGGCGGATCTTAAGGAATTTAGGCTTTGTTTTTTTTTTTTTATTTTTTTTCTGTTTAAATCTAGGGCTGTGCAACAAAATTTGCCTGTTTGTTTTAAAAAAAGATGTGAGTCGGGTACGTTAAAAACTGAACTCTTTCCCCCACGCGTCCCCACGGTCCCCCACGAAGACCCGGCGGCTGGTGTGGGAGACGGCGATGTTTTCCCCGAAAGCCGGGGCCGGGGCCGGCGCGCCGCCCGCCGCCGGGCGCCCGGACGCCTTTCCAGTTGTGGAGCGACAGGAACCTGCTTCCCGGCCCGGGGCGCCCGGAGCGGGCGGAGGAGCCGCGCGGGACCCGCCGACGGCGCCGCGGGGGCGCCGGGGGCCTGCGGACGGCGCTGCGGGGCTGCGCCCGTCCCGCAAATGGTGCTGCGGGGTCGCGTGGGACCCACGAACGGCGCTGCGGGGACATGCGGGACGCGCACCCGGCGCTGCGGGGCCATGCAAGTCTTGCACCCGGCGCTGCGGGGCCATGCAAGTCTTGCATCTGGCACTGTAGGGCCATGCAACACTGGCACCCGGCACTGCAGGGCCATGCAAGTCTTGCACCTGGCACTGCGGGGCCATGCAAGTCTTGCACCCGGCACTGCAGGGCCATGCAACACTGGCACCTGGCACTGCAGGGCCATGCAAGTCTTGCATCTGGCACTGCGGGGCCATGCAACACTGGCACCCGGTACTGCAGGGCCATGCAAGTCTTGCATCTGGCACTGC
>NW_020450145.1:0-1235 GCF_003343035.1 Apteryx rowi | reverse complement strand
TTGCCACAACCACCCCAGCCTTCAGCAACCACCACCCTGATTAGTCAGCAGCCATCAACATCAAGGCAAGACCCTCCATCAGCAAAAAGATTAGARCTTGCTGAAGGCTCAGATGATAGTTAGCATGTTTTAGCAATGAAGTATTTTTTAATTAAGGTATGTACATTGTTTTTTTTAGAAATAATGTTACACACTTAACAGACTACAGTGTAGTGTAAACATAACTTTTATATGCACTGGGAAACCAAAAAAATTGTGTGACTCACTTTATTGCAACATTCGCTTTATTGCAGTGGTCTGGAACCAAACCYRCAATATCTCCAAGGTATGTCTGTAATGTCAATATCCCCGCCACCCTTGAAATCATTCAAAATGCTACTATGGATGCCTTTAAACAGTCTACAAATAAAAGTGAATGCTCTCTCAATTAGCCGTCCAAAATCAATGGGCTTTAGATTACCTATTGGCCACACAAGGAGGAATGTGTGTGCTGGTAAACACCACCTGTTCTTTCTATGCAAACAAATCAAATTACTAAGGCCAGCCCTCAGGAATCCCAGACCATAGAGATCACGGAGAAAGTCTGCAGAAAGAAAGACTTTCCCTTGGTGGAGGAGGATCGGGTTAGAGATCATTTAGGCAAACGTGACATCCACAAATCCATGGGCCCTGATGGGATGCACCCACGAGTGCTGACGGAGCTGGCGGATGTCATTGCTGGGCCACTCTCCATCATCTTTAAAAGGTCATGGAGAACAGGAGAGGTGCCTGAGGACTGGAAGAAAGCCAATGTCACCCCAGTCTTCAAAAAGGGCAGGAAAGAGGACCCAGGGAACTAGAGGCCAGTCAGCCTCACCTCCATCCCTGCAAAGCTGATGCAGCAGCTCATCCTGGATGCCATCTCCAAGCATGTGGAGGAAGAGAAGGTGATCAGGAGTAGTCAGCATGGCTTCACCAAGGGGAAATCATGCCTAACCAATCTGACAGCCTCCTCTGATGGGAGGACCATCTGGGTAGATGAGGGGAGAGCAGTAGATGTTGTCTCCCTTGACTTCAGCAAGGCTTTTGACACTGTCTCCCATAACATCCTCATAGGCAATCTCAGGAAGTGTGGTTTAGATGAGTGGACAGTGGGGTGGATTGAGAAGTGGCTGAATGGCAGAGCTCAGAGAGTTGTGATCAGCGGCGCAGAGTCTAGTTGGAGGCCTGTAGCTAGCGGTGTCCCCCAGGGGTCA
>NW_020450144.1:0-1236 GCF_003343035.1 Apteryx rowi | reverse complement strand
CCCCCCCCCCCGCGGGCGTAGTGCGCGTCTTGATGATGTCACCGTGACGTCAGAGCTCTCTGTGGGCGTTGCTGATGTTGTGGTGATGTCACCGTGATGTCAGAGCTCTCCGTGGGGATGGCGGACATCGTGGTGATGTCACAATGATGTCAGAGCTTGCCATGGGTGTTGCGGTGACGTCACGGTGACATCAGAGCTCGCCGCGGGCGTTGCCGCAACGTCCAGTGATGTCAGAGCTCGCCGTGGGTGTTGTGGTGACATCAGAGGTCACTGCAGTGATGTCAGAGGTGGCCGCGGGCACCACGGTGACATCAGAGCTTGCTACAGGTGTGGCAGATGTCGTAATGATGCCGTGGTGACATCAGAGCTCGCAGTGGTGATGTCAGTTTGCCACAATGATGTCAGAGCTCGCCGTGGGCATGGTGGGTGCCGCGGTGAGGTCAGAGCTCGCAGGTGTGACGTCACGGCTCACCGCCGTGATGTCAGAGCTCGCTGCGGTGACATCGGAGCTCACCACAGGCATGCCAGGTGCCACGGTGAGGTCAGAGCTCGCTGCAACGATGTCAGAGCTCGCCGTGGGCGTGGTGGGTGCCACAATGTCACAGCTCGCTGTGATGATGTCAGAGCTCACCATGATGTCAGAGCTCGCTGTGATGATGTCAGAGCTCACCATGATGTCAGAGCTCGCTGTGATGATGTCAGAGCTTCCTGCAGTGACATCAGAGCTCGCCGCAATGTCAGAGCTCGCTGCCATGATGTCAGAGCTCGCTGCCATGATGTCAGAGCTCACCATAATGACGTCAGAGCTCGCCACTGGCATGGTGGGCACCGTGATGACGTCAGAGCTCACTGCCGTGTTGTCAGAGCTTGCCGTGGTGATGTCGGAGCTCGCCACCATGACATCAGAGTCCGCCGCCGCGACGTCAGAGCTCGCCGTGATGATGTCAGAGCTCACTGTGATGACATCACAGTCCGCTGTGATGACGTCATAGCTTGCCGCGATGACGTCAGAGTCTGCCGCAATGACGTTGGAGCTTGCTAGAGTGACATCAGAGCTCGCCACCATGACGTTAGAGCTCGCCGCAATGTCAGAGCTCACCACGATGACATCAGAGCCCCCCGCGATGACATCAGAGCTTGCTGCGGGTGTGGTGGGCGCCATGATGACGTCAGAGCTCGCCACCATGACGTCAGAGCTCGCCACAATGTCAGAGCTCACCGCGATGACGTCAGAGC
>NW_020450143.1:0-1183 GCF_003343035.1 Apteryx rowi | reverse complement strand
TCCTCCCACTCCACACTGCCTTGCACTTCTCTCTGCCTTGTCTCATCTCATGTCAGCAGCAGCAGGCAGTGCCCAGAGCCCTGCTGCTCCTTGCAGAGGAGCTGCTCCTGCACACACCTGTCTCTGGGCAGTGATGCCTGGTTGCCATGACCTCCCTCAGTCTGAAGAGCCTGTCCCCACTCAGGAGCAGAGGCCCAGCTGAGCTCAAGACTTTCTCTGTCCCTTGTGCTCCCTCCTCCTGGGAAATGTTCACTGCAATAAACTAAAATAGTCACCAATGGTCACCCTCTAAGCCCTAAAGGAAGACTGATTCCAGCATTACAGAGTGTTTCATCAGAGGATGGTTGTCTGCAAGAGGTGGAAACGTCCCCCTCTGGAAGCCCCTATTCCTATGCCTTCACTAGGCAGGACACCTAGGCAGGGACAAGAAGGGAGTCCATTTACCCATGGTTCAGGTGTTGATTCAGATGAGTCAGTCTGGGCACCGTATGCCAGGCTAGAAACCCCTGGGCTGGAGTGGGACTCAGACCCCTCCTGTGAACTCCACAAACACACAGGATGTGGGATTCCCTTTGCCAAACCTGAAGTGAGCACAACAGAGGTGTCTGCATGGGAGCTCCTTGTCTAAGCTCCCCTTGTAACCACTGGAGATGGAGCGTGGGAGTCAGCTGGTTGCACACAAACACCTGGTGACAGTTCAAGAGACAGAGGTGGTCCAAGGCATGTGCCAGTGTCTGCTTCTTCTGATGGAGCAACTATGACACCCCCAACCTTCTAGAGCCTGAGGTGAGGGCCAGGTGGGGAATTCCCTTGGCCATCTGAAATGACCCTAGATGCCTACTGCAACTAGAGCTCCACTCACTCTGAAGCTGAGACACAAGCAGATCTGTACAATGCAAACAGTGAATGCAATTCAATGCAGAAACTGGATTCAGTGACATAAAGATAGGCCATAAGCAGGGCTGTGTCCAATGCCTGGGATATCCAGCACAACCCCAGGTCTCTAGCAAATACAGCATGGGATCTACAGGAAAGGCATGTCCTTTTGCAGTGGTTGCTGGGAAATCACCCGAAGGCCGCTCAGGTTTCCTACCAGTGCCCAAACAACTGAATCCCACTACTGCCTTTAGGCAAAGTCCATCTCGTCTATATCCAACAGTGTTGCATAGATGGGAGGCACATC
>NW_020450142.1:0-1175 GCF_003343035.1 Apteryx rowi | reverse complement strand
CCATCTCCTCCTCATCCTGGAGGGCACTAAACCTGTTCTTCAGCTGCAAGTCTTTGGGAGGAGTAGGAGCCTTTCTTCTCCCACGGGCAGTGACCAGTTTCCAGCCTTCTTCTACGATGTTATGATGTACCGTTTCACACGGCACAGAGCCCTCTGGCAACTCCACTGCTGTGGGGGGTTGGGACTCCCGAAGCTGCACAGTCTCCAAGAATACACTGTCTATCTCTTGCTCTGCTTCTCGGATGCTGCACAGCCTACTGACTTCCTCCTGTAACTGCCTTACCTGACAACACAACTCATAAACAGCAGCACACCTCCTGCAGGAGAGCTGACTGCCAGCCCAGGCCTCTCGGAGAGGCCCCAAGCACTCCCTGCAGCCTGAGACCTGTAGAGCTACATCTACTGTCAGAGGGTCGGTCTGGGTCCAAGCCTCTGACACAGCAACTCCAACAGCCACTGGGGAACACACTGTGCAGCATGTCACAACCATACTTGAAGGAAACGTACACCACAGGGAACAGAAACAAAGGTTCCTTCACGCACCCTTCTGCACAAACCACTGCCTCTGTTCACTGTGCTCTGTAAGCTGTGCTCTAGGCCTGGATCTTATATAGGCCTCTCCCTAGCACTGGCTAAGAGGGTGCTTGACCCGCCCTAATCAAGGGCCACTGGGATCAAAGGCTCCAACTCCCTCTGGTCAGGGGCAACCAAGAGAGCTCGTTAGCAGCAGCCACTTCTAGCTAGAGCTTTTCCCATGAGCTTTTCCCAGGAGAAGTCAAGGCCTCCTGCAGTTGTCCTTGCCTAGCTTCCGCTTTCCTGTTCACAGCAATCACCTTCTGGTTCCTCGGGGGTCCTCAGAAAGTCCACAACTTCCAGCAAGATCCTCAAGTTCTAGTCAGAGCCCAAACACTGCTGTGCAAACTGCTGCCTCTGTTCGCTGCCTCTGTTAGCTGCGCTAACAGAGGTCCCTTGCAGGGCTGGCAGGGAGCATGCAGAGGAGGTCCTGGGGCCATCTGCTGGGCCTGTAGACCATCCTCGTCCCATGGGGGGCCTCAAGCAGGGTGCCTCAGAGCAAAGACCCAGCTCAGCTTGTTGCTGCATGAACAGAGAGGAGAAACTGCCCCAGGAAACTGCTCACACACCCAGCCACTTGTACCAGTCATTTCCAGCACCGT
>NW_020450141.1:833129-941271 GCF_003343035.1 Apteryx rowi | reverse complement strand
CACCAAACCTCCGTCCCGTTGTTCCTCCCCTTGCTCTTCGACCCGCTCCTCTCCCCCCTCTGGCGCCGTCTCCTCCGCCGCTCCCTCTATCTCCGTCGACCCCACGCGTATCCCACTCCCTCTAAGTGCCTCTCTAGCCGCCTTCCACRTCTCCCGTTCCTCCCTCGCTCTCCGCAGGAGCATTCTTATCAGCCCCCACACCTTTAACTCCCTCGCGGATCCCCCGTTCATCGGGGACTCCKCCAGCGCTGCTGTGCATTGCAGCCACAGTTCCTCCCGCAGAATCTCCATAGGAGAAGTAATCACTCCCTCCTTCATGAGCCTCTCTACACATGCTCGTATCGTGCTCGCCTTCAGCGGCGCCCGCCATTCCTTGGCGCAGGCCATTACTACCTTACATATGGCCTCCATRGTTCCGGATCCGGATCCCTTCCTCACGCTCCCGGTGCCTACGCCGGCCGAGCCGCCTCCTCGGTATCACGTCGGGGTCACCACTTGTTACCGTTCTCGTTCCTACCGAGGAGGCACGGGGCCTTCCCCCAGACCCCGGACCATCACCACACAGACACCAATATGAGGAGTGGCAAAATGGCGTTTAATGAGGCGCGTCCTGCTCTTTTATAATGCTGTAAAGCCCCGCCTTCTTCTCCGGCAGCAGTGCTCCGCCCGTTACRACCTTCCCATGTTCCGCCCCGCAGTGCCTCCCTGCTCATCCTTTTTCCTCCACACATGTGTAAATGTATGGACATACACAAATGTATCAAGGTATATATGTAGTATAAACGTGAATATATGTACATATAGGTGCATAAAAATACTCTGTAATGTATTTTATACATGTTATCCATAGCATCCTCTATAATACACTAGGTATACAAAATACTTTGTATCTGTCTGATCGCTTCAGTTTTGAAAAAACAGCCCTGAGTCACCATATATTGCTGAGACAGAAGGAAGAAGAGAAATCAATTGCTTATTTTCTGAATTTGGTTTTGAATATCTCCAAGGAAGGAGACTCCACAACCTCTCTGGGCAACCTGCTCCAGTGCTCTGTTGCTCTCACAGTAGAGAAATTTTTCCTCACGTTCAGAGAGAACTTTCTGTTTCAGTTTGTGCCCGTTACTTCTCATCCTATTGCTGTGCACCACTGAGAAGAGTGTAGCCCCAGTCTCTCTGCACTCTCCCTTCAGATACTTACACTCATTGACAAGTTCCCCCTCTCAACCTTCTCTTCTCCAGGCTGAACAGTCCCAGATCTCTCAGCCTTTCCTCCTATGAGAGATGCTCCAGTCCCTTAATCATCTTAATAGCCCTTCACCGGACTTATTCCAGTAGCTCCATGTCTCTCTCGTACTGAGGAGCCCAGAACTGGACACAGCACTCTAGATGTGGCCTCATCAGAGCTGAGTACAGGGGGAGGATCACCTCCCTCAACCTGCTGACAATGCTCTGCCTAATGCAGCCCAGGATATCATTGGCCACTTTTGCTGCAAGAGCACTTTGTTGGCTCATGGTCAACTTGTTGTCCACCAGGACAAGGAAGGAGGTCTTTCTCCACAGAGCTGCTTTCCAGCAGGCCAGCCCCCAGCCTGTCCTGCTGCATGGGATTACTTTTCCCCAGGTGCAGGACTCTGCACTTCCTTTTACCAAACCTCATGAAGTTCCTCTCTGCCCATCTCTCCAACCTGCCCAGCTCTCTCTGAATGGCAGCACAGCCCTCTGGTGTATCAGATGGAGTGGCTACTCTCAACTAGTCTAAATTGGAATAAAAATCTAAGATTTTGATTTAAGTTTTGCATTTGACACTTTTCAAGAAATGATGTGATCACTATTACTTAAAAAGGCATGGCCATATAGATACATGCAGTTTATTTGTCTACTAAAACCATTCTTTTAAAACAAATAGTTGTATGTCTTTTCCACCCTGTTTCTACTTAGACTGGAAGAGGAAAATAAATTTTCCTCATTTAAACTCTTGTTTCATCTTTCAGCTAATAGTATATGGGAACTGAAATAGTAAAGTAAACTGAAAAAGAGAAAAACATTCACTTTCATCTGTGCAAGTGGCTCACTACCACAAGCTAACATAGCATTTCATCAAACACAGACACAGATTGTGGCCTTAGCTGGTTAAGCGGTTTGTTTCCTTTTAGAGCTTCAGCTATAAACATGATTCTTTTGTAACTGTTATAGAATTTAACTGCCCTAATATTTTATAGCAAGTTGGGAACTTAATTTGTCATTATTTCACATTTAATTTTATTTTGAGAAAATGAGCAAAAGGAAAATTAATTTAAACAGAAAATTATTTAAAAAGTGTTAGATTGATCCAACCCTTCTAAGAAAAGCCACACAACCCAGAGCATTTTTATAGAAACTTGCTTAGAAATTACATTTTTGTTAAAGCATCTGAAACATTTTGAAGGTTTGTGGCATTTATTGCTGGTTGGTTTATGAAAATATGAATATGATTAAATTACAACAACTCTGGAGGTATTAAATCAGAACAGTCATATGTTATATTTCTAGGTTTTCTAATTCTTGTATTCACTGATCTCTACAAATCACTATGAATTTTAAGGGATATAGATGTTGACAGCATGTATTTAATATATTATTGGAAATTTAATTTAAAAGATTAATATATTTTATCATCTCATGATTGATAACAGATGACTGTTGATATAATAAATACATTTAATAGAAATCATTCACTTTATTTCTAATAGAATCATCTGGACAACTCCAATGGGAAGTTCTAAAAAGTAATATAATGCTGTTCTGCTCCATATTTTTCACATGAACAAACATATAAAAGCATGAATATTTACAGAATAGTTCTGGATTTCTAGATTTGTGATCTCTTCAATCAAGAATATGAACTTGAAGTCTGAAAAGATCAAACCATATATTCTACACATTTTCATATCTGAAAACTCTTGCTGACCCACAGTGAGGACAAGTAGCCCCCTTTTCATAACAGCAAATACCTTACTTCTAAGGAAATGTGTTGTTTCATTTTTAATGCAACATGACACTTGTGACATGGAAAGTTAATGACAGTGTAAAATAGCTTCCAAGAGAGTTGAAAGGCTAAAAAAGACTGATGCATGTTACATAGCTTTGAACTAGAAAGAAATAGAAAAAAATATATATTTATGGTGTTGTATGATTGCAAATAATATATATCTGGTATCAAAAGCGGGTGGATGCTCAAACACTAGTTACAGCTGGAATAATCTCCTGATTTCATTGCCCAAACACTTTTCTGTAGTTGTTTAAAAATCTTTGACATGACCTTTCCAGCATAAACTCTTCTACTTAATTTCTGTGCTCTAACTCATGCACCAACCCTTAGAAATAAATTTTAGGGACCTATGGTTTAATTCCTGACTTCACTTTACATATCTAGTATTTAGAGGTGTAAGTTTCCTTTGTAATCTGTGGAGAGAGATAGGTACCCCTGGAGAGAAAAATCTTAAAACCCGTCTGCAGGATAAGATGAATTAACCTCTCAAGGTACCTATTTCTCACAATAGATGATAAAAGGATCTTAGGTTTGCTACCACTTCTCTAGATTTTAGTAGCCTAAAGTTAAGCGATGTAACAGGAATTAGAGTGACTAGCTCACACTTACGTATCTAATGTTAGGAAAGATGAATCTCTTCCCCATTAGAAAAAGCTTCTCATTATGTAGTTTACAAAATTAAGTACATACCTTTGAGGATTTCTAGAGGGACACCCTACCCATGGAAGTTTAAGTACTAAATTTAGAGCTAAGAAATGTTACTACATACAAACTGATGGGAAAAGTATACAGGGCAACTTATTCAGTGTGTGTGTGTGTGTGTGTGTGTGTGTGTGTGTGTATTTATTTATTTATTTATTTATTTATTTTTCTTCCTAACCCACCATAGATATCCTAGCAGCAGGGACAGAGTTATTCAAAAATTCTGTGGTCGCTCCTATAAGGCAGTCACTTTTACTTATACAACCAAATGTTTCTATGAAAGCTTTAGAATCATGCAATCAGTTTTACAATGCAAAGCCTTATAGAATTATAGCTGTTTTAAATACTGTCTTTTCCTATTAAACTGATTGTTGAAATTTTGTATTGACTCAGACAATCTATAGCTACATATTCATTTGAATCTCAAGCTTTCTTTGTGAATTTACTTGTTCATTGAGGTGTCTCTGATGCCTATTTTAAAATTTCACAGCTATCAATATAAAATATGTTATTCCTACAGTCAAATGCCCAATTGTCATAACAAAACAATAATAGCATAACAAAATAAAACAATTAAGTCTGAAGTTCTGATCCTTCTCAAATGCAGACAACTGCACACAAACACACATGCAAAAATGCCCACACAATTTTTCAGCATATTCAAGTGAGAAAACAAATCTGATGGATTTTAGGGAACCTTTCTCAAATTTAAGAGACCATCTGACAGAAAGCTGTGCTGACAGATTCCTTATATTTATTTAAAAAGTCTTAAGATGAAGTGTGGAATTGCTACTTTATCTCAATAAATTCAGTAGTTATAGAAATGTGATAATTTCATAAACAAAATTCATACTGTAGATTTTACCTAGAATATACTGTCAGCCAGTTCAACATTCTTAGCACAAGCATGGGTTTGTGTTGTTTTGTCTGTTGTGCTTTAGGAGCGGTGGGGGATAAGGAAGTGTGAAAATGCATGCTAATTCTTGTTACCACAGGATTCCCCATAGTTCATTTCAGTGACCTGGGAATGGCAAAACCATAGACAATAATAGGAAAGGCACTTTAAATGAAGGTGCAAATATATTGATAAACATAGAGAATGGAGATAAAAATATTTTCAAATTTCTATTTTATTCATAAGATTTTGAATTGAAGACACAGAATTTCTGTGTCTAGGATTTGGGCTCAGCTGAACTCTGCAGCATAAGCAGACAGGCCTTGGATTTACTTTGTTTGGATAAAGTCTGGGGGGAAAAAAATATACATATATATATTTTTCTTCAAATAYTACCTGGAAAAGTTAATATTAAGAATAAAAGGGTTTTTTAATTTTAAATTCTGATATCATAATGTGATTTTAGTCAGATTTATATAGCATTAGAATCATGGAATCACAGAATATTGGAATACTGGAATAGAATCATAGCATAATTTTGGCCTTGAATAGATCTCTCAAGGTCATCTGGTCCAACCTGCTTCTGAAAGCAGGGCTAACTTCAAGGTTAGATCAGGTTGCTCAAGGCTGTGCCCAGCTGAGGTTTGAAAATCTCCATGGATGGCAAATCCACAGACTCTATGGACAACCTATCCCAGCTGAACTGCAACCAATGTTCAGTACTCAGAATAGAAGAATCTGAATTATTTTTCAGAATACCTTTGCAATAATTTAACTTTCTTAGAAACCATTATTACAGAGTCACTTGCTATTTGTTAAGGTACAGGCTGATTAGTCTATTGTAAATGTCAAATCATAGTCTGCTCTTTAGAGGAACCTTTAACTCTGGATCTAGTGAAAAACAGAGTCTACAGAGTGTTAAAAACAGACAGGCAAAACATTTCTGTCAAAAGAAACTGAACAATTTTGTGTGTCATTTAGAAGAACACACTGTAGAATAAACTTTGACATAACTCTACTGCTTTGTGATTGAAAAAGCAAGAGAACTTTATTGAAAATGACACAGTCTTGATTAATTATTGATTTCACCAAGTATAACAGAGACCTACTGGACATACAGGTGAATTACAAGTGTATTAGAATGGTATGTAATTGGTAATGCCAATACTGTCAGATGCTACAGGAACACTGCATTTGGCAGAAGAAAACTACATTCTTTTCACTGCAGAAACTAATTAGTGGTAGAACAACTGCTTCAAAGAACTTTAAATTGCCAGCTAAAACTATTTGGCAACTCAGCTACACATACTTAGACTTTTATTTCAAAAACTGTGCATGCTGGGTCAGGTTCTATAGCCTTCCCCAGTTAATGTTCTGTAACTTGCTTTGCTGTGAGATATGAATATGATTGTCTAAGTCTCTTAATTGGTGATGTGTTGGCTGACAATTAAAATATGGATATTCAGCACATGAGGGGAATGAGAAAAAGAAGTTCCTCATTTAATTAGTTAGATAAACAAAAAATGAAGTTATTGATTGGGAAAGGAATAAAAGTTTTAAATCTTAATAGACACTGTATTTAAAGTTACAGCTGTTCATTCTGATCCCAAAGAATCCAGATTCTGGATAACACAATTTCAGAATTCTGCTTGTCATCCAGACACTTGTTCAGTTGTTCTTTTAGGCACTTTGGGTTTCCATCTTCACCTTAACCTAAGCAGTTATAGTAAATTAAATCTGTTTCAAGGTGGTGGTGGTGGCAGGGGGGGACTTCTAAAACTGTCATCTTGATGTTTTCTGCATTTTATTATAAATGAATCTAAACCAAGCTACATGCAAAGGTTCAGAGTGCCAACATATTGCTAGAAGCAATCTTCTATTTGTATTTCTGTCTCCACTTGAAATAAGCTGTACTCTGTACCTCAAAGAGAAAAAGGTTTTACAAGACTTCCAGCTCAAGATGGGCTAAATTCTCCAAACAAATTAGAAAACACAGACAAATAAGGACTGCACCAATAAAAAATGTTGACACTTGGTGCCTGGTCCACAGACTCCAGAGCCTGTGCTACGCAGGACGCAGTTCAGGGCCAGCCTGCGGTGCAACGCATGGGATACATCTGAAACCCAGCGTGGTGCAGCAGAGAAATGCAAGACCACTCACTCAGCTCCAAAGCCAAGACTCCATTCTCTGAGAGTCTGCTGTTCTTTGAAAGAACTGAGCAGAATCCAGTTTGTTGTCTTAAAGTATTGTTTGTTTGTATCAGTGATAGGAAAATAGTTAAAACATTCAGCCAGGCAAATAGAGATGTGAGTTTATTTACCATCTCAGGGAGTCCAATCCACATTTCTTGTCTTGCAGAAGAGAGGCCTAAACATCAGGCGGTAGAGAGTGAGGCTAGTAGGGAACGGTGACTTTGCACTACTGCTTGAGCTGGGCCAAAAAACAGCTGAGAGTAGATGCTGACGAGCCTGACACTTCTCATGGTGATCCTAGGAATCAGGTGACCTGCTGCTGATCTGGAAGTGCCTAGAGAATTTCAAAATCAAATAGATTTTTGGTGGGAGATTGTAACTTCTTTTGCAGTTCCAACTCAACGCTTCATACAGTTAAGGAGTGTTTCAGTGTATAAATGGAAGAAGAAGATGCTTTTATCACAGGTTTGGAATTAGACATCAAAATCTGAGCAGGTACAGTTTTAAGAGTTTAAGCCCTGTTTATGGATTTGTACCTGTTACAAATTCTCGAAAGTAGATGTTGCAATACTTATCTTTTAAGCACCATGTGAATTCACAGTTAAGTACTCCAGCTGTCTGTATGATGCATGATAAGACAGAATTATCTAAGACAGGCACTTCTGTACTGAGGATAGCCACCAAAATTAATCAAGACAAGAACACAAGGGAAATTGAAGGACTAGAAGGCAGAACCCCTTTTACCTGGAATCTTGAGCTCTTAGCAATTACACAGGTGAGGTGATTAAGCCAGGAAAAAAAGGATAGGGATGACTCTTAAAATTACTGACAGCCTAGCAGCTAAACTTTTTTTTTTTTTCTTATGGAAACCCAGGTTTAAAAACATGCTCTGATTAAAGGTATACACTAAGCTGCTCACAAACGGATGTCTCACCCATTTGAGATGCTGTATGATTTCAAGACAACTGTAAGAGACTGGAATCTATGTGAGGATTTTGCTGTCTTGAAGTGGCAGCAGGAGTTTAGCCAAGATTACTTTTAGGGCTTCTGCTGCATTAGTAGATGCATATGTGTTGGTAACTAAATTGAGCCCTTCTGTCTGATCAGATAAATAGGCCCCTGTCCTTCATTGACCAAACTAACTGGGACAGGAGTCATCAGGATACAGTTGTGTGCAATACCATTTCAGATTCTTTAAGTTACCTAATGGTAACCAGGTTATCAGGTTATCTGCACAGATCCAGCAGCTATCACAGGACTTATGGAAGCTCCATGCATTTCTGAAGCAGAAATTCAGAGATCCTCTAGGACCTCTCAAATGATGCAGAACATTAGTGGTTAGGCAACAGAATCCTGTACAAGATTTCTATCGATTATTATGAAAACCCAGTCCAACCAGCTGAAATGTGGACATCTAAGGTGGACAGCTAAGGTTATGAAGAGGAGGATTCCACAGCAAGGTCCTTAAAGGAGTGGGTGGAGGCACTGCATGGGGCTGGGCAGGGCAATTAAAGCCTGTTGGTAAAACTGAGAACCCAAACAGTCTACTCCATAAGGTACTGCCTCTTTCAATTTAATATGCCTTTGTTCAAGCTTCATATATTTCAGTCACGTGTGGAGCAGGTTTACAGAGCCTAGATACACAGCATAATGAGAGGATAATTGTTTGACAATCATTTTTGGACTTAGTTCATATGATATTCTGAACAATGTGCTAGGATTAGCATTTTAAAGGTGTTCTGCATGCCCTCAATTAGAGCTGTAGGCATGTATGGGGCAAATATACCCACTGTATAAGGCAGCACCCGAGCAGACAATTTGAAGATCTCAGTGATACACATGTTGGCTTGGTTGGCCAGGTAGGTAGGTATCTAGCTATAGGTAAGTACACCAGGTAGGTATCTGAGAAGTTTAAAAGAATTTGGTCTTTACTGAAATCTTGTTTGAAAATGATTTTGTGTGTGTTTGTGTATGTGTCTGCAGAAATATCTTGATGTCCTAGAATTTTTGGAACTACTTATTTTAGGCTTTTTATTTATGAAGTCTCACAAATTTTCATATACAGGTAAATTGTGAACACAACATAAATTGTAGCCAAGTGCTGGCTATTTAGAAAGTAAATACCCCTAATTAATATTATGTAGTTAAGTAAAAACTTACATCTCATTACAGGAAAATCAGACTTATCTTGGTAATCAGAAATTCTATTGAGAGGCAGAGAATCCTGAGACAGACTTGGGCAACGAACATGAAACATGAGACAAGACCATTTGACTTTGAAGCTCAAAAGGCAGTAGGAATAGAAAAGTAAAAAATAAGGAAATATGTCTTGCTGAGTCTAAAAGTGACTGCTTCTTCCTTATCCATCCCTTAGAGGGATTTATCATTATTTATGATAAATAAATAATATAGGCTGTGTCTATATACTGTACTTTACTGTAGAGGAAACATACAGTCTGGTGTGTTTTGCAGACCAGGTTCTCTGCTTGTCCACACTGTGAGACATATTGGGATGTACTGCAACTCCCTTTTGACCTATGTGCCAGAATTCCATTTCAATGGGAGCATGGGCTCCTACCATTAACCACAGTCTGTCAAAAAGTATTGCTTTGAGAAAATAATTCCTAATACTTTATACAGTAGTCAGTTTTTGACTCTGACTCAGTAATTGTTCTCTTTTTACTTAGTTCCATGATGTATCAGATTGTTTTGAAAATCTGTATTAAAGCTGGCACATTTCAGTAAGTTTATCACACTTTTTTCTTAATCTTTATTTTTATTATATGCTTACTAGTTATGTTCAATTTTTGCTTTGACTTACTGAGTCAAAGGGAGATTCTGAATTGAAAAATTACAGTATGGTTCCTTTACCACATATACTCAGATCAGACCTTGATAAGACACTTTTCTATAAGTCTATATATAAATATATAAATATATATATATTCTAAGTCTATATATAAAATGTTTAAAAACACTTGGCTTTTTTAACAAGAAGCACTTCAAATAAACAGAAATTCAAATGGAAATACTAAACTTATCTTTTAATTGATTATTACTGTGCTAACAATAATAAATAATAATAATAATAAACCTTGGAGAACATATAGTTGTAGTTAAGTGATTTATTTTTGCCAATTTTAGAAAAAACTCTTTGCTAATGTGATGACAAATCAACTTACAATGAGATGAAAACATATAAAAATGACTGCTTACCTAAAAAAGAACACATCAGAAAATCATTTTTGGAGTACCTAATACTAATACAAAATAAAAAAAGATTTTACATAATTGTTATGAAAAATATTTATTTAATTATTCAGARCAGAAGTCCCAGGAAGCTGTGAAATTTTATCATGTAAGGCATGTTACAAACAGATATGTATAACCAGTCCATGTCCATAAAGTCAGCAAATCAATGAAAATCCAATTTCATAGTAGAATATTAGGTCAAATTCATTTTTGATGTTATATTAAAGATAATTCTGGCCTTTTATTGAAGAGTTTTTTTTTCCTTCTGATATTTAAGAAGGTATAGGTTAGTATATATATTTTTTTTCATCATGGTGCAACCGGGTTTGTTATATTCTGAGCAGCTGTTAATGTTTTTGGAAAACTCACAACAGTGTGTCCCACTGTAAACTAAAATGTGTTCTACTAAGCATTAGTAGGCATAACAATAAAATAAGAGAAAGATTTTTCTTGGACAGAGTCAGGAGAAAGTAAATCAGCAAAGTAGCTTGGCTCAAAGTCAGCCCTCTGAGACTCACTTCCTCCCTAATTCTCCTTATTGCAAGGTTGAAATGATTTACTGCAATGCTGGTAAAAATTTGTGACAGCTGCCACACTACTTAGAAATTGCTGGCTGACATATTCAAGGTAGATCAAAAATGTTCAAATCCACCTGTTCAAATGGAAAGCATGTCAGGGAGGATTCTTATTCTCTATCACTCTTCTATGGGAGCTTATATTCCATTTCCCAATCGCTCTAAATTTAGCTCGTACGTTATTGTCTGATTTGGAAAATGTCTTTTGAAGTTTAACTGCAGTAAGATTTTTTTTTCTACTTTATAATGCCCATATAGGACCTAATATATCTCTGTGATGTGATGCAGGAGTATTTTTAAATATGTGTTTTTAATCTATGTTTTAATATTTTTCAGAGGACTTGAAGTTTCCCCTTATAGTTTAGTGTCTTCTATTTGGCCATTGTGGGCATCAGATAATTTTGAAAAAGTTTAATAGTATCCAGAATCTCTAATAGGCAGATGTGGAATGATATGCACTTCAAATGATACATAGCCTAGTCCATAGCTGGTACTTTGCTGCTAAAGTTTTACTTGTAATTTACAACTTATATATATATGTGTGTGTGTGTGTTTATGTATGCACGCATGTATGTATGTAAATATGTATACGTATGTGTATGTGTATATGTATATGTGTATATATATATATATTTGATACCATACCAAACATTGTTTCAGTCCCTGTTTTTAATCCTGACAAGATATGGACTATAATAAGCTTCTAAGGTAATAAATTCTACAGAGAAATTATGATTTTTTCTTCTTTTATCAGTTTTCCTTTCCATCACTGTGGATGACCATTTCTTCTTATTCTGTTAGGGAAAGAAATTGGACATTTCAGACAAATTTTCCCAATAACATTATTTAGTATACATTTTTCACATCTCTTTTTATTAGTCACTTCCTTAAATGAAACAATCTCAGTTCCTCCATTGTTTTGTTGTTTACTTGCCTGTGTTCATTTACTCAGTAGATTCTGTTGCTTATTAACAAGCAACAAAAAAAGTTTGTTAGAAAGACAGTCAAAACAGTGAATAAAGCCTAGACAGTGATTCAGCTCAACCTAAGGAGGCATTTGGAGTGGGATTCAGTTCCCTAAATATAGGAATCTAGTCATTTCTAGGCATTGGGATGAAACTTGTCCAGCTTCCACTTTTATGTAGAAGGCGACAGATTTTTTACAAATTCTGTGTCATACTTATCAGTCCTGTGCAGACATCTTCAATACTTCAGTGAGTCTCATATGTAATTATCCACTTAAATTTAGGCAATTAAATCCAGCCCTAGTGCCAGGTCATATGAACTGGGAATCTCTTGGCTGAATTGATGAAATCTAAATGATATACAGTGCAAACTTAGGTTACCTAAGTGACATGTATAAACATCTGTCAAATATAATGGGAATATAGATAGTAGCCTAGATATAGACTCTATGACTCAGTGAACTTCCTTACATTTTGGTGTCCATATTCTCTGTGGTTTGTAGCTGCTGGCTGCCCTATCCAGAAAAGAACTGATCTCCTAGACATTTTTTCTTATCTGTCATCCCTGTGATGTTGTCTGGAATAGTATAGTGGCATTTTGTTTACCTAACTGAAATTGATCATCTACATTTTAGATGTCTAACTTTAGGTAAGTTGAATCCCATGCAAATTATCTTTCAAAGAGATTTCACAGACACAAGTGGTAGCAAAATAACTATCACAACAGCGCTTCATGTCTACAGAAAACACAGAAACATTACTGAATTGCATTAGGTTGTAGTGTAGTTATAATCCCTACATATTAAGTTCATAACAGAGTTGGTAGGAATGTAAGCTTTGTGATCTTTATCCTTGAGGTTCTGTAATTTATTGGGTAGAAGCAAATATGTCTTTTGAAAAAAACAAAGTCTATGTCTCCCTCTGCTACTACGAATTGGTCAGTGAGAAAAATGAAAATTACAGTACAGTAGAGGAAAGGAACATGCTTATGACCAGATCAGAACTGATAAATCTGTGTTTACTTCCTGGCTGTGTCACAGATTTTTAACAATGCCTTGGACAAAGTCCGTGCCAGACACAAATAGGAAGTGAAGAACACATTCAAATGCTTGGATGCTACCCAGTCTTAAAGATGCCTTGTGACCTTACTCTCGCTATTGTGATGTTAAGTACTGATTAAAGGGATTGGCAACACCGGAAGTATGAATCTTATGGAACTGGAAATATGGCTTGCAAAAGACATGCTTGCAAAACATATGATTGATTACTAGCCTTAGAATTCTAGTCTGTGGCTTCTGAGTTGAAAGCATTTCTGTTTACATTTAGAAAGCATAACAATTTTCAGGGTAAGATGTATATTTTTTTCCAAGGTAATTTGCATATTAATGTGAGACATCCAGCTAAATTTAATTTGGTAATACTTTGTTTATGGGGCTTAACAGTGTTTACATAGTAACGTGGACAAGTTCCTTACACCTCTGAGGTGGTTATTTATCCATTAATAATTATGAGAGGTCCTGCAAAGCATCATAAGTTGGCCAAATTTCTAAAGATTCAATCTGAACTGTGTCTTTATTTTCTGGAAATGTATTTTTTTATTTTTTTTAATGTATTCATAATTGTTTGGGTTTTACTGCTGCATTTCTGAGCTTCTGTCTTACATCACCTGTCCTCAAAAACCTGTACATCTTTCTAAAATGATATAATATGCTAATATATTATATGCTAATATATTAAGGTATGCTAATTTATTAAAGAATCATGCTACATAGGCTAATATATTAAAGAATCATAAAATTATAGAGTTCCTGTTTATGTTTTCCATAGAGAAATATACCTTCTTCTCTGTAGTATTATACCCTTGACTTGTTTTCAGCTTCTAATCTTATTTCTCATCTCCACATTGTTTTTTGTAAAGGTTTACTGCCCTATTCCTCATCCTGCTTTTTTTTTTCCCCATTGATTAGTTCTATTTCACTGTGAAACTACCCATTCTGAAATCTGAATAACAAATATTTTGTCAGTCCATTTCTTCAACTTCCTAAGACCTTTTTGAATTCTATTCCTGTTTTCCAACATATTCATAGTTCATTCTAGCTTGATGTCATCTACAAACTGAATGAGTATGTTGTTCATTTCAGTTGTTAGTGGAAATATTGAGTACAGAACCATGAAATAATGGCAGGGAAGGTGCCTTCCGAGGTCTTATGCCCAAACCTTCTAACCATCTGGGAGGCCTTCAGCTGGACTTGCTCCAGTTTGTCAGTCTGTCCCTTGTATTAGGGGGCCCAAGATGGGACACAGCACATGAGGATCAACCTTACAAATGCCTAGTAAAGAGGAATAATCACTTCCCTCACCTTCCAGCTTCACTTTTGCCAATACAGACCAGTAAGCAGTTAGCCTTGATCTCTGCGAAGGCATATGGCTGACTCGTGTACTACTTGTCCACCAGGACCTCCTGGTCCTTTCCAGAAGTGCTGCACCATAGCCTGTCATCCCACAGCCTGCAGTGTTTCATGGGATTGTGCTATCTCAGGTGCAGGAATTTGCATTTGTCTTCTCTGAGCTTCATGACATTTCTGCAAAAGTCAGGATTCAGATTAAATTTTAAAGGTTCTGAAAGGAAAAATGTTTTGCTTTGAGTACAGCATATTTTGTCATTTCTGAAATCAGACATTTCATTAAAAATATTTCAGTATTCCTTACTTAATATAATTAGTAGATAAAATTAGTAGATAAAAAATAAATCATTTAATCTAAAATCATAAACTATTTGTCCCTCTTGAACACCAATTTTTAAAGACATACTTGTTCAGCATTTAAATAAATGAGTAAATAAGCTGCCTAATTCTCATGTAAGTAAGTTGACCAAGTGAAACACTGATTTTCAGTGTCTGGATTCTTTAGGGATGAATGACCAGATAGTAATTCTTTGCATTGTTTATCTATTTGGATAAGACTGATATTGTTTAGCTGTATGTAATAGCTGAAATTATGATAAAATGTTATATTTTCCTCAGAACAAATTTTCATCTTTTGCTTCTTCTCCATCGTTAGATCAAGTAGAAAACATCACAAATTGCGCCTAAAAGTAAAAACTAAAGACTCCTACGTAGGGTTTCTTACCCTATAAACACATACTTTATATATTTATAATATGTATTATATATTATATAATTTATATAAATTACACATTAATATATATCTTTTTGCTATGGTTAGATAAAATTAATTCAGGAAATTAAGATTTGTATGAAACTTCATAAATTTTATTCTTTGTTGTATTGTATCCGATCTTATTTTCTTCTTCTGTTCATTTATTTATTAAGACTAACCTACTGTTAGTGAATTTCACTATGGATTTAAGACAGAGTTCTATAAAAATGGTAACTGAATGTGTGCAATGTTATTTTCAAGTACCTAATTCAAGTACCTTTGACTTGTACAGTAGACACTGGATTTTGGCCACCTAAGTGGGTAACGCAGCTACAAGAGCATGTCTTGGAAGTGATCTGGGCTTCCCAGTTTTTCTGGGTCTTAGAAATGTAGATATAGCTCTACTTTCTATTCCCTCTGTACACAGTTTTGCAAGTGCTAATTATAGTCTTTAAACAAATTAATAAAATCAATGTTTATTGTGTACTTAGAATATTAGATTTTACACTAATCCAACACAGTCACTGGAAAAGTTAAATGTCAGATGGGAAACTGAATATCAAATATTTAGGACCACTAATGTCAACCACAGGAAGATAGCTAGTACTTTGCAAGTAGCTAAAGAAATTTAAAGGTTGGAGTCTAATTTTAATAAATGCCGATGGCCCAAGGAATGGAATATACATTTGGAAAGTTGCCTACAAGAAGCTGTTTTGTGAAAGTCATTTTAATGCATCACTGTTATATAAAAAGTGTGCTGTTCTTTATCCACATTTTTCTTTAGTTTTATTTGCAAAAATAAGTTGATTTCTCTTGCTATTCTGGGGATATGAAGTCAGCTTAACTGCTGAAATTGGACTTTGAGATAATAGTGTCTTACAGTGTTTGCAAATGCATTTGTTTATCTTTAGTGTAAGAGGCATCTATTTCTGATAGATGAAAGGAACCAGTTTAGCCTTGCAGATATGATATTGGAGTAGCTTGTGGATCTGCAGTTTGTACTGATTATAGCATCTGCACCTCAAAGAATTTTAATTTCTTTAGCAATTAACTGCCTGAGCAATGTTTCTGTAGCAGCTATGTCAGATGACAGCTTGCTAATAAATGAACATCCTTTCCATACTTTTCCATTTGACCTTGCAGACTACTTGCCTCTCTAGGAAAGCAAAAGTTACTTGAAGCCTTATCTCTTGAGACATGTAAGGCAAGACTGGACATAGCTGAGAAAACACAAGAGAGGGAAAATGGTGTAATGAATATAAGCTTTGAGATGATGAATAGAATGAAGAAACACAAGTGAATCTCTGACCATACAAAGGAAATCATCAGCTTATCCTTTGTGGTCCCACTATGGCCTCCACTGATAATGGCAGTATTAATGCTTTTTTTCCTACCATTAATTTTCTGATTCCATGTCTGCGCTCCAATTGTCACACGCATATCTTTCTTAATTAATAGTGCTGTTAAAGATAAGATATGAAGACAAGAATAGGCAAAAACTTTTGCTAGATGAGGTCATATTGTTGGAAAAAATAGACAAGTTTTAAGGTACCGAATTCCATCTTCATGTCTGAAGCAGCAAACCTTATAATAAGGTCAAAGTAGGAAATCCTGTGTTCAATTTCACTGTCTTTGTGTTTTACAAGTTGGAAGACGATATTTTGGGTATCCCTCATTTCTTCAAAAATTTCTGTTACAAGTCCTTGCTAAAGGAGGGCACTGGCCCCACTTCCACTTTACTGAATATCTCAGGTGACCAAAAGACCATTTAGTGATTCATCCAAAGTTATTCTCATATTGCCATTCTCAGCTTCAATACAGCCTCCATGACATTCTTTTTGGGGTGTCTAAAAGCCACAGCTGCATTAGCAGCAGGCACTAGGAAGTTACCTACTACTCACTTTACTCCTGACATATCTAGTATAACCAGAATCAATTAATTTTAATAAAGAAAGGAGAAAAGGACTGGTCTTTGTGAATCTGTCTACAAGACATTAAAATTTTAAATTAAGTCCAATATGGTAGTATTGGAATGCAGTTATCTATATACTTATCTTTTATTTTTATGGAGAAGCCCAACCTTGCTTCCTCCGTGCAAGCAATCTACAAGGAACCTCTTATAAAAAGATGGTGAGCAGACTTGGGTAAGCTGAATGTTAAGTGCTGTAAATAATTGCCATTCTCACAACATAAATACTGTATATTATTCTAAAAACATCTATTGATGTGCTTGAATTGAAGGAAATACTCTCAAAGGCTGTAAATTATCCTACATGTATAAAGTTGTCATTAACAAGGTCTATCCCCAATATTTTTTTTCCCCTCTAGCTTGCAAACTATCTTGCTGGCATCTAGGGAAGATAATTATGCTATTCAGACTTTATGTGCAGTTTTTGCCTGAAATATCACAGATAGTTCTTGAAGTAGATATTTTGTTTGTCTCTGGCTTTATCTCTCCTCTGTTTCTTAATTATTTTTAGCAAAAATGTTATTTGATTATGTATTTTTAACAGATTAGATTTTGAATATGATGGTATTTGAACATAATGAATATATGTTTCATAAAAGGAAACTTACTAGAATTTAGAGTGAATAAATATAAGTTAAAGAAGTAAAACTGAAGGTTTGAGAACAAAATGCAAAAATAAATTATTGCAGTATTAGGTATTCATATAACTATAGTCAGGAACAGTGTTTCATTCCATGTGAGAGTTATGCCCTCCAGTAAATACAAGTATAATTAATTCATGTAAATACAAGTATCTTTATTGGGAGGGAGAAAATTAGAACTCACTTAAATAATTAGATTTTTAAAACTAAATTCTTTAAACTGTATTTGTGAAATGTTCTTTAGAAGGTAAGTACCTTTTTACAGTCCTCACTTCACTAGCAACAACCTAGAATTGGACTTCATAAATTTCCCAAAAGTTTTAAAGAACTGGACTATTAATGATGATGACGATGTCGACGACGACGACGATGACGATGATGATGATGATATACCAAAACCCAACATCAACATTAAAAAGTTAAGAAATGTTTGTGCAGTGTTGAGGCTCCAGGTTTCAGTACCATTAATCATTACAATAAAATAAAGTCAAAGTCCATTAAACCATTACAGTCTGAAAAGGTAGATTCAATAGCACTGATTAGAAATGGTTTATTTTTAATCAAAATACTGTGTATGAGGCTGGAATATGTAAAGGGTCTCTGGCAAGTCCTTTTAATACTCCATTAGCTTCAGGACTGTGATACCCAAAATGATATGATGTCAATATTAATGTCAACTGTCTGCTGGAAGAACAGCAAGCTTACAACAGCAAAAGGATCCCAAAGAGACTTTCAAATGTGCAGATGAAGAGAAAAGTAACAAAAGGGAGACCAATTGTAATAAGGGCAAGAAAGGAAAACAGCTCTAATAAAGTATTCAGGTGAAGCCAACTAACAGCACTACAAGGTGACCCTATTTTTTCTGTTTATTTTCATTTTACAGTCCCTGCAGCATCAGTACCACTCGCTTTGGATAGAACTCTTTGAAGATTTTAAACAGAAAGGAAAGCTGGCAAATTTAGCCTTTACACTGTGTTTACAAAGACATAATGGAAAGCCAGCAAAAACTAGTCTCCTTCCCTTTATTTTGGCATAAGCTCTAAGCATTTTCAGTGATATACGAGCTTTATGCACCATTAAACAAAACAAAAAACAGGCATCTTATCAAGACAAAATGGTTAAAAGCTATATTCCACATACAAATCACAGCAGATACTCACACSTAACACAAAGGATTGAATAAAACATATTAGGCAATTCTTAACATCAATGTCATTGTCTTCTTGACCTCTGGGGCAGGACATTATGTGTGTAGGTACTGCTGCCATCCTGAGCTTCATTTTCCTTCTTCCATGGAAGATACAAGCTGGCTGTCAATCTCTGGCTTTGACCCTGGTGCTCCAGGTTTATGAAGATGAATTCTGCCTGAAAAATCCATGGAGAAATACACTGTCTGGACTGCCTGCTTGTTGACAGGTGAGTTAGGTCCACATGGCTAGTGTAGCAAATTAATGGGGTCAAGGCATGGGTTAGAGCATCGGGATGCAACTGTACATAGTGTTTTACTATCATCTTGCCCCTTGGCACCTTTGTGGGTGGTGTCAACATGCATTCTCCTAGACAGTACTCCCATCCTCTCTGCTTTTTGATGTATCATAGATCAGTTTCTCTTTTTGCTAGGCAGAATGGATGAGGTATCCCATTCTGGTAAAAAACACAGTTTAATCACACTGATGTAGGCTTACTTGGCCAGAGAACAGTTCTAAAACATGTGGCTCCATAAGTTTCTGTGAAACTTCAGTTTTTATACCCTAATAGCAACACTTAATTTTTTGTGGGCAGAGATATGAGACATTTCCCTTGAATCTATAAGGTACATCAATGATTTTCCACACAAACACTCAATATGTTCAACAGATTATTCATCTCAGCATAAGTAACAATAATTTTTCAGAAGTCTTCTCCAGGTCATGCCATTCTAGCAAAGAGAAGAAATAGTGTACATTAACTCATTTGGGCTGTTCACACATACTCAATAGCCTGTTTCCCTCTGGCATATCTATAAGGATTAATAAGAAAATACAGCCAAGATGACTTTTTTTTTTTTTTTTTTTGTCCTTGTCTTTTTCATATAGAAAGTCTTGTGTGTGGCAGGAACATTGAGAACTTTAAACCATATATGACAGAATTAAATAGCCTGCAAAGCGAGCATATGCTCTACCTTTGATAAAGTATGCTTTACAATTCTTACTCTCATTCTACTGTCTTTTTAAATGACCCTTACATGGTGATGCTTCTCTTTCTGTAGACTCAGGAGCAAAAAAAATATATCTACTTTGTTCATTTCACATTTGGCCAACATGAGTTAATCTGAAATATGCAATTCTCTTGTAGTTCAATTTAAAAAGTGTCCAGTTTTACAGTTGGAAGACCAGCAAAGACAGGGAGGATGGAAGAGTTCTTCATCTTCTGAAAAGTCTTCTATTGTCTTTTTGGCAATGCATACCCATTTGTGTGGTTATACCCCATATACAACCATTGGTATGATAATAACACAAATATACTTTATTTCTGCTGTATGAGAGATACTACATTAAGAATATGTTTGAACAGACAGATTCATAAATTGTGTGCTAATTCTTATTGCTTAAAAAAAAAAATTCCCAAAGCAAATGTCTTGAAGAGTACACCTAATGGCAACAGTATACTTAAATGTAACATCAAAAATAGTCAGAAATAACTTAAAATATCCATATTAAATGTTTAAGATATCTGAAGATGTCTTGGATTGGGAAAAAATATATATATGTGTATACATATGTATATACCTGTTTGTGTGTACATACATTATATATATATAAAAATTCTAGGAAGCAGGGGACCAATGTTTGCTAACTTACACAGCCTTCACCCAAAATGTAATTTAAGTTACTTATTTCTAGGAGAATAGATATTGCTAAATGACAAAGGTAGCAGTATATTTCCTTCATAACTTGATCAGAAATCAAGGGTAAATCCTATGTCAAAAAAAAAAAAAAAAAAGGTGATGGGGAAGGAAACCATTATATTGAACATTATATTGAAGTATAACTTGTTAATAGAAGTCATTAACTGTTATGAAGCAAAAGAATGAAGACATCGTAAAATATAAAATAATCTACAATACTGGACACCACAAAACTTTGATTCAAGTAAAACAGCAATAATAATAATAATAATAATAATAAAATAACGCAATAGAAATTCAGTCAAGGTCATCTTGACAGCCTTACCTCTTGTACCAAAAGATTCTGCCTGGCGTCCCTTCTCACATAATCAGTTTTAGACATATTCATTTCTGAAAGTGTGTTACTCTTCATCATTACATTAATCTTTTCATATAAATGGCATAATTATACTATTTTTGGAAACAAGGTATGCATAAATGAATAAGAGTTTTTTTTATAATTTGTGGCCTGTTCCCTTCTGAGACAGACCATTTGCTCTCAAAGGGAGTCATACTGAACTGTGTATTATGGGCTATAACTTGACAAAAATCTCTATCGTTATAAATAAGGGCTTCAAAATTGGCCATAATAAAAATGGAAATTTTGTTTTTACTTAATCTTTTTTTGAGGTACATTCCTCTTGTTTCATCCTTGTCCCAGGTCTTGATGCAGGGCTGAGCTACAGTCAAACAAGAACCTGGATATAGGGATCATTTGTTACTTCAAATCATCTTTGCTTTCTCTATTTTGGATTATTCTGGTTGTGTTCAAATTTGAAGCTTCCCTGAGGCTGCTCTGCTGCCATGGCTTTAATAAGCCTTCTATCATTTAGGGCCTCCACAAATACATGTTCACGTTTTTTCTATGAATACCTCATCCGTTCTAACTAAATTGAAACCTAAAAATGCTATAAAACCTAATAATGTCTCCATGCCTACAGAATTCTCTCGGGTCTAGTTTAACCAGCTGTACGACAACTTTGTGTTAGCAAAAAGTTAATCTGTGATTCTGTAAGAATCTAGACTAATTAGATAAAACAAAGTGTCTGAAAACTACTGTACTGTAGATATACATATGTTGTATAGAAAATCTAATATAAATATTTGAACGAATGTCACTTTTAGGAAACATTATGTGTGTGTTTTATTTGCTTTTATTTTTCTTCTTCCCTAAGAAAAGCCTGAAAACAAACTTGAAAGGAATTATCTTTTTTTTGTTTTTTTTTTGTACAGTAGCCCCCCAAAAAGAGAAAAAAAGAATAAATTAAAAAAAATAGCATCATAAATTTTCTGCCTCAAATCTTTTGTATATATCCACATAGACACTTTAAGCCACAATAATGAGTTACAAGCAGATTTATCATAACAAATTGAGGAGATTAATGAAAACAGTGATGTACATTACAGAGATGTTCATTAGGGGAAATGAGCATTCATTCATACTAATGATGATGTTAACTTACTTTGTAAATTCCCAGACACATTCTTAAAAGCCTCTGTTGGTACTATCAACCATTTAATAGACTACAGACTTTTTGGATATTAGTTATTATTATGTTTTAATTGGTTTTCAGAAGAGTTTGTTGGATTGTATGAAACTTGAAAAAAAGRCGTTCTTTTCAGAGTGAAAGCTTTTGTCTTACAGAATATGGAAAGCTGTCTCTGATTTAAAGCCTTTCACTTGAACAAGCTTTTGAGTATTGCTTCTGACAGAAACAATTTATAGTGGCTCATGAGAAATGTGAAAACGGAAGAATACAAACAAATATAGGAGGATAAAAAATTTAATCAACAAATGTAATAAATTATCATTAGAAAATAAAAAGAAATGAATCCAATGTGTAAGTATGAGTTTAGTAAAAGAAAAAACATTTGCATTATTTTTAAATACTTATTTTAGAATTAGTGGCTAGAATAATAAAATTTCGGTGGTCGGTTATTTTTTAGGCAGAAAGGGTATTGCTAAGGGAATATGCAAGATTTGCAAAGGCAACAGAGAAAACAGGCGTTACACAACAAGGGCAAGCATTATTAACGATGTACACTATGTCACTGTGGGAAGTACATTACAGAGCAGTATATCTCTTCTGAACAAAATATACTTATCTCAGGTATCTGAAATTTAGGATGTCGTTTTACGTAATCCAGTCCACCTATAGGTAGTATCAAAAGAAGTGGTTGTGTTCTTCCGTTTGTGGCTATGCATCCCTCTGTCCTCTTACTAGCCGCATCAGGGCTGACAAATAAATAGGACATCCAGGATTATAGAATGCAAGTGAAACTATCACATGGGGCTGCCACAAAGAGTGAGCATGAGGAATGATCTGATTTTGACTTGTGTACAGACATTTAGCTATGTGATGGTTTCCATACTGGCAGTTATCAGCAATTGAAATTTGTACTTCAGCTGAAAATATGAATCTTGACTGTTTAAGTCAAGGAGTCATGTTCTCAATATTTGGGAGAAATAAAAAAAAGTCTTTTGCCTTGTAGATCAGATTAAGAATAAGAAACACATAATATTTACTGATTAATGGGTTACCAGAAAATGTTGCAGAGAAAGATTATTCTGCATTATAATATTTTAGTTTGATAGGATTTTCTTTGACCTGAGTAGTAACATATCTGGAAGTAGGCTAAACTATGTTATTGCTAGTTTTAAATCTTTATATATGTATGTGTGCATTATTTTCATAAATTAAAGCATGCCATTTGTAGGAATAAATGGTAGAGAAAAACTCCATACCATATAAGAGTACTATCAGTGCCCTTAGATAAATTGGCCTTTGCTAACAAATTTATTCATCTTGACTTAGCATAATTGTATTAGTTCAAATTGTGATGTTTGCTTTAAGACAAACATCCTTGATCAAATATAGGTTTGATAACATGTTTTTCTTTGGTAAAGCAAAATAATCAGCTATCTGGAAGAGAAATGAACAACACAAAATAGATTGAGGTTAAACATACTTTACAACTTCTGAACAACTCACTTGCAGTTTTGTCATTTTGAATAAGTAGAGAAGTTTTCATTGTTTTACATAACTCACAGAACATCCAAATCTTTCCAGTTTTTATTTTCTTTCCTATAGGGGCTTTAACTGGCAGAGACACTGACTATACACTTTCAGTTCTATATATTTCTAGCTACTATTTTCAGTGAGAAGTGGGAATACGCTACATCTAATTCATACCAACATCATTCAATCTTCTTTGTCTTTAAATACTTCCACCTTCAGGAAAAAAAATAAAAAAAAGATATATATATATATATATTCATTTTTCATTAGGCAGCTAAAGTCATTGCTGAGCTGCCACTCATTCTTTTTTTGTTGGCAGTTTTCCTTATTTTCAACCATACTTACTTCTATATATATTTTTTCCAATCTTTTTCATATTTTATTTTTTTATAACTTTGTTTTCTCCTCTGGTTTCAAAACACTCTCTGTGAGTGAACTCAATGGAAACAAACCTATTAATAGACCCAAGTAGACTTTGGTTCATGACCTATGAGAACTTGGCTCAGATTTTCTCTTTTTGCTCTGTTATTGTATACATCTAGATAAATATATATAATATATATATATTCACCATATGATAATTTATTTCTATCTTAGGAAGAGATAACTCACCCTTTGGAGAAGCTTAGACACCTCAAAAAAAAGTAAAACTGTACAGTAAGTTTACAAAAATAATGTCATAGACATTTTGCATGGGATTAAGCTCCAGAATCTAAATATCTACATGCAGTTATCTGCATGTGAGTATTTAAGCTACCATTATACAACTAGAGCTCAGTTTAATTGTCTAAATCTTGTTTTTTTAGTACAAGTGGAGACACCTTAAAGTTTCTTGCCAGAGCTCCCGATGCCAACATGGAAGGACACAGGCCAACTGTAGGTCTTATATCATGTCTACCAACCCCATTTGATGATGCAGATACCCTAAGGAGTTTCCAATGATATTTGATATTTATGTTTATGCAACAGAATTGTTAGCAGAGCATTGGAGTCTGGCATCTCACCCTAAGGTAGGTATCTACAGTTGGTCACACGAATAGCTCTCTAAATCTGTGAGCTGCCAGCACTAGTGAACTGAATCCCATGACTAAATTTAGAAGCCTTACAGTCCTGAGCTGAATCCAGCTCCTTTGGATACTTAAGTCAGTGCAGTTGAATCCCATTTTAAATCTTTCATAACGAGGGAAAAGAGAATGGCATAATGTTTTCTCTACTCCAAGCAGTGGCAATGCAACTGTTTCTACTGTCTACCCAGGAGCTGTAAAAACATAGATGCATCATAAAAAAGCTGTTTTGAGGGATTTTTCTTTTGTTTTGAACGTGATCTAAAATAGCAGCTTTTCAGTAAATGCCTTATCAAAGTATGCAGTGAATTTGTTGGCTTCAGAAAGGAAGGCTCACCACACAAAGATTGGTAATTGGGTGAAGTAGGCTTTGCAGTTGTGTTCAGATATCTTGAAGAAAAGAGGTGGCACCACTGTCATCTTTTAGCTCAAGCAACACTGAGGCACAGTAAAACTAATCAGAGAATCACAGCAAAACAGATTTTTTTCAGTATGCACAAAGGTCACTCACAAAACTTTCTCTGAATCTAAAGTTCTGGAGAATACACTATCTATTCCAGTAGTACTCATATCAAAGATTCAGCCATTTAGAAATAAGCATAGAATTCAGAGAATACCCATATGCTTTGGATTCAGGTCTGTGCTCTGATCTCAGAGATTAAGGGGAAGAAACCTATATCAGGGAACTTTATCAAAGTGCAGCGACTCTTTTCTTCAGGGACATCTATTCTTTCTTTTTGCTCAGGCTCGTTGCTCTGGCAACAGCTTATGAAGTGATTAGTCTTCACCAACATAAATCTGTAGAGATTTAGCATTAAGTAGATACAGGCTATGGGTTTGTAAGAAAATTTGTCTTCTTATGGCTTCTCTATTTGTCATCTTTTGTAAAAGGTGCTGTAAGTGAAATTCGTATAGGTATAGGCCACCCTCAAGGCCTCTGTAATGTGTACAGACTCAAAATAGGGTTTAAGTGATATTAAAATTTTGGGCTGAGAGTCTGGACAATTGAGCATAAGAATAAGTGTAACTCAGCATAGCTAGTGAAGATTATCTAAGTGACTCTTTTCTTCCCAGCGTATTCATCCTTTATACCGATGCTATGGAAAAGAACCCCTATGTAGTTAGTTCATTTGTGGATACAAGTGCAGTATAAATAAAAAGATTCCTCTTCTTTTAATTTTCTCTCTCTTACTTTTACACTTGCTCATGTAGCAGCCATTCTCTTGCTGGATCAGACACACTGGAGCCCTCTCAGGCTTGGGTCACTCCCAGGGCCTGCACTACTCAGGAATCAGTCAGGTCTGGCATTGCACACATTCAGGCTCTCACACGAGGGGAGAAGGAGGACAGAGGAAATGGCACAGAGGGGCGAAAAAAACAAAAACAAACAACCCCCCCCGGCTCCCTGGCTTCAGTGGAGCCATATCTAAAGACAATCCTTTCCTTCTTTTCTTCTGCCCAGAATGGCACAAACGGTTGGGATGATCTAATATCTACCTTTTCTCACTTGATCTTTTATCATGACATACACTGCTAACATTATGTGCCATTTTGTCTGCCTGTGTAGCCAGGTGCTTATAAAGACAACTTCTACATATTCCCTGATCAGCTCCCTCTGGTCTATGACCAAGAGGTCATTGTTTTGGGTCAAAAACTACTAGACTCTTAAATGCAAATGAAGAATTATTTCTTCCTGCTGGCCTTGCTGACATGTTTTGTGGCACACAATCTCTTTCTATCAAAAGGACCTGTGACTCAGCTTCCAGGATCACTGCCGACATCTGAAATCCTTTCTCTAGAATACTGTTTTCAGAAATGCACTCAGTGTACAGTCAGACTCTTTCAGGATGTGAAATAGGCATAAAATACAACATCAAGCACAACAATAAAAGATAAAATAATCCCGTATATTCACACACAATTCCCTGCTCCAGCCTTCTGACCACAACTGGGCTCAGATCAGAGTCCTCTGAAGAATCCAGTTAATATTCTTTAATGCATGGCTTTTCCTTGGGTCATTTTTCTCTGCCCTTGACTGGTTCTGCATGCAAAAAAGAACATTTTTTAAAGAAAACTAACTATTTCTCCTGAGTGTATTCTCTTTTGTTATGTACCTAGGAAACTAGTTGACTCAACATCTGTTTTTCATTTAATTTACCTTTAACTTTTTTGTTTTGCTGTTTTGTTTCTTAAGGCCAACATCGCCACTCCTTTTGTCATTGATGTTGGTCTATTTTGGGCAATTTTTCACTCCCCAGCTTCATGGTAGGGAGCAGCAGGAGTGGTGCTGGCCTGCGACAGGGGATGAGCTAGGCACCGAGGGTGACCCCAGTGCCCAGCAGTGTCCTCACCAATGGGGTGCTGTCATGCAGCACCTGAGTAGGGCTGGGTTGGTGACAGTAACAGGTTTTGCTGAGAGTCCAGAAATCATCAAACAAATGGGAAGTGATGAGTCAGGGCCGAGCGTGATCCAGGAAATCCAAGCAGCAAGTCAGGGAACATCAGGGGACAGGCTGTGCATGGGCACCCCCATGGAATCACTGGATCAGGTCTGGGTGCCCAGGGCTGAGCCAAAATGGGGGTCCTAGTCCCCTGGAGAGGGGATGTGCGCGGGTCTCAGGTGACGGCTGTCTGGGACAATAAGTCCTGGGGTGCCCTCAGGGACCTGACACTGCAGTTCCTGCAGTGAAAGCAGTCAGCTCTGTTAGCAAAGTTGACCTGCCCCGATTCCCCTAATGATATCTGTGACTCAAAATAATTTCACAGGAACTTAGATTTTCAGCAGCAGGTCTTCTAAAGAGGTTCCCAGTAGGAAAGGAGTTTCTATCTTGTAGATGAGATCATTTTGAAAGAACCAAGATCCTCAATGGATCCCAGGTGTCCCTGGCTCCCTTTGTATGGCAACATTAAGAGACAGTATGGCAACACACATGCCAGAAACTTTGATGTGAGAGACAGTTCAGAACTGCAGCAACACTAATGGGCAAACTGAAATAAAAGATCTAGACATCTGCTGTTAAACCTGAGTCAATAAACTAATACAAATATTAACACATCTAGGCATGACCAGGAAAAACTGCGAAGACATAGGAGACTCCCCTGCTGTTCAGTTATGTATTTCTGGAACTCCATCTGGAATGTAGCAAAATCCATTTTCTATGTTACACAGTATGCTCATCCAGATCTCCAGTACCCAGTAGAGCAGACCTCTGCTGGGTGATTTTGCTCAGAATGATTGTCCAGGAAACAACAGCCAATGTGATTGGCAGATGCTACCAAATTGTTTGGTAGCATCGTAGTCACAGAAGAAATTTTACTTTATTTGCATACAAAGTCCTTTCCTGTGTTAAATTAATGGTTGTTTTATTTTATCAAAATAAGTTTTGTTTGCCTGGATACATTTCTCAGGTACTTGAAAGAGGGAAGTTCTGCCTGGTAAGGAATTGATGAGAAAGCTTTCTATTTTCCAGGGTTTTGTTTGGAATCTCAAACCCTAGATATATCCAACTTATACTACAATTCACAAGCACAGATTAAGGTTTTGTCTCACTTTTTGAAATAACCAACCACAAAATCCATTCACAGATTGCAATTAATCAGACTAGAATTTCTCCGAGATAGTGATTCTCTGCTTGAGTGGCTCCACTGTACAGCTGGATAAAATGGAGACTTGTCCTTATTTAACCTTTTAAAAATGTCCTTAATATTGAGAGTTATCTGACATTGTATTACAAAAATATCAAGAGAAGTTAAACAAATTTCATATTTGTAGGGAAACATTTTTTTCTACTTCTGAACAAAAAAGCTATTTTTTTAACTGTCTCTTACCACTATGGCATTCAAATTGAGTTAGTAATTGACTCTTATCTGGGGAAATGAAAGAAAGCTTGTCAAAAATAATGGTGGGGTGTTGTGTGCTCTGGCCAGATGCTTTTTGTTGTTAGAAGCATCAGCAGGATATTTGCCAGACAGTTGTGGCAGAAACAATATCTTTAATAGAGAAAATACATGCTGAGGAATAAATTGGGCAAAATATTACACTAAAATAAATGGAGACTGATATGTCTGCTGGTAAGTCATAACTTAACCAGTGTGTGTTTATGCATACAATCAGACAGCTTGCCCATATGAATGCAAAAACATTTTGTTAGAGAAGCTCAGAAGTTCAGCACACGTAGCCACTACTTTTCAGTACACATTTAATGATAAGCCTAGCCTCCCTCTTGGTCACTGAAGTCAAGTCTGAGAAGTGTATTTGCCACAGGGTCAATGTCAATTAAGTTGGAAACCAACCTATGCAAAGAACTAAGTAGTAGAATAGTGAAAAACCTTGAGAAGGGCAGAAGCTTGGATAAGCTCAAGAATGAGATGTGACATTGCCAGTCCTTATATTTTATTTTATTATTATTWTTTTTTTTTAATGGGAAAAGGAAGGAAAGGTGAGAAAGATTCCCTTCCTAACTTTCTTGGTTGCAGAGAAATGGTAATCCCCAGATGTACAGAACCAGAAGACTTGCTAAAGGTGGTATGGTTACATTATGTCCTTTTATGTCTACAGTAGTCTGATGATTTTTTTTTTTCCAATATTCCATGTACCAATACCAAAGGTAAGTCCTGCTTGTGTGGATCAACACTGGGGAAGAGAGGCAGAGCTGATCTAAAGGGGATTTGTGTGTGCAGGACATAGGGATCAAAGTACCAAGAATTAATATATGTAGAAGACAGAGTCCATGAGAGATCTGTGAGAAGATCTGTGAGGAAGTCTGTGATTCTCTCTGCTGAGGAGATGAGGAACTAACTGTTGAGGGACAGACTGATTATTTTTTTAAGGTCAAACAATAGTCACGAAGACTCGTCTGTACGGAGACTCCAAGATGTGTCTTCTTTTCATGAGGGCTTTGAAAACCTGACTTGAAAGAGATTGTCTCTTCAGGAGAGATATAAGATTTACTGAACTTCCGTGTAACATATAAAAGTCACATATGTTTTGTAGTGAATAAGATGACCCAGACCATTCTAGCTGAGGGAAACAGTGAATTCCTATATACAATATACGAAATGGTGTCAGCCTGGTGGTAACAACTTTCCCTTTGGTATGCACGTACTGGAGACAGAAGAGACATACAGCAGCACAGAGAGGTCTGTGCTTATATTCATTTTTCTATAACTTACACTATTTTCTTAAGGACATTATGCCACTTTGGTGTTTTAGAGTATTTACATGGGAATAACTTTTTTTTTTTTTAAGTTAGTACAAATATAATTTCTACACCTGAAAATATCAGCTTTCGTCAAGTGATAAGACACTGAACTATGATGAATGTTTTCCTAAGTGTTTATGGATCAGAACTTTATGAAATTTCACTGTCTCATATTTACTTTTACCCACAGAGAATTTCACTGTTACACTTGCCAAATAGTTTTCTTTTTTTGGACCTTTTATAATTTTTTTAGTCATTTGAATGCTGGCACTCCCAGCTATCTAAAAGTATTTCCCTAAATATTTAATAATTGTTTGTTGGATGAGATGCTTTATGGATCTAATGCTATAGAAACATTTCTATTGATTTCATTTGCTGTGAATCTTTTATCGTGTGAGCATTGCTTAGCTTGCAATACTTTTCAACCACGTAAAAGCCTCCCTGCCTTAAAAAAATGTTTTCCAGTACTTTCATTACTCAAAATGTTTTTTTGTCCCCCCCCCACCTTTTTTTGGTAATTGATCTTTATGTCATATGTGGTCACATGACTAGCAAATGGACCTGGAGTTACTGTCCTAAGAATTACTCTCCATCATACAACTCCTCTTCACATTTCACATTTACTGCACATAGGGTCACACCGACCCTGTTGACAATACCTCTTTTCTCTGTCACATTGTGTAGGAGATAGCTATAGATGAAAAGAATTGTACGTCAGTGTGGGGGCTAAGATTTCTGTGGATCAGGGAGGATTTGCAGACTTTTTTTTTCTTTCTTTCTTTCTTAAGATAGAAAGTACACTTTTCTACCCCACAACATTCTCCAAATCAGGTGTATCACAAAACACCACAAGCTTAACCTGGAATATGCACAAGTTAAGGAAAGAAATCTAATATACTTTTGTATGTAACTTTTGAATTCTTCTACTATTTCCCCATTACACAACAACGGAAAGTTCTGTGGGTTAAGTAACTCCTTGCTCTTTATAACCCAGATCTAACAACTTAATTGAAATATTGTAATATTTGGTGTTCCAATGACTAAAAATTAAGTGTATGACTGAAGAAATAGGAAAATTCAAAAATTAGAATCCCTGGAGTAAGATTCAATGCACACTCTGCTGAATGTTTGAAAGTATTTACCAGCCAGTCTGAAACACCAGACAACGTTGTATGTCTGAAATTCTGCACTTGCTTGTACTTAGCTGTCTAACAAAGGGTTGCAAACAGAGATCTCAGTGAATTTGAAATCTTCCTCTGGATCAGGTACATGGATCACTGGAGGTGTCCATGGATCACATGGAGGCACACTTTTACTGTTAAAGTAATTGCTCTTCTCATTAAGCAGAAGACCTGGATGCTAGTTTCTCTTCATTCTCAGAAAATGATTCTGCCCACAAAATTAAAAAAAAAAACACAGATGAAAGCATATCCTTCATCCTTTTTGCTGAACCTGGGTCATTGTGTAATCTAGGATACATAGGTCCAACAGAAGAAGAGACAAAAGAAAACTTGACTTTGTAACTAGGTGATCAGTGGTCAGTGCACACAGTTACAAGTAGGTAGATTTGTTCTATTCCATTTTAGTCATATAACATCTCTCTCATTGGATTATTTTGCAAACTGTGACCCTCTACTTTTTTTTTCCTGATGTAATAGTTTTGCATAATTTCATCTACATACATGGTTCCAACTATTTTTACGATAATGAGTCACAGTTCTCACTTTTCACTTCTGATCTTTCTCCTTGGTTTAACCCATCTATCATTTCCATTCTACCACGTTTCATAACGATATTCCTATTTTCTCTTAATAATCCTCAGGAGGACTAGTGAAAATAGGATCATTCATATGAGGAAGGCAATTAGATTTTAACTTTGAGCTCTTCTATTTGTGCTTTGAATCTTTTGAGGACAAAGTGCAAGACTGTTCAAATCGATGAGTTACAAAATTGATCTGTAGCTCATGCAGCTCTGTACATTTCCTTTCTTGTCGAATACTTAAAGAAAATACATGAGACACTATTCTACGTAAGTTGCAAAGGATCTTCTAGTCTTTTGGTACAGACTTTTGCTACTGCAGACAACCAGGGCATATAATATTTTTAAGAAATTGATTGAACTTTCTCTACTTTTTTTTTTTTTTTTTTTTTTGCTCCTATTATTCACAAGGAGAGAGAGTTTTGGAGTCTCCTATGTCTGACTAAAGCAAATTCTAATATGTGATCTAAATGTATTCACAGACCTTATATTTATTTATGTTGTATCTGTATTATCCTGTAGCCTAATCTTCTTCCCAGTGCTAATTTTTAAGGTAACATCCTGGTACAACCCTCACAATGCTCTATAGCAGCACAGACTTAGTAGCAGCATACGCATTACCCGAGTTAAAAGCACATAAGCGTAGCACACAGCTCCATCTCTGCTGTAACCAGAAATTAAATCTACACATATAGGTGGGTCTAGTTAATGATTCTGGTCCCCCAAGGTAGAAGGATTTGTAGTCACTACCTAAACAGCAGACTGCCATACCCACACTACCTGACTGATAGTCCTGCTATTATTTTTTTGGGTGCTTCTCTGCCATTGAAGCTGTCTGAAATGTTGTGAAGGTTGGGCTGCAACCCATTAGGGTGTTATTTTTATACCATAAAATTGAAGGTATATGACGCTTAACTGATGGTGTGGCATAAAGGCATGTGAGAATGTTCAAAGACTCTTGGAATAATGTTAAATGACTGCACACGGCACAGTGTATCAGAGACACACTGAGTGTGTAGCTGAAAGAAATTCTTTCACCTACCTTGTACCAGACCTACACCTGAGTTTTATTCCAAAAAGGTCTGAAGGTTTGCTCCAAAAGAAATCTTGGGAGCAAATTATCATTTATACAGTGTGAACCATTGGGTGATGAGGACTGAAGAATAAACTGTGCTAATTAATAAGGCGAAATTACACAGAGARTCTACCATATCCTTTAAAGTGTCCTGTCAATGAGCAAAATTGATTGTCACCAACAAAGGGAACAAAACAGTTAATTCTCTACAGACCACTGTAAAGCATTTCACAAAATAGGTCCTAAATCAACCCATACCACCACAGGTTTCAGGTGTACTGCATTTTCAGGTTTTTTTCATACGTACCACTGACCCTTGTACGTATATTACTCAGCCAGTCACATCTTTGCAAATCTTCTCTTTTTCTAGGCAAGATTCAATCTCTGAGGCATCAATAATAGTTCATACACTATTTAACTGTAATTTTCAAAAGTATAGATTTTATATATTAATGACCACAGTCCTTCAAGTAGTTTAGCCTAAGCTTTTTTCATGATTAGAATTCATTGGCTTATGTAATAAGCTTGTTTTTGCATTTTTTACTAGTTCAAAAAACATTTGCAATGTTTTACTAGTTCCCTTTTTGTCCCTTCTGAAGATCTTTTAATAACAGAAAAGTTGAGAATCTGCGTCCATTGGGCTATCCTCTGCAATAATTTCTTGATTTCAACACTATATCAGAAGAAGGCAAAGAAAAACTATTCAATAAATGAATAACTTATAAAATCATTTCATTTAAAATCATGATTGCTGTTAAAAAAATAAAACAAAATATTTCTAGTACAGGAAACAATAGTGCTGGTAAGCATAAGTGTGAAATGCATTAAGTGACTGGGTAAAAAATAAAAATAAACAAACAAAAAACACCTATACCTTGTTTTTATACTGGAGGAACTAATGATTTTTCATGGGTTACTAAATTTATTTTGAAAATTTGGAGGAAATTTGAACAGAAATTAACAAGATGCTTTGCTTCATAGTGTAGCTTTCTTTTAAATCTTTAATGGGGGGGAGATATTTCTACATTTGGGGAAAAATGTATACAGTTTAGTAAGATTTATAGCTGTGGGATGTATTCTTTCTTAGAATAAAATCATTCAGGAAAGTTACTCATCAGTCAAGTTCTAAATATCTCCAAGGAGATTCAACAGCTTCTCTGGGCAACCTGTTCCAGTGTTTCACCACCCTCAAGGTAAGAATTTTTTTCTTAAATCACAATTTCCTTTGCTTCAGCTTGTGACCATTCCCTCTTGTCCTTCCTCTGCACATCCGAGAGGAGTCTAGGTCCCTGAGAAGAGTCTTCTCTGTAACCACCATGACACACCAATAGAGGGGCATCTGGGATTCCTTTGGACTCCCAGGGATTAGTCACGCTGAGCTCAAGAGAAATTGTCTGTCCAGTATAAGAGTTTATTAAAGATAAATGGTTTTACACATAGACGTTAGACAACACCAAACAATCTACAAACTACAAGTATAACAAAACTAAAAATATAACAAAGCAAAAATATGTCAAAGCCCTATGGTTAAGCCATGGATGTACAGTACAGTGACCGTTCTCTCCCTTTCCTTATCCTTAGGGAGCCACCCTTCTGGTAATAGTTTTCCCCAGATTGTTTTCACCATGCTCGAGCTGCACCAGGATGATTCATGTCCCCCCTGGCAGTTGTCATCAGGGGCATCCCCGCTGATGGGTGGGTTGTCTGGTCCACAGGCCAGCTGATGGTGAGTCCAAGTCCACACAGAGGTATGTGGCTTACCTGCTTTCATCTTTCCTTTGCTTCAGGGTTTAGTTCATTATCCAATCAAACAATGCCACATCACGGTTACACAGCAGTTGTATGGGCTCAGTCAATAACAGTATGCATATCAACAGAAAACCCAGTGTTCAGTCAATAACAATACACATATCAACAGGTCGTTCAGTGGAAACTTCCGCAGCATCTGGATGCTTACGGTGTGAGTCTGTGGTGTCACTTCCCCTCTGCTGACTTGGTTTGCTCAGGAATCGTGGGGTCATTGGAGGGTCTGTCACTAGGCCACAGCAACCCCACAGTGTGGTGATTCCAGCTGTAATACACCCGGGGTTCCTTAACTCTTGGCACCCCAGAGCAAATCCTTCTTCTATGGGCTGCACCATCCTGAGTCTCACTCTTGCCTGTGCAGCACCTATCAAAGCACCCACTATGTAGTTGAAGACAACAATTGTATCGCCCCCTCCCAACTTCTCTTCTCCAGGCTGAACAAACCTGATTCCCTCAGCACCTCATCCTACATTGTATGCCCAAACCCTCTAACCATCTGGGAGGCTTTCAGTTGGACTTGCTCCAGTTTGTCAGTCTGTCTCTTGTATTGGCGGGTGGGGGAGGCAGAGATGGGACACAGCACATGAGGAGCAACCTTACAAATGCCTAGTAAAAAGGAATAATCACTTCCTTCAACCTGCTGGCAACGCTTTTGCCAATACAGACCAGTAAGCAGGTAGCCTTGATTTCTGCAAAGGCATATGGCTGACTCGTGTGCTACTTGTCCACCAGAACCTCCTGGTCCTTTCCTGCAGAACTACTCCACAGCCAATGTTCTCCATAACCAAGACTATCAACTTGATGGGTCCTTCGGTTGCATCTCAGCTGACGGGCCAGAGCCTGCCCTGGGGTCTTGATGTCTTTATCATTCATATCATCAGATTCCTGGAGTATATTGATGCTCCCTACTCTCCTGCACATTCAGGTTTCTTTGCTTTGGAAACGCGTCACTAGGGAACAATATGAGAATGGTCTATAATGTGTCCAGGTATTGCCCAAATAGGTAGTTGGGGCAAGGCTTATACCAAATAGCTTGAAAGTGATAATAGATAATAGATAATAATCTATTATATACTATAACACAATAGAGTAAATAGAACTATGAACAGTTAAAAGCTTATAATAGCTCCCTAATAACCCAGATTTCTGAAAATAAATTTAACAATAAATTAGACACAGAGGTAGTTTTCATTTGAATATATTTTATTACTGTATTGTATTTTATCTTTTCTTATCATACTTTTATGTAAGCCAAAAACAACAATTCATTTTTGTTTTCAACACGGTTTTATGCGTGCTTTGACTAACTCTTCTGAAGAAAGAGTGTCCTATAAAAAGAGTCTCCTGTACCTGTAAATTTAGGTATAGAGATGTGGCTGAACAAATATTTGTCTGAAGGCTGATCTATAGTTAACCCCTGTAGCAGGGGCACAGAAAACAAACTTCCTGCCTGAGAAGAGAGAAGTGTTTCTTCTTTGCTTTATCTTACTGGTTTATACCTGGCCTGCATCAGTCCAATGACTTAGACTCCACAACTCTACATTTTCAGAATGTCCTGATTTCCTTTCTCTTTCTCTATGTAAAACTGGTCTGCATGGATACGATACTTCCTGCACACTCACTGCTTAGCATAAACAGCACATAACTTACTTATTAATCTATGCCTACCTTCAGTGGAACATTTGCAACACCTTTAGTGTTGTACAAGCTTTTTAACAACTCTTCGATACTGCACACGCTCGATTCTCGGTTAAGGGAGTCCTTCTACTATTCTCAAGGACTTTTCTGCATTTGCATTTAAAAGTTACTGAATAAATTTCACAAGGAAAATTAGAAGAACACATCAGACATGAGCACTTCTCTCTCCAAGACAATCTCTTTGACACTAGACTACAAAATGAGGCTTCCTTTTGCTTAGTTTCTCTCCTACCCAATAAATGCTATGTTCTTTTCTGCATAATGGTAGAGCTACAACAGAGAGTACTTCTTGATATCTGTCTAAATTGGCTTCCAAAATTGTTAAAAAGGCTGTGAATTCCCTTATATCATTATATGCTGATAGCACAGCAGTGCTACAGCCTCTACTAAAGATAATCTGGAGATATTTTTTTCTTTCCTCAGACATGTCTAYTTGAATGAGAATTAAAGCTTTTCACACGCACATTGTTTTCTGCTAAGATGGAACTCTCCATAATCAGGTGAAAGTGCATCCAAAAATCTATGGAGAAAAAGCAATGAGGAAAGGTATGGCAGAAATTGCACTAGCACCTTTGTTGTATGAATACAATAACATAATACGTCTCTTCACCAGTAACCTTTATAATTCACTGATGCTTTTTCAGCCTTCAATAATACAAGGAAGGGCACATTCTATTAAATATAGCATTCACCTTCACAATGGAAACAATGCTTAAGTCACTGACTTTGATTTGAAGAAACAGAGCTACTTGCCCATTGTATAGATACATTAGAATCAAAGAGAGAGAAAAAGACTGTGTAACCAAACTAGATACTTATGGCTGTCTGCATCACATTAAGACATCGGAAAGCAGGTGCAGTGAAAGAACATATATGGGGGAAAATGTTTACCTGTGAAATCAGTTGGAAACTCATAGGATAGACTGACACACATTGGATGGTCTATAGTCAGTGTTCAGAGTTAAACTGAATTTTTGAGAAGGAAAAAATAGATACTGATAGAAACAGATAATTGATAAGAAATGTATGAGCTTGACAGGAATGGTAGTATTAATGAAAATTTGTGTCTGTGTAAGTGAGATCAGAATCTGGCCATTACGTTTAAAGTCATTGGATTCAATGTGCTTTCTAGTTATAACACAAAGTGGCTCTACAGACAGATGTCAATTAAATCAGTAAGCAAGCTTTTTATTCTGAATTCTCTGTGTCCCTGTGAGAATATCATCTTCAGAACTCCTGAACTTATTTTCATTGCTTCCTATTGGAAATTTCCTGGACTGTGTCTCATAAGGTAGAGGCAAATTCAGTTGTCTTTAGCTCATTAAAAAGAAGGAATGAAAGTGCTATGTGACATTACACAGCCCTAAAGTATATTCTAACTTTAAAAAAAAGAACAAAATAACTACAACAGAAACTTGTAACACCATCTGCTTCATTATGTCAATTTAACTATGTGGCAGAAAGCCACTTTGACTTTCCACATCAGAGAGACACATGCTTAGAATCATTATATGTCCTTGCAGTTTTCTATAGATCCCCCTCCCCCCACACACACATAAAAAACCCTAGCCTAATAAATATTATTTTTTAAACAATGTTTACATAACCTTACATAAACACATGCATACATGAGGGCTCACCCTGCCTACAAAATCAAATTTTAATCATGTGTAGTTTATTTTTAACTACTTTAAAACATACTGTGAAAATGATACTATGACTATGACAATGATTTGTATATTCTTGGGACTAGAGAAGGATTTTTCAAATGACTGAACACAGTTTCCTACTGTGGTACCTATTAATCTATTGATTAAGAATAGAACAGCTAGTCTTGCTGTAGACATACACCATACACTTCTTCAAGATCACCTTCATTTAGAAATTTCTACCTTGCTGATGGCAAACAGTTTATTTAACTGCTAAAGTCTTTAGGGGGAAAAAACAAACAAACAAACAAACAACAAAAAAAACCTCTTCCATGAGGACTTTCATATTTCCAGCATGCAAACTGGCTTAGGTAACTATGTGTAGGTGAACATTTTTCTCATTTAGATACTCTGGAGATATGGATAATATGTTTAGGCACATGTAAGTCTAAAGCAGTGCTTTCACTTGAATAATCACTATGCTGGTATGACCTGGTGTTTGTCATTTGTGTTAAAATCACTGATGAAGACAAGATGGCAAATAATACACTTACAAAATACAGAAGTAGTCAGTATAGTTAGAAGTATACAATCAATATAAAGACACAGATGATTAATGCTAGAAGATTGTGTTTGTATCTTTCTCTCTGCATCCAGCCAACAAGCTGTACATGTATACCCAATATACGTGGTCAGAACCCTGATCCCCAAAAGATACTTGATCTGAGATTACACATCCTCAGGTCACATTCATACAAGAAAACTTAATGCCAAGGAAGCACAACAGCTATTTGTGCAATGCAAGTTCAGCTCGCTCTCAGGTTTGGAAAAATGAGGGTGATTTGAGGCTTCAGCAGGAGGCACTTTAAACAATCCCAGACTTACTGCCTCTCCTGATCTCTTTGAAATAATTTAATCTCCTTTTGGCAAACCAGTTGCCATTGTAGCCTGTACTTTTACCCAGCATTTTAAATTTTTTGCAGACTAAAACTTTTTGACTACTTAGGGCATATGCAAATTTTATTGAAGCTTATATTATAGACAATCATGCATGATTATAACTCAGCAACCTTTTGAGATGGAAATACTTGTATTTTTTTTTTTTCACATTTGCTTTAAATACCAGAAAGCTTTGGATCTAGCACCATATCTTATTGGAACTCCAACTAAAACAAGGAAGGTCTAAAAATTAGATCTGTTGGGTGAAACAGATTAAAGAAAAGGGATTTTTAAACAAATCTCCCCTCTGTCTCCTCCAATTTGCAAAACTGGATCTTTTCTTGAAGAATGAGTCTGATCATTTGTTACCCCAAAAATCCTCAAAATGCCCTTTGGGATTTTGGTAATATCACTCTCTTTTCACTCTCTTTGAAATGAGGCTATGGGTTGTTTCCTTGACCTTCTCCAGTGTCTCCTACTCCGCTCATGCTTCAGCCTCTTTGCTCCTGGTCTCTTCCTCTCTCTGCCTCCCCCATGCTGCACTCTAGAAACCTCTCTCTGCTGAGCACTCTCTTTTATTTTCAGGGACAGTGATCTCTGTCAATCTTGTCTTCCTTTCAGAAGTTTCCATGTGTCCCAGAGGTGAATGGGACTTACAGTTAGGAGACTGTAAACCAGCAATTTTTCTTTCTGCTACTCAGTTACACTCTTTTAAAGCAGTATAATATCCACTTACAACAGATAACGAGCAAATACATGTCCTTTGATATAACACGAGAAGAGATATTCATACTTCATTCTAATTTGTAAATAGGAATAGGATTAATTTATTTGTCTCATTGGCTGCTAGATGAGATTGGATGCGATGGTAATCAAGCATATTAGGATTAGAAAGAAGGTCTGGATAAACTACCTGCAAGGAACCCAAAGTTGTTTTAATTTAATAACATATAAGATAGATAAGATAGATAAGATAGCATTTTCTAAAGAAAATTAATAAATAATGTGCCTCCTCATTTAATCTCTCACATGTCTTTTGTAATCTCTACATATGACTACATTTTTGTTGTATTTGAGGTGTTATGTATGTTTATGAGTCAAAAGGAAGCGTTTCAATATGTTTTCATGCAGTTTTCATACAACTGTTATTCATAACTATTATCTCATAATCTTTTATGTGACATTTTAGGGATCTTTGGCTCCTAGCATAGAATGACTTGAAAACAAGAAATGAGATGCAGGCTTTTGAAGATTCATTAGACATTTTCATACTTCATGGTCCTCTGGAAATAAGTGAATACTTAAACTATGAAACTGCCTTCTGTGTCTTGACCATCCCCTAAAACTTTGAATCTAACCTGGTGTACTGCAGAGTTGTAATATAACAAAAACAGTGTTTATTTGATATGCCCAATGTGCTACTATGATCCTGGCAAATATGGCAGAATCTCAGAACGGTTGGGGTTGGAAGGGACCTTTGGAGACTGTCTAGTCTAAGCCCCCCTGCTGAAGCAGGACTATCTATAGCAGATTGCACAGGACCCTGCCCAGATGGCTTCTGAATATCCCCAAGGATGGAGATATTGCCCTCTGGGCAACCTGTTCCAAGGCTCAGTCATCCTCAGAGTAAAAAAGTTCTTTCTTTTGTTTAGATGGAACTTCCTGTGTTTCAGTTTGTCCTGCCTAAGGTTTTACAATTCATTTTTGGGCAGCTCAATTTGGTCATCAAAGATTGCTGAAAATCTGAGGGGAAGAAGCAACAGCCTTTGCTTCACTCTGTAGCCTGGCTTAGATCTAAATGCAGTAGCTAGGGTCATCAAGGATAACTGAAGTCTGAGGGAAGGGAGAGGTGGTCTTTACTCCACTCTCCTCATCTGTCAACAATGCAGTCTCAGAAACACAGGGAGACCTTAGAAGATTTGTGAAAAATCTGAGAAGAAAAGAAAAGAAAAAAAAATCAGACACACAAAGGTTTGAGAATGCTGTGCTACACTGCTAGCTGCTTCCATTTATGATGCTGTCAAAAGGGAGTTTGAGCACATCCTGATGGAGATAAAATTCATTATCATCACCCTCGTCACTACTTGTTGTGCTGGAGAGGACACCCAGAAGAAAGGGCTTGTCTGGGGACTTCTTGTCATGGCTTCTCTTGCCAATTGGCTGCTGAAGAAAATTTTTCCTTTCTTTCTCCTTCCTTTGTTCCTCCATGCAGGTAAATCCTGCAGATTAACACAAAAGATCCCCTAATCAGGGGTACCTGCATTGACTGGTTGGTTAAACAAGAGGAAAGCTCCAGGCTACGTGGTCATATAAATCGAGCTCAGGCAGCCGCTGCTGGATTAGACTGGCAGAGATATTAGTAACCCCTTTGGTAGAATTAGCAGATTCAACAAGCAGAGAGAAGTCTCAGAGATAAGCAAGAGGCTTGAAGGGAGACCAGCACATGGGGGACCAGTCCAGGCTGCAAAAACATTTACTGACAGTGCTCTTCAGTAGAGGTATCTGAAAAAGAGGGGTAAACATGACTGCTATAACTAGGAGTCCCCAGTCTGGAATTAACCTGTCATGTGAAGAAGCAGGAAAGAGGAGAAAAAGGTAGCATCTTTATTGCAGCTGCTCTAACATGTCTTCAGAAAAAAATCTGGAATAAACAGAGAGCAAAATATAAAAGAATACTTGATTGTTAGCAGAAGTAAAGATAACACACATGGAGAGAGGATTGGTAGGCACTTGTTTAAGAATATTGACTAATACATTGAACAAAAAAAGAAAAAAAAATGCTCGTAATTAGACCTTTATGCCACCAGAAACTCGACAGAGAAAGATGTTCTAGTTTGGATAGAACTGCTTATTTGTCTTACAGAGTTAGCACAGAAAAGGAACTAACCAGTTCCAGCCCTATGAATATTGTTAACTCTGTGACACTTCACTTTAGCTCTTTCTTCTTTCTTTTTATTAGCTGATATGCATATATGAAAAGGGAAAGAGATAATAGTTTTTTTCTTTGTTTTATAGGTCAGTTGCAATGCCTGAAGTTAAAAGAAAAAGAAAAATATGAAACTGAAACAGAAGAATGGATCCAAATTAAAAGTACCTCCAACTCCAAACAAATGAAACCCAGTGTAACTGGTGAGGATGGATGTAGTTCCTATTTTTAAAGGGACCATGAGTAACAGGTGACCAACACATGAATGCAATACTTGTACACGTAACATATAAGATATATATGGACATGACTGTGTCTCTACAAAAAAAAAAAAAAGTTTTTTGAGTACTATAAGAAGCAAAGGTGAACTAATTAAGTATGAAAATGTTTGCCTTTGTAAACTGCATTTTAAAAGATTGAATAATATTTATCACACACCGTGATAAAGCAACTGTATATAAATTGATGGCTTGGAGTTGGTATAAAATAGGACATGGTGGAGACTAGAGGTTCCTTTACTGTGATGAGATAATCAAAACATGACATATGTGCAATATACAGGCGCTCTAGATTCATCAGGCTTGCTTTGGACTTGTCTTGGCCTGCCTGGATCTTGCTTTCAATTGTGTGGTGTAACGTCTATTGTTATAATAGTATTGATATATTTTTATAACTAATAGATGGTAATCAAAAGTAGTTGTTCTGTGTAGAATGAACTATGACCTTAAAATAAAAATGCAGTGTAGAGGAGAGCAGATGTACAGGCACAGAGTGATAACAGAGGGTAGGGCTATAAACAGCTCAGTAGTGGTCAAATACTAGTCATTAAAAGAATACAACCTTTGGAGTTGGGTAAAATTGAGTTTAGGGATAACAAAGAGAAGAAAAAGAGCACATATCAAAATATGGAAAATAGTGGATATAACATAGAGTTGAGGATCATTGGAAAAATATCTGTGAAGTGGAGTCTGCTAGCAAAATTATAAAAGTAACAGCAAGGACCAAGGAGGAAGAAAACACCACCATCAATATCAACAGCCCCCTTCCTCCAGGTGAAGAACTCAGGATGCTGACACCTTGCTGTAGGTCCCCTGCCACCTCTTCTTGAGGAAGGCTGGTGTAAGGGTCCGGCGGGGGCGACGCCTGGACTCCCGGCAGGAACAGACACACAAACACAAGGCACACCATGGTTGACACTGAGCGTTTATTACCTCTGCGTCTGAGCGGGAGTTCCCCAGCGATTTCCCGATCGAGGCAATAAAGGAGCGGGAGAGTCCCTGGCACCGCTGAGCGTCGGTCCATGGCGAGGAACGCCGGGGGGGCACCTTACGTGGTTTTTGTGTACTACACACATGCGCAGTGGGCACTGAGCTCATCGCTAATCTCGAGTCAAAGCCCAGGTGCAGCGCCACACTGGCACAAGCCCAGCTACATAGCTATGGGTCAACATGTCCTGTTGATGCTCCTTTTCCCATGGAACGGTCTGGCTAGCTTCCATCRCCTGTCTCCTCAACATTCTTCCATGCTTTCCCATACAGCTGGCATCACTGACCTTAAGATCCAGAGAAGTAGAAGGTTGAGCCTAGCGACAGAGAGAAGACATAGATACTACAGAGTATAAATATTATTAGTGCAGAGTATAAATATTATTAGAGAGAAATTTTTTTTCCTTTGTAATAGCATATTTTTATATTTTTACTTTTTTTTTTTGCAATAAGATTGGACTAATAAGAACCTTTTCATTAGACTGTTAAGATTTCAGTTAGACACATAATATTTAAAACCAATAAATTATTGTTAGTCTAATTGAAATCTTAACACTTTTGCTCATAAGAAAACCTTGCAAGCAACAAATGAGAAGGTAACTTTTTAAGTGGAGCGTTTTAATACATTTAGATATAGTTACATCATCTATACTAGTATGCATCTTTCGACTTTAACAAGCCTAATCTTCTATTTCCATTTCCTCTTTCCCTTTTTGCAAACTTTACACAAACTAATATTTTCCAACAAACATGGAAATAATCCACTTCATTTTATTTCAATCATCATTACACAAGATTTTAGATAAATGCAATGTAACTGTTCTCACTTGGGTGATTTGTTCTCTTAATTTTTTGTTTTAATATGACAATCTTTCTCTTGAGAGGGAAGTATGAGGTTGGCTCCATATTTAGGTACAGAAATACAATGTTTGGAACAGAGATCAGTGTATATTTTATAAAAGATTCCATACTTAATTTCAGAGGAAATTCCTTATTCTGAGGGGTAATAACTGAGTTGGGCAAATGCATAAGATCTGGGCTCAGAAGAGCAAAATTAAACCTAGAACAAAGTAGGTAGCTGAAAGTGGAATATTTTAAAGACAGTTTTATTTATTTATTTATTTATTTTATTTTTTAGGTAGCATTCGGTCTTTACAAGTCAGAACCATTTCATTTTCAAACTGAATTTTTGACATTTATGACCAGATATTTTTTCACCGTGTCTATATTCCAAAATTTTCATTGATTTTCCTCAGTTTCAACATCTTTGAAGATCTTATCTCCCTCAGATTCTATGTGTTTTTCCTCAAAGGCTAATGATTAAAAGAGCAAGAGGAACAGAACACATTGTTTCAATTGAAACATTGTTTGTTTATACTGCAAAGAAAAAAACTAAAATGTAAAATTCAAAAAAAAGAAAGAAAATGAAAATTAGAATTCTATCAAGAACAAGAACATTTACAACTGTTGTTGTTCTTGTCACTAATGTTTTAGTCAGAAGTTCTCTCCTTTGTTATGTACAGACTACTTTTTGCATGTTCTCTTGTTCTTACTCTGCCTCTCATTTTATCTAGGTGACTAAGACTTTGTGTGGAGGGCATTATTTTCATTTTCCCTTTTTCACTTTATTACCTGAGTATCTGTGACTGTTACTTGTCTAAAGATTCGTCTATTTAATATCCCCATAAAATGGAAGACAGTTCTTGCTAATTCCTGTAAGGTAGCAATAGTTTGATTCCATTTTAATACTTATGAGGCTGAGAAAAAATAAATATATATTCAAGAAAGTGTCTATCTTTCTACTCAGAGACCAAGAAATATGCATTTAGATTTCCTATATTCTGTTTTTTACTGGATATTGATGACGAGAATTACAGTAGAAAGTTTTATTTAAAGCTTGGTCTGTTTCTGAAGAAAATCAGGACTAGATTAACAAACAGCAGGTGAACATTGCTGAAGGAATATTCCAGAAGCCAGATAACAGGCTCGTATCATTCTGAGATAGGTCTGTATGTCAGCATTGCTGCACTGAATACTAGGAAACAGCAATGAATTACATTGACACGCCATCTTGATAAATGATCTATCTGGCTTCCACTTAAATTAAACGCCTGCAATCCACCTGAGCGCAGCCACACACTGACACTAGGTCCACTGTTTCTCCTTTTCCTTCTGTCAAATTATGGGTTTGAGAGTTGCTAGCTTTTATGCCCTGATTGACTTTTCTGCTACAGATCTTTCACAGATTATTGCTGAAATAAAATAAAAAGTAGGACCTGGAGTTTCCCTGCAATGGTTCTGCTGGCTGGTTGAATTTTATGAATTGTTTTAAAAAGCAGCATTAAGAACTATATAAGACCTAAACTAGAGGATGATATGAAATGGTCTGAGTAGCTCTACACAGTTCCATGGTTAAATGGAGGCTGCCACTAATGATGTATAATTGTATTACACTTTAGTAATGTTTACTTTTTTAATTAAACTCTACTGGAAACTAATGCACTGTGTACAGTTTCAGTTAGATTAGAAGAACTGATTTTAATAAAATCCTTATCACAGTTTTATACAAAATATGTAATCGAGACTCCACTTTATGTTGCAGATCATTACTTGATATCAACACTCAGCTAATTCATAATAACTTATCAAACATACCAGCCAACTGTGCAAACTGCGTTCCAAGGCCCTAATATATAACTGCTCTTCTAATTAATACAGTCAGCAGCTGGACACTTAAAGTATTTGTCAGCATAGCAAAAGGACAAGCTTGAGCACTCGCAAATACCTGATTGTACATGCAAATAAGGAAGACAAATGTGAGTGTATTTTTCCTCTTGTAGATACATGTTGGGAGGTCAGACTTGCATTCACTTTTCTGAGGGAGTCATTGTACCTTAAGTAGATAAGTGAATAATGCTGGGTTTAAATAATCGGAACCACCATTCAGTTAGTGTGTGATTTTCAGCAAAAGAAGAATGTCTTTACTTCCTCATCAGTAAAATGAAAACAATACCAGAAACTACTCTGAAGTTCTTTGTAATCTCTGGGAGAAAAAACAAAAATCATTTTGTGTAAAATAGTCCAATTAATAATACTGAAGCAGCTCAATTTCAGTAAAGCATTCAGGAAAACACTGTCAGATAACAGATAAATATGTACAGATGTGTGGTGTACTATTTCCTTTTTTCTTTTCTATAGCTCCCAGCAATCCCAAAAAAGCATTTATTTTGCATACAGGTTGTTGGCCTGTTTATCCAAAATTATGCAAAATGTCATTTTCTATATTTTGGTTTGGATTTAAAGATTGTTTCCCTCTTGCAGTGCCTGGATTTCTTATGCCAGTGACTAAATCTGGCATAGATTTTTCTAAATTACATAGTACCATACTGCAGCTGACTTGATGTAAATGCAGTAATGTTCTCCCTTTAAGTGAATGTCTTTCAGACACAAGATAGTGATAGAACCTGTATTTTGGAAAAAGCAAGGACCATTCTCTTGAATGACTATACAGGGCATATGGTGTTCAGTGTGCATGAATGATTTTTTTTCTTCTTTTCACTTCCATAATCTCACACCTTCTATAAAACATCCTCCTGCATATTGGGCAACCTGGGGGACAGACAAAGTATCTCTGAGTGGTATATTATCTTATAATAAACGCTTATTATAGATACAGTGCTCTACTATACACGATAGGGCATAGAACAAAACATACAGTGTAACAGGCAACATTTTCTTGCCAAACATTAGAAGAAGCACAAAGTTAGAATTAACCTAATTCCAAAATGTGATTAATGCCTTAAGTATGCCAAACAAATCCTCACTGCTATCTTATCAGTTTGAGGTTTAGGAGACAACTGATTCAGTAACCAAAATTAGCAATACTGAAAGATGAAATTGAGTTTTCCCAATTATACCTTATGTCCACTGTTCAGGAAATCAGCTAGGCATAAATAGAGATTTCAACATAGACTTAAAATAAAGAACATGGCAATTCCTTTTTCTAAAAGTCAGGGCTTATACAGTAAACTAGTGCAATAATGTGTTCATATTGTTATTTTCTGCTGCATTGTAATGGATTTGAATATATGTTACGCTGTTTTAAACTGCAAATTAAACTATCACTGCCAATAGCAATTTCTTATAAAATACCTTTTCAGGGCTTCATACAAGTATATCTAAGTCTGCCAGGGGCTTGTAGGCAGTAATGTACCACAGGTATATGAATTGTTCCAGATAAATGTGCACATTTCTACTTTACACGAACTTTTAAGACAAGTGTCTCCTTTTATTAAAAAGGAAAAAAAAAGCCAATAAAAGACTTCACTTGCCAAAGTTCCAACTCTCAGAGATTGGACAAAACTCAGATCACATTAGTCTCCAAAATCCAGCCATTCCTCTCCTTGCCAGACAATAAAGCAATAGTCACAAACTGCTCAAAGCTCTTAGATGTTGTCAAGAAGCCAGTGAGTTTCTTGGTTAAGAACTTGATCACGTTTCCTTGCAAATAGGGAGAATGAATTCCTCTTGCTGAGAAAAGCAGCTGCTACAGCCATACTGAGGGAACTACTAAGTGTGTAATTTAGGAAATCTGGGTGTAATTGTTCTGTTGTCTCAGCCATTTTTTTTTTGACAGCTGAGGACAATGTATAACTTCAAAACTCATAAATGATCCATAGATGTTTAGCTTTGGAATTAAACCTCATTTCATTCACTTATTTTTTTCTTATAGAAACAAAAATGGCAAACTATTTAAGAATAAGGATATTTTTGAAAACTACTTAGCCAGGCCATTTAAGTGGCCTTCAAATGTGATTTTGAAAGCTTCAGTACCTACAATATTAATAAACTTAAGAACTAACCAGGAATTTTTTGGTAAAATATGATTTTTAGTCTGCATCTGTATTCTGAAAAAAAATGATTTCAATAAATTTTCCAATTTAAACATTTCAGGAAAAAAAAAGTTCAAAATTGTAAAACCATCACAAGTAATACTTTTGTAATACAAAGTTTCTTTTCTTTTGATTTTCATGTTTCATTTAACTTATAAGTAGCTAAAACATGTCAAAATAATCAAAATCAACCTTTCTGATTTCATTTGATCTTTCTAACATTTTCTTCAGCATCAATTTACAAAGATTTGCAGATGCTGGTATTGGAGATGGAAGAAAAAAGGTTAAGAACTTTGAACTCCAGCTTGAAGAGATAGATAGAATGTTTTGAATAAGTCTCATTAAAGCCCTCCAAAACTGGCCAACTAATGGTTAAAATTATGACTAGCTCTTTTGCTGCCTCACTCAGGGCCTCATTAGATATCCATCAAAACTGCATATATTAATTACATTAGCAAATGAAAATTATGGGAGCTTTCTATAGAAATCTACAGAAAAATTTCCCAAAGAAGGAAATTATATTTGCCTCGAACTGGAAGTCTTAGCAGAAGCTGGTGGTTGAAACTTAAACAAGGACAGTAACGATGAAAATGGGGCAGAAAGCACAATCCTGAAAAGTCATAGGAACTCTATGAATTGGATTTTCAGATAAACAGATTTTTTTTTGAATACAAGTTACATTGACTTGTTCTCCTAAATCGTGTACATGTATTTTAAAATTCTAACTTACATGAGTAAAGTGTCGGAAAAGAGTGATGTAGACCATCTGCACTTCCTTCATAGAAATAATAGCCAAAAAAGGAGTTAATGAAAATGATGAATTTTCATTTTTTAATTTTCTTTCCCAGAATTGGAAAATTGTAGCACTTTTGAAAAATGAAACAGAAAACAAACAACAATAAACAAAACCAAGAAGTTGTTTTTATTTTGTCCTTTATTATCAGTATAAAAAGAAAGAAAATAGGTTCTGTCATTTGAGTTTAACAGATGTTATAGATTCATAATGTAGCACAGAATTTCATTCAACTTTTCTTCCTTATATTGGTACTGCTAATAGCAATGACAACTTGAATTTGCACAGTAAAGTAAAAAAAGTAATCATTGAGACAAAAAGCAAGGCAAAGCATGGACCAAAGATGCTACCTAAAATTGTTGCGCTTTTTTCCCCCATATTCTCTTAAAAATAAAAAATATATAAAAAATACTTGTATTGCTTAAAGAACAATAATTATTTTATTAAACTTGAAACTTGTCATTATTTATAATGTTTATCATTGTTGACATTTCCAAGCTGTTGTATTCCAAGAAAACTACTGGGATATGTATTTTGACCTAAAAAGTGAGGTGAAGAAAGGAAATTGTTGTTACTTCCACCTACAGATGTAAAAACCTTAAAGTATTCTTCCACATGTTTTATAAAAGAGACAATTAGCTATCTCATCTATCAGCTCATGAAATTCCATGAGATACATTTATCAGTCCTGAAATATCTGTGAAACCCAAAGTATTTTGGGCATCAGAAGACTAAAAAAATTGCCACAGAGAACAGGATTCTCCATTCCAGAAAAGGGGAACCTCATAGGTAGATGTTATTCCATTCTATTTGTACACCTGTCTTTTAACCTTAGTATAACTCAACATAGCAACTGAAAACATAGTATAATATGCATTTGCTTGAGTGCCATTATGCCAAGTATGATGATAAAGCATTTTTACATTTTCAGTTGCAACTTTAAAATCTTCAAGAAAAATCCCTTTAATTAACCTAATTATTTTTAATAGAGGAATTGTTAATGGTATTGACTTGAAAAGATTTTTTTTTATATTATGGAACTTTGATTAGTTATTGCTTTCATGAATGTGTTTTAAATCAAGTTATTCTAAAATCACTCAACAAAAATCCTATAATTTTGACATTTTTCATCTTTCTAAAATATTTTTCATCTTACTTAGCTACACAGTGCCAGCTTTTGATAGTTTTGCACTTTCCTTTTGCGAAAATAACAGAATCAGATCCTTTATTACAGCAAATCATTTATTTGCTTTTCTATTAGCATATCAAAACCTAATTTGCATCCAGTTATTAGCATTTTTAATAGAAAAAAACTATGTCTGACATGCTGATATTAACTGAAAGATTATGTGTTCAAAAGCGATTTTGAATTGACTGGTGTGACAAAATTTCTTCAAAAGAAGAAGTTGGTCTTGCAGACCAGGAAGATCCACATGTCATGTCATCTGCTTCATAGAAAGCAGATCAAAACTAAGTGGTTATAGTGAGTAGATTCTTCACTTACAAGTACAGACATCAATGTACTGGAGATTAATTAAATACTCGGAGGAGGATTCTCATGGATTCTCATTACTATCATGATTATTGTGACTATTGTGACTTTTAGTATTTGATAAAATTTCAGGAAAAATCTAGTAAAATGTTCAATTGAATTTTAAACATTTTAAACATTTCAGATAAATCTCCCATTAAGTTAATGAACTTCTGAGGATATTGAAATAAGAGGAAAAAAGTGAACTGGAGTCAGTTTTCAAGGGTTCTACTACATACGAACAAATAAGATGTACTCAGGCTTCTTTCCGACTCCTGTTCTTTTCACAGTTTCTGCATGAGTAAATCAAAACTGCACACAAGACCAGCAAACAAGCTACTTTTAGAAAGAGAATCTAGATGTCTCAGTAGAAATAAACTATTGCAGATTTTGGTAAAATGTGAACAGCACTTCTATTAAAGAAATATGGAGATAGTAAATGGAATGTGGGTACATAGTCTCATGGGAATCTATCCTCAGTCTTGGCAAACTCATCATTACTGTTTTTTTGGAGCTTCTGAATGGGATCTGTGATTATATAAATCCAAGATATCTGTGATTTCACACAAGAGCAAAAGAAGATAAGCACAGGCCTATTTTAAAAAGTAATACTTTTCTGTCTAGATGGGTGAAGAGAAAATAATAACTACTAATATTATTCAAGTGCATTGTCATTTCTGTTATCTTCGCATTTCATTCTCACTTCCTAGCACAATATATTAATTTCAAGGTTGCTTTAAATATGTAGCAGCTGGACACTGCCATATGAGTGATAAGAGTTATAGTAAGGGTTTTTATTAAGTAATATGTTTATACTTTTGACATGCTTCCGATGAGAATTTAGCTTTGGCATATGGACCCCCTGAGGCAAAAGGATAAATGAATTCACAGTAATTAGATTCCTCCTGCTCAGCTTCCTTAAAAGCACATCTGAAAGTTCATAAGAAGATCAAACAATTGGTTTCCTCAGTATGTCTATTGTCACAATGCAGAACTTCCTTTCAGGCAGACACTCCTTTTATCCGGATGAAACTGTGCAAGCAATGAGTCAAAGATATTGACTATGTATTGAAATAAATACAGATCCAGAATGAATTTTCAGAATGCATTTAGTTCATTCTTTAGGACTAGAGCATAACTGTTGCCAATACTGAGTGGTGCTGAGTTGCTCTTAGCAAGTCAGTCCTTTCTATTAAATTCACCTTCCACCTGGAATTGTAGATATTACAATGAGATCAGCTAACAGGTAGGAGTGTTCACACTAGCTAACTTTTAGCATACAGATTATATGATGAAGCTATGAACCTAATTTTCCAGTCTGGTAAATGGAGAGTGGTAGTTTCTTTCAGGAAACGAGTCTCAGTACCTAAGTTAGGAGTTCCATTCTCCCAGTTGATTAGATATGAAGCCAAAAGCAGGCCCAATGAATACACCTGTCATATATAGCCATGATTTGTTCTTTGCTAAGGACTAAGAGAGTCTCTTTAGTTTCTGAGAAAAAGACAGAGGAGAGCAAGACAAGAAGCTGAATGCTAAGGAAAATTCAGAAAACAAGCAGAACGTACTGCAAGAGGAAAAGAAACAGTAAGTGTAGAAGTAAATCTGTGTTCAGACATAGACTTGTGGACCCCTATTTTCACACAGACTTAAAATTTCTCTGAAAATTTCACTTTCAGTGCACAGGTTGCACTCACGAAACTCACTTAACCCACAAAAGCTCTCCAAGCGCAGTATTGAACATTTATCTCATAATATCAGAACAATTATTAAATATTATAAGCGAATCTTTATACACTTTTTATTTGTCGTACTAGGATCTTAAATGCTTCCATGATTAACCTAATTTGCTGCTATTTATTTAGCATGTTTTTTTTGGTTTGTTTTTATTACTTTTTATTGTCTAGTCTGAAAACTTTTACTTAATTTGTATTCAGTGTCTCTAAGACTCAGTACTAGAAAAAAGTCTTCATGAGTGCCCTGGGAAAAACAAAATATGGAGTGATTAATTAGCGTTGTACTAGCTGAAACAGGTAACATCCTGTACTTAGATTTGTATAACTCTCCAAATGATACCATAGGAACTTTTTGCAACAACAGAAGGAGACAAAAACTGTGCAGCAGCAATTCAGTGATGGTTTATTATTATTATTTTTTTCCATTCATAGAAGTTAACCCTGCTTCAAAAGTTTCTTTTCTTTAAGAGAAATATAACCAATGTTGTAAATAATACCCTGAAGTACCCTGAAGGTTTATGTAACTTCTACATACCCTATCGATATAAATGGAGCTCTAAAATGCTTTGCATTCTTTTGTTTTAATTTAGTCATTTCTTCTTTTTGTTAAAAACTCTAGTTCATTAATGTTTTTCCAGTAGCATGGGAAGCAGAACCATCATTTTGGTCCCAAATAGAAATCAACACTTAAATTCCTTCAAGTGTCCTAGCTGCTTTGATGGGTTTGTATTTGTAAAGGCAGACTTGTAATTGTCACAGCATACACTGCACGATATGCCATGGGACCTGCATTAGCCAGTATGGTGGGTGAAGAGCAAATAGAATCCAGTCTCTGTATATTTGCCTTTCCTGATCCTTTCTACCCTTTCGCGAGATACAGAGCTGGTCACATACAATACACTTCTACACATGAATAGTGAAGAGTTATTCCATCTATTTCTATGCGCTCCACTGGAAAGCCTAATCATTCCAGACTCCCTCTGTAGTCAGTGGAGAAAGAAGATGATTAACTAATTAAGCCTTGAATTGCCCTTTAAAGGTGCTTACTTCTATCCGATTATTATAAGGAAAAACCCAAATTCTTAATTTAATCTGTCTTCCAGTTCAGAGATGTTAATTAATTGTATATGGTGGATTAATCCAGCCCTTTATATTTCCTCTATTTCTGTAAAACAAATCTACAAGGATATGATTCAATTTTAAGTTTTTTTTTTTTTTTTTAATTGGCAGTGTAAGTCTGAGTTCCATATTCAATGGAAAGAGGAGAAAAAATAATATCTCTAAGGTCAATTCTTCTGAGCTTACACGATTTTGAGGGGTTGAAAGGAATAGCCACTGGAGATACTTTTTCTTTCTACTGAGTATAAAGGAAAATGAGACTAAGAGATCCACCTATAGACACCTAAAGTAAGGCACATGAAGTTCACTCCTGGTCTTTTTTTTCTGAAAGTGCATATTTCAGATTTCAATACAGCTTGAATGATTTTATAGTTCAGTACTATCTACACAGACAGAGCCCTGTTTGTTTTCCTCACTTTTGATTCTAACTAATGCCAATATTTATGTTGTTCATCACAGAACAGGAACTTTATGCAAAAGGAATATATGTTAATTACATGATCTTGCACTGAAAATAACATTCAGGATCAAGCACCTAAATGAACTATGTATGCAAATAACCTGTACTCTAACATTCTAAAGTACTACCTTGATCATCTACTTATCTGCTATACAGTGATAAAAAATACCTCTACAGCAAAGTTAAAACTAACAAAGTTACTTTTTAAATTGCATATTATGCATATTCAAAAATATGTAGCAGCATTGTAGCCCAGTCCCCCAGACCACAGTTTATATTAAATATAATCATTATTCAATCTGTTAAAATGAGGTAGGTTGTAGTCTGATAGGATTTAGCTTCCAATTATCTTCTACAGTGAAAATATTAGCAATAAAACAGAAAACCCAACATCAGGCAAACAAGACAGTACTTATAAATAGATACACACAAACCAACCAACATATGGAAGTACTGTTTTTTTTCATAACTATTTTTCACGTGATTATTTCAAAACACCAAAATAAAAGATAATCATTACAATTGTCTACATTATATTATTACTGAAGAAAACACTGAAACAGTCATGCTGGCCTAGATATAACAAAATGTTTTAATAGGAATTAGTGTGTATAGCAATTTGTTTCCAAACAGTAATTAGACTGTTCACTACCCACTGAAAGAAAAAGATACAACCTTAAACATTTCATTGAAAATGTTTCAGAACAGTCCTCACTCGCCCTACGCATCAACAGGCAGGATTTGAAACTGAGGTCTTAAGGAAAACAGTAAATGCCTTATTTACTTGATTTTCCTATTAGCTTTAATTACAGAATATATGTAAATTAGCTTTAAAAGGAATTCTGTTATATTGTCTTTCAGTGTCTTATGATACTTTTAAGGCAAAAGCTAATGCGGAATGAAAATTGAGGGCTAACAGGAATTTAACTGTAAAATTGCTGTGCAGCCCTTGAAATTATCTTTCAAGGAGGCAGTATAAACCCAAGAAGTTTACTGTAAACACTAAGTTTAGAAAATAATATTAAGGTGAGAAATGCACAGGTAAGTTGTTGTTTTTTTTTCCTAATAATTCTATAAAAAGAAGAGTTGAGAAAATTTCCCAATAAATATATTAGAAACATGTAACTGTTGAAGGAGCAGCAGCCATAAGAATCAGCTATCTAATTTTCCTCTTGGGTGCTTTCAAGTAAGCTCAGTTAGGATCAATTCAAATATTTGACTAGAATTTTCACCATATAACCAGTCTTTTTATATTTGCTAGTCAATATTAGTCGTTAAAACCAGTCTGACAGTTGTGATTAACATTCACATAATATTTATGTTAATTCACTTTTAACGATACCCACTTGATGTGCACCTGCGAGAGAATTAAATTATGAAAGTTTAATGCTCATTGACACTACTATTCTGCCAATTGACTCTCATCTAAAAGCTCTTATGGAAGTGCCTGTGATGCTATACAATTATTTGGCAAGGAGAAGGAAGATAGTTTACTGCAATGCAGTTTCATTCTGTTGGAGCTTTTCAGATGGAAATTCCAAAAGAATTACTGGCAGAAATTATAGCTGTAGAATCCACTGTGTTTGGCATTCTACTAATCTGCTTTCAATGTATTAAAAAAATGCAGATTTTTTGCACATTTTTTTTCTGTGTTGTCTAATCAACACAACATATGAAATCAGTTTCCTAAGTGTGTGCATGCATGAGAATCAAAGTAGGAGCAATCTGGAAGCCATTTATGCCAGCAGTATTCAAAAGGCTATTAAAATCAGTTTTAGACAGCATCACTTTTCTTCTTTGTGAACTGTTTTTCTGAGATAGGCTCTTGATAATCCTGGAGAATAAGGTAGAGGCACTATTAAAAATATCAGTTCCTTAACAGATGAAAACAAATGCCAGCATCACAGTTTATCTGCAGGTATTTTTCTTGTCCTCATGTTACTCATTCAAATAACACTTAGTAATTAACTCTGAAGAAGAGGCAGAGTAATAATAAAACAATAAAGGCTGTGATGCAGAGGAGGAAAGGACGATTGCTCTCTAGGGAGGATCTTTCACTGTTTTGAAAAGCAGGTGAAAAGGGAGCCAGAAAAGTTGAAAGTTCCTCCAAACATATGCTGAAACATTATATTTTCTGCCTATGAATAAGGAATGATAGGGGCACTAAAAACTTACCGTCTTCTCTTTCTATAACACATTTACCATAAGAATTGGCAGGAATTTCCACATAAAGACCATTTCCCTCACTTCTCTACAACGTTAGTGCACCAAATGCACGAAGGGAATGCAGTGTCAGAAGAGTAATGCAATGGTTTTTCAGTAGTTTTCCAAGAATTCTGAGTAATTCTAGATCCAGTCCTGCAACTCTGCAATATTCTGTACCACACTGAATATTTCCTGACTGCACAGAGAGCAAAATGCAGCTCACAACTGTCATTATTATGATTTATTCATTAATTCTAGTGGTATCTAGAGTCCCATTACTGACTGGAATTGCTTTGTAAAAAACAATCATATCCTGCTTCAGCTGGAAAAGGCAGGTTACTCCTGTAGGGTAAGGAGATATAGATATATAAAGTACTTAATAGGCAAGTAGAGACACTTCTGCCATTGTTATAGCTAACTATTGTAAGGGACTTGCTGGGAAGGAAAGGGAGGATCCTGTGTATGTGAGAAAAAGTCCTTGTCCAGTTAGCATATATGAATTCTTGCTTTAACACCTTATCTCTTCTCTTATTCATTGTGACTAAGAAGTCTAATGCTTATAGCAAAGCAGCTCTAGTAAACTATACCAGCTCCTATAGTCATGTGGCTGATTCTCTTGTGATTTCTATCTTTTGTGTTTATCTTGCCCCTTTTCCACACCCTTTTCTCACCATCTTCTGAGGGCTGAAGGCAGAGCTTCCTTCTTTGTTGTCTGTGTAAGAATACATCCTATTCTTTGATTATGGATTTTTTTTCTGTCACTTTTATCCTAACCTTTCCTCTATTTTTTTTTTCTCTGTCTTACCTTTTACCTTCCATTTCCTTTCTCTGTGCCTTTCATTGACAGCTCTAGACTACATCATGCTGGAAGTTATTACGAATGCCACATTCTTCCCATCACTGTCCAAAGATTAAAGTGTTTATTTTGTTCTTTTTTTTTTCCTCTGACGTTCTTTCCTACGGCTATTTTGCCAAAAGAGCACTAGGCAACGATCATTGTTAGATTTGAAAGTCTTGTGCCCTGCTCTGTCTATGTGTTCCTATAGAAAAACTTCTTCAGGTATCTATTGGAGTGGAGGAAAGGTGTCTCATGGGACTGTAATTTAGAACCTAGCAATGGTAGAATACTACGTTGTTTATTGATTATACATTCTTCAAGTATCAGAGACATACACAGCGGCCATGTCCATAATTTAAGCAAGGACAAGACCAGGGATGTGCCAGCTTTCTTAATACACCCATAGAAGGAACCATCTGGCACATACCCCATAGCAAAACTAGTGTAATGCACGCAATGTGTGTAAGTAAGGGAAGGATTGCAGTGTGAACAGTGTATACAGTGTGAACTCCCATACAGAGTTAGAAGGCCAAATTTCTCTTTACTTTTCATCCAAATTATCTTCTTTATCAGTCATTACTGATAAGAAGAAAATCTGGATCAAAAGTAAAAGAAACGTGTGGGTTTTATCCTATCAGAGCAAAGTTGCATATAGGAAGCTCTGTAGGCCAAGAAGCCTATAGGCCATGAATGTGGGGAGGGGGATTTTCTATAAGCTTTGTAAGTTCTTAAAGCTCCCCATTATTTATATTATTAACTTAACCTGAATGAAGCAGTAAATAAGATGTCTCACTGAACTAAGAACATCTTTTTCCTATATCTGAGTTTTATAATATGAGCAGATTAAGCTGTTTGAGAGTAATGAAACAAGAGAGTGAGATTATTTATTTTTAATGAATTCTGTTACGGAGCTTGCTTTAAAGTTTATATCCATCAGTTATTCCAGATCAGCTATCTATTTCAGTTCAGTTAATAGTGGTGTTGTTTCGAATTGTAATTAGAGCAAGACTATTCCTGAAAAAAAAAACTGTTTAAATGGTTTCTTAAAGTAAAACTCAATAAACCATATGTGAGTAGGTGTTAAATATGTGCATGAATGCGCAATGTAGTTAAGGCAAGCTGTTTACCCACAATTTGAACTTTGATGAACAAGTCCCTAAAGGCTCTTATAAAMTATGCAGATATAACTCTCAATTCACCTTCTGTAATTAAAGGTGATTTGTTACCTACCTTTCTCTTAAAACAGCTCTACATGGTCAAAATATCTTTAGTGTACCAGGAATGCTCTATTGCTTTATTCACTTTATACAAGAGAAACCAAACTTTCTGCATCTGTATCCCCAGCCTGGTGACAATTTGCTAAATGAGACTCCTTAGTTTTCTAAAAAAAAAAAAAAACAGCCTCTGAAATAAGTCAGAACACTTCCCATATTGCCAGGCCTGGTAGGAATTGCAGAAAATGATTCCATACAGAACAATTGATCCCAAGATCTTGAATCAGGTGTGTATGTATGACTGCAATCCAAAACACCTTAATTTCTTAAAAAATGAAGACTGATCATACAGGTTTTATATATCTTGTATTAGTTTCAGGCAAAACAAAACAAACAAAATAATGCCACCACCAACACAGGATTTTAAAGTAATTGCCCATTTTTCTCTATGTATTGTCATGACTTTGTGCAAAGAAACGTAGGCTTTATTAGTGCTCTACTTTTCTCTTTGATTTTTTTCCTGAAAGTAGGATAGATTTTTAATTCCCCTTCTAAGATATGTAAAAGTAACAAAATGTATTGTTAATTAGCATTCTGGATTACAGCAATGACTTTCAAAATCTGCGTTACTAAAGATGAACTTGAATTCATAATTTACATGTGGCTGTTTACTGGTGCCATTTAAAGCAGAAAGATATTCTGAATATCATGTTGCATGTATTTTAATGCTTATAGGATTTTACAGACAGGGAGTCATATTTGCAGTAAGTCTAAATATCTAAAATTCCTCACAGTCTACAATGAATTTAAATGTTAATAATGTAACAAGAGAGTGTGCACATTTTTATGTGTGGTAGATTGCATCAAATTGCTGATTTAAGTTAACTGTTGTTTCCAGACTGTCCCTGCTGCTACAGTCTGGCTCATAGCCAGAGGGAGGTGATGCATTAGCTCCTATTCCTTTTGCTTCTTCATTTTCTTGGAGGAGTTGAGGAGAACCAGCTTCAGCAGAGATTAGGAAATAGGGATTATCTCTCATAAATTTTTGTTTTGCTCTGTGGGATGCCTGCAGACACTCCTTGTTGATGTTTTTCACAACTCTCCATGAGCAATATGTGTGAATATAAATGTGTAATAAGACAGTTCTCCCCTGCTTACTAAACACAAACTATAGGAATTAATTTCCAGTGAGGTTAAAAAAAAAAAAAAAAGTGTACAGAAGGCAATTCCTTCTCTTTTAGTAACCTGTAATATGCAATATTCTCCACAAAAGATATAGCCCCTTGGTCAACATTTAAACAGACCTCAATTCCTATTTAAGCAGTAAAATTAAATAACCATACTTTGGTGAGTGCAATCAGCTTCCCACACAGCATCACCATGAAGGGAGAGACACTGAATTTATCAAGCCTTAGATTGCTTAGATTGTGTGTCCGCATAAGCAGTGGGGTATAATTGGCACCCGCATTAAGAGTCCACCCTTTTCAACAGGTTACATGGCAGCATCAATGTGTCTCCAAGAAAATAATTGATATTATAGAAAAATCTCATGAAGCATACTCACTATGGAAAGACTGTATATGCCTATATAGGCTGTCAGAGCTGGTCTCATGGTCATTACCATAACCAAAGGACAGCATTGGTGGACCAGTAGGTTTACAGCCCCTATCCCCTCTGCAGTTCTTGACTGGTAGAAAACAAAGGCTACTGTCTGTCTACCCTCTACTGTGCTTTAACAGCAGGTTGCTCAGCAACTAAAAATCTCTTTGTATGTGTAGCCAGTCACAGCACATGTTTCTGCCCGGAAAAGAATACATATATCTGATAGCACTTGTTCACAGATAAAGTCTCCTTGACCTCTTGTCTTCCTCCCTTCTACAATCATGCAACAGAGGCTGGCTGATGGGTTTTACAGAAATGCCAGCCCTCTCTCAGCCATCATATTAGAACGGGAAGGCCCAGTGTTCAAGAAAACCCCTAAGAGTAGTGTTTATTCAGATACAAAATATTCTCTGTGTATGACAGATTGTATTAGTTCCGCCTGAAAAGCTCTGTCCCAGAAAGTCCACTGATATCTGCAGTAGACTTGCTAGCATCACATCCTGGTTTCTATTGTATTTCTTAGACTTTGCAAAAATTCTTGTTAGAATTATAGAGTCATAAAATTTGGGTTGGAAGAGACCTTTGGAGGTCAGCTAGTCCTGCCTCCTCCTCCTTTAAAGTCAGATGATTCTCAGGGACTTGTCCAGCTGAATTTTGAAGATCTCAAAGACTGGAGATTCCACAGCCTCTCTAGGTAACCAGTTCCAGTGCTTTATCACTCTTAATTTTTTAAAATTTTTGTTTTCCTTATGCCTCGACATAATTTCTTTTTCTGCAGCTTGTGACCATTGTCTCTTTTCCTATTTTTGGTTTAGAAAAGACTGTCATACAGAGAAGTTTCTGCATGATAAGAGGTTGCAGAAGAGGTTGTTTGGTGCCAATATATGCAGGACATGAACTGAGATGTGACTTCTTGGGGGGGGGGGGGCTTGTAGTCAGGAGAAAGCTTTAATGAGAGAAAATTTGTAAATGTGAAGGCTCATTTTAAGAGCTGCAGCCAGAGAAGTTTTTCTTACTGTTGTTTGCCTTTCTTGGGTCTATAAAATCATGGCCTAATGTCAGTAGTCTTCTGTTTCAGAAGTGATATGGGAAGATAACCCAAAATCCAGAATTTTCTGTGCAAAGGCCTATAAATAGTATCAATATCATGAGGAAGCAGCACAGCTATCTGTGTGTTAGCTGTGAAGCTCAGTCCTTGCCTAAGATCTCTATAACTCTTTCTGTACTGCTAAATAAAGGACAACCAGGGAATGAGTCCTGGCTCTGAGGCCATTTGGCAGCAACTGGCTCATGGCCACACTGCTTAAATCTAGTTCCCTTCAGAGAAGAGCTGTCTCTGTAGGCTTTCTTGGAGTCTTCAAAAACAGAAGCAGGAAGTAAACTAACTTACAGTTTGTCAGCAATCAGAGATCCAGTTTTTTACGTCATTTCCCTTGGCAATGTAAATATACTCTGCCACAGGAAACCAGAAGTATTTTAAATAAAAGTGTTATGGGCTTATGCTCCATCAAGGAGTTCTTATATCTTAGAATTTATTTTTATAAGCTAGTAGTGCAGATCAACACAGGTGTTTTTTTGTAGGGTGAAATGTTGGTTCTGTGGTCCTAGTATCCACGCTATAACCCCCACATCTGGTGGGGTTTACTTCAGACCAGCCTCTAACCTGCTCCTGTAGACATTCATCCATTAGAGTTTGTGACATATTAAGTGCACTTTCAGGATACATTTTCTGGATTACATCTCTTCTGCAGGGAATCCAGTTCATGTGATCAAGGACTGTTCCACAATGAGAACCAAAGCCTAACAAACAGGGACAATTAGAAGATTCCTTCCAAATATGTACAAGTGATCTGAAGTGAGCCACTAGTGGAAACAAAACCCTATTCCAGTCACATTCCAGTATACTCTGTTTCACTGAAATCATGCTCATCACTGTTTTTCAAAAAAAACCAAAACCCCAACCCCCCCCAAACTCTACTGGCATACTGTACTGCATGTCTCTAAGATATGCAAAGTCTAGTTTCTCCATGTTAATTTGCCTGATATTGGTGGGGGAAGGGGGTAGTTTCAGTCTTTTGGCACTTTGCTCAGCACATGCTCAACAAGCCTTGTATATTTTTCTTTAATCCCATTCAGGGCTTTTTCTAAGGAAGGTAGTTGTCTTTTCAGGCACTTTGCTTGAGACTCTATCTCTTACGTCTGTGAATGAAACAGATTGAACAAAGCTGCTAGTTTGCTCTTGTCTTGGTACTCACATTTTTCTAGCTTCTTCTGAGAATCTAGTCTGCTTCAGATTTATGGGGAGGGAGCTGCCTGGTCCAGTCACCAACATCACACAGAATATTATTTAGAACAAAAAAGACTTCTTGTCATCCAGGCCTCTATGAAGTGGCCATTGATGGGAGGCAGGAGTCACAAAAAACAGCTGAAAATCCACTGATTGTCTGGGTCATTAAGATGTTACATACGATCTGTTTTCATTTTCCTGTTAAATTAGAATTATTCACATTTTAATATCACACTTTTCTCAGATGGCTAACGTGCCTTCAATGGATAAATTTACCTAGACTCACTATGTTAAAGCTTCTTCTCTGTCTAAACTGAAGGGCTTTCGTTTTCATTTTCATTCATTTAGTTGCAAACTAAGACTTGATCTATTACTCCTATTCACTTTGTCTTCTCAAGAAAAGTAGGCATGTCTATAATAGTGTTTCCCCACTTCCCATGAGTAGTACAGAAGCAAGCATGAGTTTTGTCAAACTGTGTGATGTTGTTCAATAAGATAAAAAGAAAAAATCTATTTTCTGATTTAAACATGGTTTATCTCCTTTGACAGCATTCTTAACACCTTTAAAAGTTAACACAGTGCTTGGCTTCCCAGATGGCATCCACAGGTAAAATATGATGACTATTACTAACTTCTAGAAAATTACTGTTTGGGTTTTTTTTGTTTGTTTTAAGTTTGAGACAGTACTTGCTGTGGCAACTTTTACATTTTAAGTGTTAATACTTTCTAAGTGTTTTTAAGCAGTTTTTTAATGATTGGTGTTTCTCAGCTATAGAATTGTATTAGCAACTCCTGGTCTAATAGTAGTGAGTAACATAGAAGACTTGAACAAGTTAACAATAACATTTAGAATTGTTTCACACACTGCCCTGTCACTGAATCACAGAATAGTTGGGGTTGGAAGGGATCTCTGGAGATCATCTCATTCAACCCCCCTGCTCAACCAGGGTCAGCTAGAGAAGGCTGCCCAGGACCCTGTCAAGATGGCTTTTGAATATCTCCAAGGATGGAGACTCCACAATATCTCTGGTCAACCTGTTCCAACGGTAAACCACCCTCACAGTGAAGTGTTTTCTTGTGTCTAAGTGGATTTTCCTGTTTTTCAGTTTGTGCCCATTGCCTCTTGTTCTGTCACTGGGCACCTCTGAGAAAAGCCCCATCCTCTTGGCACCATCCCATCAGGTGTTTATACACATTCTCTTCTCCAGACTGAGAAGTCCCAGCTCTCTCAGCCTCTCATCATTTAAGAGATGCTCCAGTTTCTTAATCTTCTTGGTAGCCCTTTGCTAGACTCAGTCCAGTAAATCCATGTCTCTCTTGTGCTGGGGAGCACAGAACCAGGTGCAGTACTCCAGATGTGGCCTCACCAGGGCTGAGTAGAGGGGGAGGATCACCTCCTTTGACTGGATGGCAAAGCTCTTCCTAATGCATCCCGGGATGCTATTGGCCTTCTTAGTAACAAGGGCACATTGCTGGCCCATGTTCTCCTTGTTATCCACCAGGACCCCCAGGCAGGTCCTTCCTCGCAAAGCTCTTCTCAAGCTCATTGACCCCAGCTTGTACTGATCCAAGGGGTTATTCCCTGTGTTAAATGAGCTGCTTATTACTAGTTGATCTACACTATCTTTAACAAAAGCTGGCCCTTTAAATATAATTAAGATGACCATCAAAGTACCGTTATGGCCCTTTGGATGTGGCACCATGGATAAGTGCCATCAAAGAAGAGGCTAAAGATGTTCAGAGTCAGTAAATCAGTGTTTTCAGTTCAGTCAATTACATTGCATAGGCCTGAACTAAGTAAAAGACAGATATTCAGACCTTCAGTAAGCAACCTCATGCTTAGAAATTGTCTTATTACAGTTTATCCTGCAAAAGCTGGCTCAGAATGCTTTACAGGGACATATTTGAAATAATTGTATACATTCTAATTCTCTTAAGACTTAATAAAGAAATTTTTAATTAAGTTGTTGAGTGTTATTTCCTGAATTTATTGGGTGATTCAAATTAAAGCATCAGGTAAGCTTTTGCTCAGTATACCATATCAGAAATTTAAGATCTTAATATATGAAGATGTCAATGCATACTAAAATTGGTTTAACATATAGCAGATTGCAATTCATGTCCAGACAATTTGATGGTTTTTTTGGTAATATTTGCTGTTTGGATTTGTTGGTGTGAATAGCATACATATCAACTGAAAGATTTTGTTTGTAACAATTAAATAATTCAGATAGTACGCAAACTGGAGACTATGTGAACTGTGGTGTTCATAATGTTTAGCTAATTCTCTACAGTTTCCTGCTTGATTGATATGTCTGACCACACATTTTTACACATGAAAAGATATTGCTTTCCACTGGCTTCTTTTGCATTTCAAATGCATGGAATTTTTCCTGTAAATATTCATTTAGAATTTGAAATAAAAGATGAGACTTACTGAGGTTTGCAATTCTACACTTAATTCTTGTGAAGGGTATTATTGAATAGCTTTACATGGACTACATAACTGCCATGACTTCCCAAGGAATTCAAAATTTTAATTTCAAGATCAGAGAATCGCACAGAATCACAGAATGGTTGAGATTAGAAGGGACCTTGGGAGATCATCTAGTCCAACACCCCTGCTCAAGCAGGATCACCTAGAGCGCATTGTACAGGATCGTGTCCAGGTGGGTTTTGAATATCTCCAGAGAAGGAGACTCCAACCTCTCTGGGCAGCCTGTTCCAGTGCTCTGTCACCCTCACAGTGAAAAAGTTTTTTCCTCATGTTCAGATGGAAGTGTCTGTGTTTCAGTTTGTGCCCGTTGCCTCACGTCCTGTCGCTGGGCACCACTGAAAAGAGTCTGGCTCCATCCTCTYGACACCCTCCCTTCAGATACTTGTACACGTTGATAAGATCTCCTCTCAGCCTTCTCTTCTCCAGGCTAAACAGGCCCAGCTCTCTCAGYCTTTCCTCATAMGAGAGATGCTCCAGTCCCCTAATCATCTTTGTAGCCCTTCACTGGACTTGCTCCAGTAGTGCCACATCCCTCTTGTGCTGGGGAGCCCAGAACTGGACACAGTGCTCCAGATATGGCCTCACCAGGGCTGAGTAGAGGGCTGATATATATCTATATCTATTTAAGAAAAATATTTTGGAAAAATACATTTGGCAATCATTTTAGTTTTAAACACCAGTTCTTTCTAATAGGAATTTCATATCCTGAAAGTGAAACTTTCAGGTTTCTTTATGAAATGCATCCTTCTAGAGTACAGATTTTTTTCCCAATTTTTCTTCCAGTTCAGAATCTTTTGTTTTATATAATTCAGAGTCTTTTTGTAAACTTTTCATTCTATCTTTCAGTCTTTGCCCTGAGTATCTTTTCTCCTATATGATATTATTTTCTYCTGTGAAAAGAACTCAGTAGTATAGCTTACTGTTGTCTTTTGTTACTGAACAATGGAAATTCCACCAAGGAGCCTTTTGGGACAATCAGCTTTTAAACAGCTGAAGTGACATGGAATTAATTTCATCCTCTGTGACTTAAGCATTTCCTTTCTTAGCTTTGTCTTTGAGTCTTTCAGTTTATTGAACATCCCCTTTTTCCATTATCTGAGAAAAGGAAAAGACCTGTGAGAAAGGGACTTTAAAAGACACATTCACAAAATTCAGTCTTCATGAATTCAGTGTTTATATCTGTTTATATCTGTTACCCCTGATTCCATTAATTGAACAATAAAGAGAAATAAGCAATTTTAGGTAGCAACCTAAGTGAAGTTTAGGATAAGAAGAATCATACCCTAGATGTTCCAATTTCTTTTTTCTCATTAACTATTAGGGGCATTCAAGTCTGATAGCTCAAAAGTCTAAAGTTAGGTGGATGGAACTTATTAGACTTTCTTTTTTTTAAAAGGCATTTTTCAGATGGAGACAAAAACTTTCTCCCATAATTCTTCTTTTCAATGTGTATGTGAAGGAGCTTCTGCATGCAAACGCATGATCACTAGAGCATTTGTGAGACTTGCCCTTTTACAGACTCTCTTGAGAGCAAACCTTTATTTCAATGACTGTTCATGAAAAACTAATAAAAGTTTTTATAAAAACCATGGAAGTGACTTCATAATACTTAATAAATGTTTATGAGTATCTTTTTGCAGTATTTATCCATTTCTAAACCAAGGACACAAAATTTCAAAGATTTAATTTTAAGTAACTCTTAAGATTCTGACAAAATGTTACTTTAACTTCTCTGGCAGTGAGAGTGAATATGGCAGTGAATATGAAATATGAAACCATGAAAAGTAAAAAGTGTATGTTTTGAATATCATTATATCTCTTTGAGGATTTTAAATTGTGTATTGTTTTCATTCAAAAGTATATTTGTTGTTTTATCAGAGGGAATTTGGTCTTTATTTGTTTAGATTAACCAATGATTTTATATATTAAAGGTCCTTGGAAAATAAAGTGCCTGTTATTTGCTTCTAATAACAGCTGCTAACTAATGATGCAACCTAATTCTTAGATAAGCCCAATAAAATACTAAGCCATCTTTTAAGCATTTGCAAAGATTACCATGATTATTTCAGAGTCTAAAGATTTTATTACACCTTTGCAGAACCTGCAGGTGCACTTTTCAGTGCATGTTGAAAGATTCCCTATCCTTATTTTGAGATTATTTCCATCCTAAATTTTCACAGAGGCTGGGCACAGGGGCTGTTCATAAGCCATTTGCTTGAACCTGGTTGGAATACTGTTTCCTCTGCTTGGCTGACTCTATGGGCCACATCCCATTAGGGAAAAAAGCAGCCATAGGCTGCACTGCTAAAATTTGTCCTTCATTTGACTTGAGGATTTAGTTTAGTCCCAATTTTAGTTTATTACACTGTCCAGAATTTCATAAACAGACAGATTTATTGTTAACAAAATGAAATGAATCAGTTTTAGCTGATGTGAAAGATGGGAAAAACAGAGCAGGAAAGGGAAAATTTTAAAATTCCACTTTCACTTTGTTATATTACAAAGTTACATTTCCAGAGACAGAGTGAATTTATACAAACTCTGTATCTTCTGTTTCAATTAGTCTTTCATTTGCATACATTTAATTTACATACATTGTACACCTCAAGTTCCTTAGTGAAATAGCACTGTACTACAAAATAACTCATGCTTTGTCTTACTGGTTTGAGTTACTCTACACCATTTCTCTAGTTCATAACCTCTCAATTATTTTACTTCACGGTTTGCTACATTATGCATTTTTGAACGGATAAGATACGTACTGTGAAGGCGAAAGGTGTGGAATGTAAATGGTATTCTTCAGTCTGCCATTGAAGAAAGAATTGGTTGAATTGGCAGACTATATAAAAATTTTCCTTCATCTATATAACTAGAATTATATCATTAAAATGATTACCCTGACACAGTCTGTGTTATCCAGGAGGAAAAAAAAAAAAGTTTAACTTCTAAATTTCAAAGCATATCATATTGGAAATCTCAGTTGCATCAAATAAAAAAGGAATCCTTTCAGAAGAGTCTTTTCTTTTTTTGTGATAGCATGTACTTCCAACTCAGGAAAGATAAGAAAATATATATGTGCATAATCAGGGTGAAATTTGTATTTATTTAAGTTTTTTGTTTGTTTCTTTTTTGAATTATATAACGTAAACCCATTTCTCTCTTTGGTAAAATGCTTACACAGTTTCTGTTTGATTCACATAAATTTAATGTTCCCTTGCATAAAATCCCTTGATACTTGGAAGCATTCTCTCTTCTAACAGCAAGAGAGCATTGTGCATTGATATCCAGCATTACAAAAGCTAGATTTCTCAAAAAGATCAGATTTTGGAAAAGGACTAAATGGACTGCTATGTTTTGAGAATATTATGACATAATATTTACATATTTTAATGTGTTATTATATACCAAACATGACAAAGGGAATTTAATGTTATCTGTATTTTTACAATATTTCATCAATTAACAGTCTTGTATCACATAATGATTGTATGATAGTGGGGCAGCCCAGTGTATATAATTTAGGACTATCATTTCTGACCTCTAAATTTTCATTCTTTACAGGGGAAAAATTGAATATTTACAAGAAGCTACTAGGGCCAACCGTAATCTCATCAAGGACACATCAAAAAACTCAGCTCCTCCAGAAGAAAAAAAACATGGTTAAATTGTTAGCAGTTGCAATGTTAAATTATGCAAGACTGTTGACAGCTCATAGTGTGAACAAATGCTATAATGTTCCATTTTAGTTTTTCAATTTTTTATTAAACCTTCAGTTTATCTATGCTGTTCAGGGTAATACAGAGATCAAGTTGTAACATGCTCAGTCTTTAAGCTGTTTCAGTTAATGTGGCTTTATAGAAGCTATGTATTTATTTTGCCATATTTTGTGATCTTAGGCTGTTGTTTTGTTCATGTACAAACACTACTCATGTCCATGGCACAGCAGGAGAAATGGTTTGGCATAACAGCCCTGGAACCATGGCTCTTACTGTTTCACCTCCCACGCTTGGAGACTTTGTCCCCAGAATAGCACAGCCAACTGCCAAAGCTCTGCATTTTGCAACTGCCATGTTAGCAAGCTCTGAAAAATAACATGGAACATCGTAATCTGATGTTGAGGCAGTCCACCATGGGTTTGGTCCTTTCAGTGTGCTCCCGAAGTAGAAAGGAAATGGTCCTTTTTATCATTCAGCTTTACTCCCGTTGATCTTCCTGACCTAGACAAGCTACAGCTTTCTGCTGAAGCTGCAGTCAAAGACTTCAGGCAGGGACTATCTCTGGAGCTAGTATGAATACCGGATCATAGGTATGTGCTGCTCGGGCAGAAGAGCACAATGCTCTCTACAGGTCACAGCTCCCTTCCCCAAACCTGGGCCTGGTTTGCTAGTACAGACTTAATCAAAAGGCCTCACCGTGCTGTTTAACATGCTAAACATCCCACTTAAGGTTGGTTCACTATTTTGAAAGTGTGTGACAGGTTGGGATGGAGTCATGGGACTTTCTGAGAATATAAGTTTCTTTCAGCAGCCAGATGGTGTTATCAGTCTTCCCAAGAAAAGAGAAAGATATTGGGTACAAGCATAGTCAGCTACCTCTGGAAGGCAAGTATTTGAACCTCATGTCCTTCTACTCGTTCCTTTCTGTGAGAGAGTGTCTTTGTTTTACCTTTGCCTCTCACTGCAAGGGTATTACTCAGTTCCCAGCTTACAAATTGTCCACCAGGAAAAACAAACAAACAAACAAAAAAAACCACTCTCCCACCAAGTGGATCTGAAACTTTCGCTCAGGTGCTGAGTAACAAGGAAGCTTCAAGAATGACAGTTCAGTCCACAACACTGTTGCCAGGGTGCTAAACAGGATGTTAAACAGCTGTACAGAATATAGATTAAACATTTAGCTATCTCCATTTCCAGTGGGACACATCTGTATTGAAAGTAAGACTATATTGCTTACCTCTTCCATAAGGTTTCTCTTAGCCACTTGAGGTCCTCAAATCTTTACCCCTTGACAGGTGCAACAGTGAGACCTAAAAATGATGGTCCCTCGAAAAGGTCGTAGCTAAAGTCTACCACCAAAGCCCCTATTCAGGAGGGGAGGCTGCAGGACTGCAGAAATGAGATCATTATACTGCTAAAGCCAAACAGAAGAGCAACTGTCTGTTCTGGAAGCACAAGCTTTCTCAGAGGAAACTGCCCAGGTCCATACTAGATTATCTGCTACTGTTGAAGCTGGTAAAGAGCAAGCAGCACAGGGCAGACAGAGCTCTGTCTTGGWCTTTCCACCAGGTTTCCTCAGGAAGGTTTAGTTATTGGGGCAGCTATTCTCCCATTGCTGGTCCCCGTCCAGTTTTGCTTCCACCTTTTCCTTAAAGGTTTTCCATGCAGCAAAAATGAGCTTGGAGATGAAAATTCTGCTCAAGATGAAAAGAAGGAAGAAGTCTACAGGATTAAAAGGACTCTAACTTGCAGTTCAACTTGCAGTTGGCTCATCTAACTGTGTTCAATATTCAGGCAAACAAAAGCAAGAACTCAGCAAGTTAGTTTTTTACAATCTCTGACTAATCATAGAGCAGACATAGAGCTATCACTTAATGGTACAACCTGTCATGAGGAGCAGAAACAATACCACCTATATTATGAAAGACTTCTCATTTTTATAAACTCATTAAAAAGTGAGTCCTCCAGGCAAGAACATTGCTCAAGTTTATTCATTAAAAAAAAATCCCAAAACCAAATTCAGAGAAACAGCCATATAACAAAGAAACCTTCAGGCCTATAAGTATATAAATCCTGCAATGCTTCTCAGTATTCCTGAGAATCAATAGGACTGTACTATTATCTATCCATTCTGTGAAAGTCTTATAAAAAAATGTCAAAAGCATTAGGCACACTGCCAGCACTAGAACTATAATGCACAAAAATGCAGATAATATGCTTTTGTACAAATATGCATTAAAAAATAATTCCAAAATACTAGCCAAGGTATCTTATTCAGAAATGCATTGGTTTGCATCCAGTCATGAAAATGGTTCCATTCAGACAGCCTAATATCTATTTAATGGCTGGAGGTATTGCTAATAAAGAACAATTTATTTTGGATGAAAAGTTATTTGTTAAGTTGAGGTAATTTAACCAAGGATAATGGGCAATATGCTGTGATTTTACTAACCCTTCTCAGAGTCTAGGTCATAGCTGGCATATCTGGTAATCAAAATATTTTGCAAAAAATTACTATTTTGGATGGGATTTAGTTTGAGATTAAGATATCTAAATTTAGGTGTCTAAATGTAGATGACTACCTATGAGTGAGATATCTAACGTCACACCACAGTCAAGGGAGTTGATATGTCTAAAGAATGACTCAGCTGGCCAAATATAAATGTTTACTGAAGACTTCATTGATTTTACTAATCTGATGTCCATTGACTTGAAAGCTTAGACACAAAGGTTGGGATACAACACAGATATGTCCTGTCATTAGCACTGGTTTCTTCTGTCATCCCAATGGTCAAGGATATCCATGACATCTGTATGTGGCTGACAGATATGACATAGAACCTATAAACATCCTATGAATCTATGAACCTATGAACATCTGTAGAGGTGATCTGCACATCTACACGGATTCCTGTAAGGGACTTATACCCTTCTGGAGTGGCAGTGAGGCTAGATGGAATACCCTTAAGTACTTAAATTTGTACAGGATGCTTATGCTTAGGCAACTGAATCACATCCATAGAGACATCTAAATGTAGGTGTCTATAACCTAGAACTTGCACCCAACAGGGTACAATTTAATCACCTAACGTGAGGGCCATTCAAGATAGTACCTGACACAGTGATTGAACTCCAGCTGAGGTTCCAGAAGGCACAGGTCTCCCTTAGGTGCCATACTGTATCTGTCAGTGCCATGCAGACGTCCTCCTAGGACATCTCTAACATAGTTTTGTGTTGATCTTTATGATGATCTTTATCCTGCCCTGGATTTTGTAATCTCTATAAACAACTTGCACCTCCCTTATGTTAATAACATTAATTCTGAAATAATACTGAATATTAAACAAGTCTATATAATCAGTTTTCATGGATAATTTACATATTTTTGCAAAAGATGCATTTGTACATTTTTTAAGTATTTTATTTATCCTGAATAATTTAGCTGTCTTCAAGGACAGTAAAATTCATACTCCTCTAGCTTTGTTTTACTATGATATATCTATTACTTGGAAGCACAACAAAAATGTTGTACTTTTGTAGCTGATAATCTTAAAAAAATGTGTTTAAAAATGACATAATTATACATATGCACACATGCAGGCATATATATTCCAAGGAAGGAGAGAAAGTAGCTGGGAAAATCAGAGGTTATAATTATTGTTTTAAATGTTGATTAAAAATATTTTTTCTGGCTTCACTCATAGTACTTTAATGACCTTAAAATTGGTCAGTTCTTGAGTGTGATTATGGTTCATTTAAGACTGGTGCTTTAAATATTAATCCTATTTCTTTCTGTGTTTTCATATAGAACTTTAACCCACAAGGACACATTCCACCTTTGGGGATCTAAATGACATTAATTGAGATGCATATAGTGATAGGACATCTGCACTCAATTATAATTTTGTCATGGAAAACATGGTATAACTCTGCCAAATATATTGTATAATTGCTACATGAGACTTGAACTATAATTCATGTTAAGAAAGAGATGGGTTTGAGAGAATAAGTCAGTACAGTAGTATAATACTGAAAGTTTAGTCAACCAGCAAAACACAATATAATGCTAGTGAAATGTGGTGTATCAATTTTCATTTATAGAATCTGTAGTCATTAAAACTCTTCGTATAAACAAAGCAAGATTGATACTATTGCTGTGTGCGCTACTGAAAGCTATTATCTCTCCTTTTCACGTATGTACCTCACTGGCAATAACTATGAGATGCCATGAAAAATTTCTCAATATTTTAAAAACGAAACTAAAGTATGGTCTGAAAAGCATTGAAAAATATCAACTGCTTGTACTATTTCTGAATTATTATACCACAGAAAAACATATTAAAAAATATTTAAAATTTGAACCAGCAAAGGAAAAGAAATTTGCAGTGAAAACGGAACCATTTTCCTTAGCCATCTCCGGTTAAGCCTGGAAAATACAATATGCTAAGATAAAATTAAGCCAAAAAATATGCTCCTATAAGCACAAAACATGCAAATAGTCTTACCACTGATTTTCTGTTACTTTAAAACCGGCTGCAGTATGACTGTCTATATGACCAAAATGAATTGTACAGTAGGTAGACTTATTGCTCCAGTTAAGTCAGTACAGGTTAGTTTAATATATATATTGAAGGCAGGCACAAATTTGTTATGCCTGAAGTACTAGATGATGATAAGTCATGAAGTAAATTAAGGCAGTACTGAACTAGTACTTCTTAAATTCTGATTAAAGGAAAAATCAGCTTCAAAATAACTGCAGTGCTTCTACATTCCTCTGTTAAAACTCTTGCTTTGGTCTTCTTTCAGTGAAGTCCTAACATGCCCATAATACACACTTTCCCAACTTAATAGTACAGAATAAGAGCTACATATATCTGTGCTACAGTCAAAACCTTAATTCTACCTTAACTAAATTGTCTCAATTCAACTGTGTCAATTCAGTTTTATAACCTCTTCATGTGAACATTCACATATGCAGTATACTCTGGTATTAAACCTAACCACACGAACTTTGTAAGTGCATAAAAACCTGTGATAAGAACATTCCTCTGTCATTCTATAGAGATAACATTCACAGTACTGAAATATGCATGTATTTCTTTTCATCACACATGCAGAATGATTAAGAGGTGGCTTTGTGCTTTGCTTTCTCTTAAGAGAAAATTTGATGAGATCATCTCTTATCCCTCCTACCAAGATTTCCCAGTATTTTGTCCATCAGTCAGTGTAGCAATACTTAACACAAAGAAAAAAACTGGAGTCCATAATTAATTTCTATTAATGATTGCTAGTCACAGCTGGAAGAGAGTCCTGGCTGAATAAATATGCATCATTGAACTTCCAAATTTTCAGATAGCACCACTTTACAGAACTTGATCTTCCAAAAAGAGGATTGTGACAGGGGAAAAAAAAAATCTTTATGCTAGTGACGTTTTGGGATATTCATTTTCCTATCTTTGACTGCAAATTTTAGTATCAACATTGATATTGTCTGCTTATGGTAATGACTGAATATCTGTTTACATAAGAATTTTTAATTATATGCATAAGCACATGGGCAAAAGATATTACAGATAAATTTTGAGGTTTTGGCTCAGGAGCAAAGTTTCTGCTAGATTACATCAAACATTGACCTGCCAAAAAGTCAGGGGAAGGAAAGAACTTTACAGACTAGGAGACAGAAGCTTCATTATTCATCAATTTTGGACGACAGAGCACAGAAGAAATCCAAACCCCATATAAATTCTTTACATCAACTAGTAGAAAACATGGCAGTTCATAGGATGGAATTGAGGTCCTGAGGTAGTAAACAGAGTTTTATCCTAGCTCTGTAAATATGTCTGAAAAATGAAGAATTTCTCATGCTGGCTACTGTTAGTGCAGATTTTCATGCTCTATAATCATACTAAAAGAGTGACTTCCTCTTTCACTTGAAATTGGAAGAGCTTTTTGGATTAACTGGTTTTAGCATGTTAGAGGTTGTGAGGTTGGAAACCTTGGTTCCTATCACTGACAAAGTTTAAGGAAGAATTTACAAAGAAAGCTGCACAGAAGCTGTCCAAATCAGAAAGTCATCCTGTTCAAACCTGTCTGACAGCTTCTGTGGAGTTCTTATATGTAAATTCTCACTTACTGTTTGATAAAGCATACAGAAGCAAAGTCTCTAACCCTACAGTCGTCAACATAGTGAAACCCATTAATCAAAAAGGATTTTCCATCCGTTCCAAGTGAATGAAGATGCAGCTATTATAAATATGACTGTGGTGCATGAAAATCCATGTAGGCAGCAGCTGGATAGGGAGGCTACAGTTATATTTAAAAATTCAGATGAAAATCCAACGTATGTTAATTACACCAGGTATAGTCTTCTGATTTATGCAAAAAGAAAAAAAACCCAAATAAATTAAAAATACTGTTTACTTCATGGTAGATGGAAATGATAAATACTGGTAACTGATGTGTGTAAGATTCTATCACACTCCTCTCTGGATGGGTGGAAGAACTTATATGAATATATTTCATTAAAGCAAGTGCTAATTATGCATATAAATCCCCCACATTGATTTGAAATATACTTTTAATTCTATTGATAGTTTGTCTTAATTGCTTAGAAAAGCTTTTTTTTTTTTTTTTTAAGGTATCACAAAATTTTCACAAAATCAAAAATGTTAGGGCAGATCACATGGTGAATGGAATGAAATAAATACACATTTTTGTATTTGGGTGTACGTATTCCTAGTCCATCTGCAAGGACCTTATCTATAATGTCAAGTATGTCTCTGACAAGTATTCTCTTCTCTGTGTATGGGTGTTAATGAGCCATATCCCCAGTGCCTGATGAATTGGAGAACTCAGTTTTGGGGGAGTTGAACCTCAAACATTCGATGTCAATACATAATTTCAGAACGTCAACCCTGAGCATTCTCTCAAATACAGGTCTTTTCAATGTATCCACAAACTTCAACCACAAATCACAGATTTCTGAAAACATAGGGCAATGACAAAACAGGCTTTGTGATTAAATAATATTTAATTCTTAAGACAAGAAAATTATTGCTGGAGGAATTCTAAAATAAGTTTTGCAGTATAAAAACTCACCTGAGAATTTTTCCTCTACCTGTCAGACACTTTGTGGTTTTCGGTTTGGGGTTTTTTTTTGGTCTTCTCTGGTTTCCACAAAGAAAATAATTTTGCATGTGCTTTGACTTCATCATTCTGTATTGAAACAGAGCCATAATTATGTGAGTCTACTGAGTTTTGTGTTTGAAAAGGCTTAAAATCTCTAAACGAAAAAGCAAATAAATAAACAAACTCCCCCCACCATTCAGTCTTGATGCATTCTTTAGGCTCGCCCTGGAAGGTGAACCCATGGGATATATTTAGCATCAGAGTTAGATCTGAGTTTACTATGCAAATGTCAGGAAAATCATTTCTGAATAATTGGTATCCTAAAATCACCAATGGGAAGGGTGGTTTACTTCAGCTGCAGTGCAGACTTTGTTTTATGCCAGCACCTGAAGCATTATTTACAAATCATCTCCATAACAGACGTGAATCCTCACTTGAGACATTGCCTCAAACCAGTCTGTTTATTTAGACTAAAAGAGCTGCTAGATGCTACATCTGCATATTCAAATTTCACAAATGACTACTGAGTAAAACAGTTACAGAATCTTTACATAAACCAATTGTGCTAGTGAATTGAGATCATAGTAGGTGCATGTGGACATTTTTATTTATATTCTATACGTGCTGACAAACCTTTAGTTCTTAGATTTTAAATAACAATCTAACATAGAATTCATTGAGGAATAAAAGAAAATGTCAGATGAGCTCATCTCAATGGTGCTCATACAGCTGGGCTGAGAGATAATGATCACGTGACACACTGAAATTGGAGAGTGTTTTTTGTCCAAGCTGACAGTATATAATCGTATGTTAAAGAATAGTTTCCATTTTGAGTCAAACATCTTCTCAGAAGAGAAAAGATAAATATCTGTGGTCCTCTGCAAATGTATCGCTATCACTGGGGAAAGAGGCCTGTGTTAAAAGCTTCAAAGTGCCTGAGCATTTTATAGGGAGTAAGTTGAGTTCAATGGATTGAAGGAGGATTGCTGGCAAATTCTCTAACTCTGTCATGAAGTTCTTGCTTCTCTCAAGTTATAGTGCTGATGGAAAAGAGCTAATGTTGTGCCATGATTCAAAAGGGCAAGTTAGATGATATAACTCTGGGCTAGTTAATCCGACACCAGTCCTGGAGAATGTGATGCAAAGACAGAAAGAATCTTCTGACTAAGAAGTAAAGGAGAGTAGTATGCTTAGTGTTAGTCAAAACTGTTTAATAGAAAAATAAGTTGTGTCAAAAGCTTGATTTTCTCCTTCATGAGATTATCAATTCAGTGGATAAATGTAAGGCTTTTGTACAGTATTTGAATTCTTAATGCAAAGCCTCTGATTAAAAACACCTGCACACACACAAAATTGGCATAGCACAATATGAACAAAATATGCTTTAGATGGATAATTAGCTTCTCAAAAGCTAGTGGTGAGATCATGATTGGAGTGGTGTATTTTTGGCAAGGTTGCATGGAAATCACTTCTAAGTCCAATGATATCCAACTTTTCATCAATGAATAATCTAGAAATAAATTTTAAGTTACTACTGATTCAAGGATGGTACAAAGATAGGTGAAGTGACCTATAACAAGAACAAACAATCATATAGAATGATCTGATCAGTTCATTTCTTGTGTTATTTTAAATGACCTGCTTAGTAACATAGTGGAATGCAGTTACAGATCTTAGAATAAGGCAAGTAGGGAACAGTCATGGAAAAGGGGCCATATCCTTGAAAAACATTAGGTGTTTAAAGCAGATAATTAATTTGCTATGAGATCCCACTGTGATTTTGGGTTAGAAAGGGTTAATAAACATCCAACATACAAAGAAAGCAGAATGAATAGATGTAGATATTTACTTTTAGCTCTCTACACTGCTTTGGAATGACTAATACTGAACTATAGTGCATATTTTGCTGCTTAAAAAATACTGAAAAACTAGGGTGCAGAAATGTTTTATGACAAGAGAAGTAATAAGTTAAATGTATTTAGGTTTTCAAAATCAAGATTAAGGAACTGTCTTTTCTGCAATCTATAAGCACCTTTTGGCGGGCGGGGGGAGGGGGACCTGATTTCTACCTTTGATCTAGAGAAGAAGCTGTACGACAAATTAATGACAGAAGGCTTGAGCTAAATATATTAAAATGTGAAATGTGACAGAATATTTTATAGTGGAGCTGATTAAAATCTGAAATAATTATCATTGCATGTGGTTGAATCTTCATCTTCTGAGACCCTTAACCCCCCCCCCCCCTTTAGGGACTTATGTAAGGTTCAGGAATAATCTGCTGAAATATAATGGTTTGTCTCATCTATCAGACTGCAAAAAGACCTAATGGTCCGAGGATTTTACCCTTTTCAGGCAACTATCATCATTCCAAGTAGGCCAATATTGCAGTAAACTAAATGGTGTCCCCAAAAACATTGCCTTCATTCAAAAGGTTGCCAGAATTTAAAATATTTTAAAAATAGAATTTTCCTGAAAGAATCATAGGAAATCAAAAAGCCAAGCAGACACATCTTTGTATTAAGAAGCTGAAGGAAAAAAAAAAAGACTATTTCAGCCTGAGTATATGTATATCAAATCACTGTATTTTAGACAGAACAGAATAATTTCTGCTGATGGCTATCTTGAACCATAATTGCAGCATTTTGTTCAAAGCTATGTACTACACTACTTTAGAAATAATGTGGTTTCAATCTTCCATGGAAAGAGTTAACAATGTGTTGCAAATTTGCATCCTACTATACTTCACTGTTACTACCTCCTGAATACCAGTGCATTGAAAAGATGCACAAGAGAAAAAAAGGCAAGGCAAAGAGCAAAGGCATTGAAACTCTGCAGAACCTAAAAGAATCTCTCTTACTTGAAGGAGGTACTGGGGAAAGCAGTAATAAACAATCAGCTGATTGTAAGCTTGTATTTGCTGGGAGATTAACTAGATGGCGTAATGAGGCTTTTCTGTGGCTAGCCTCCATGATTCTTTGGGATATTGTGTTGTGTAATAAGTTTCTTGTAGAGCAAAAGTCTTTTAAAATGATCATGGAAGAAGTTGTACGGGAATAGAATGAGATGCTAATACTAATATTTCAGAGAAAACGATGCTAAACAGTTTCACCTATGAATATTTTGAGACAATTTCCTTCCTGATACTCTCTACATTGGTATCTATGGGTCGAAGGCAGTGAACAAATGCATAGTATTACTAAACATTGGGCTCTAAAATACATACTACTTCTTGAAGTTTTGGATGATTTCAGTGTGACACCAGTATAGCCACATCTGATATGGTAGAGTTCCTTTTTATTAACAAAAACAAATAAAATGTTGATTCCTGAAGACTGGTCTTTTATTTTTATTTTTATTATTATATATATTTTTTGAAATTATCACATGATTCAAACTGAATAAGTACAGCAATGTGAAAAAAGTGTCCTGGGGAACCAGCTCCATGGCTATTATGAATAAACAAAGTTCCAAAAACTTTCACAAAATTTTATTCATTCTAGATGAAGATCTGGCCAACAGTCTTTAGATTTCTTTCTACACTGAACAGGAGGAAGTGACTTTTGAAAATACACTGAGTCTTATTACTGAGTTCAGCTTTCAGTGCAGAAACAGATCTGTGATACCAAAAATCCTGAGAACTTTGAGGCTGAGACTGGACATTCAAAGAGTCTTGCTTAAGCTTATATAGTCAATAACTCCATCTAGCCTTACTTCTAGATACTGACTCCTATCCTTTGCTTACACCCCATATTGTACCATCATCACAAGTATTTGCAGAGTTGGAAATTATGCTTGGTTTAGCTGTCTATCTTAAGATGAGGTGAATTGACCTCTGGAGATACTGATTTCCCTCCAGTGACTACAAAAGTAAGCAAAAGTGACTAGCTTAAATTGGAGTGTTTGACTTTTCAATCCCTAAGCGAAAGCAAACAAATTCTGTCTTTAGCAAACTATTGTCACTGCATCTAGTTAGCCAAGGAAGCTAGTCAAAAATTCCTTTTTTTAATAAGAAAAAGCAAAATTGCTCTTTGTACAGTGCAAACCCGGTAAGAACACCAAACATTCAATATCTGGGATTTATAGTAGCACAAAAAGACTGAGGAAAGACAGTATGCTTATAAGATTAGTTCTGTGACTTCCCAAATGATATTGTCTTAGAAAATCATAGAGCAATCAAAAGCACAGAGATAAACTCAATTTCAAATACAGGATCAGTTATATCTATGTCATTCCTTGTGGAAGCTTATTAAATTTTTCTTTTAAGACTTCCTATGGAGGAGATTCTATTTCAGATTCCAGAGATTCTGCTTCTTTTTTCCTGTTATGAAAAGAGACATTCTTAACTTCTAACCAGAATCTTTTTTGCTCTAATTTAAGCTCATTACACCTTATTCTAACTGGCGTGTAGGTATAGAGCAGATCACACTTTCTATTTACTTGAAACTCTTCTGTTCACATGCAGTCAGACCTTTTTTCCTTAAGATAACTCAAGTTAAATGAATTCTTTCAAACTTTCGTTATAGGTCACAGGGTAATAGACATCTCACTATTCGAATTGCTCTTTTCTGGATTCTCTTGATGGGGTCACAGTTTCTTGAGGCTGGTATCCCAAAATGGATCCAATGTCCAAGCTCAGGCCACCTATGCTGAATGAGTCAGGAGCAGTACTTCCCGCATCTTGCTATTATCCTTCTATTACTTACAGAGAGATATATTCCTTTTCTGTTTCTTGGGTCTGTGGTTTTTTTCATCAACAGTGTGAACATTGCTCAGTCGTGTCCAGCTTGTCACATAATATAACTCACATACCGTTTTCTGAAAAATTTACTTAAACAGTTGTTCTCCATTCTGTATACTGTTGGTTTAACTGTTCTATTATAGCTTCCATTTGTCTGTGTTGAATTTCTGCCCATTTTTAACAGATTATTTTTATAATTTTTCATTTAAGTCCTGTCCTGAATTTAAGTCCTGTCCTTCAAGCATAGTTGCAATGTTTCTGATGTACATGTCAGCTGCAAGCTTAATAAACATATTCTCTATTCCATCAGTAGCAAAACCAATGAAAACAAAGGATCAGCTTCTACTTTCCAGTCATTCAGATGGGACTTCCAGTGACAAGTGTGAAAGCTGTACCCATACACTTGAGAATAATATTTACTTCTATCATAAAATGCCTACTGACCTGAAAAGAGAAGATGTGTTGTGTTAGGAACAATTACAAATGTGTCTAGAGGCTATAGTTTCTGATCATGACTACTGGAAGTAATAATTTCAATTTAAAGTATATGGTGCATGGAATAGGTTTTGAAGAACAAAAAAATCTCAAAATAGAAACACTCTTTCAATTCACAGACATGATTCCTTGTGCCTGTTTACAGTGCTTCTTACAATGAAGTATCAGTCTACATTTGTGCTAATTAAACAGGAACATATAAATTACATAGCATAATACTTTCCTATTATGTTGGTTGAAAAGGTTCTCTGAAAATTGTATTTTCCACATCTTTTAACAATGTTCGGAAAATAAAGCCTTCCTGTGGAAAATTCAAACAGGTGTGATTCTGTGATTCTTCAACAACAACAGAAATACAACCAAAACACTGTCTTCTGAATAAAGAAATAAAAATGTAAATGTAAATATTCATAAATATTTGTATAGTGAACTAGCAAACTCCCAAGAAGAATCCAATACCATAATTTACTATGTTGGGGGCAGGGGGAACAACCTCTGTTCTCTGCTTTCCTACGTTGAACTAGTATTAAGAATCTACTAAAGAGCAGCTAAGTAATCTTTTCTTATGACTATGGTGAGTCTGCCTTTGCAAATCAAGTGAATAATCCTAACTTGAAATCATACAAAAACCTTCAAACATGTATCGCCTAATAAAATTATACTACTATTATTTATAAAAGCTTCCTTAATTCATGTATTCTTTAAATGAAATACAAAAGGAGTTATCATGGTTAAAATTAAAAGAAATAGGATCACAAAGAACTTTTTTCACCTGTATCGTTTACTCAGTACCAGAGTAAGTCTGATTCTTAGGTCAGACAATGCTAGGCTGACAATTTCTCCTGACCTCATTGTTTTTATAGTCTCTAATGTGTATTAAATCATTTAAGTACAGGCAAGTTAGTTTTCATGTATAAATGGATGTCTTTGCAATCCTCATAATCAGGAAAARCATCTATGGATGATTCTTTATGCTGAGGTAGCATTAACCATTTTCTTTCTGCAGAATGACTATCACAACAACAAAGGAAAGGCAGAGTGGAAAAATAGACTTTGATTTTTAAAAATATCTAATAATGAAATGTGGACTATATGAATATATATACATTTCAGATTACTGCTTTGCTGTATTTCTGTGCCAGCTGACTTTAATACAGTACTATACTGTACAAGTTGATGAAGACAGACATTATGGGGACAGGTGAACTTATGCATAGGGAATATTAGTTCGGCAGTYTCTTAGGTCTGAGGAATTTAAAAGAGGTCTGCTTCACTCAGGGAGTATTCAGTCAAAGTGTTTTAGACACTAGTCTATCAAGGTCTGTTTGTGAACTGCTTAGGTCCCCACTATCATCAGTGGAGATCTGGCTGTTTCAGTAAATGGCAACTGGTGAGCTATTCCTGCTTGATTCAGCTGCCCATTTATAAGCAACTATAGACATCAGCTGTGCCCTTCAATATCCAAGACATCTTCATGGTTAATATGGGATACCTGTGCCCTTCTCAAGTGGCACCTGAGGAAGTTTGGGTATCTTAGGGTTCCAAATGAACCAAGTCCCTTATCTTGTTCCAGATTAGACATTTATACTTGTTAACTGGATTGTTCTCCAAATTCCACTGAATAGATTTACACTGATTATAATGAAGACATCTAACTTTTAGAAACTTAAAATTAAGATGAGATCAATTCCATTCTGTATGTTTGAATTTAAACTCGTCAGTGATTCTAAGAGATTGTTCTGCACAGCCTGTCCAGCTGCTTTGTCATAAAGTTACAGCTCAATATCACCCTATTCAGTTGCTGCATAGTATTTTCAATGCAGTTGCTAGCTAGATGAAAGGTATTTCTTGCATTTCTAAGCAACAATCCTAAAGATAAGCATTTTGAGTGGAGGTAAATTCATGAATAATTTTCCTCTTATGAGTGGCTCGATTGCCTGTTTCTTTAAACTGTGAGTTTATAAAAAGAAATTTTCTCAAAACTGAAAGAATGGTTCCAAAAATAGCTGAAATGAGACTGACAATGTAAAGGATATATCCACATGTACTTTGAAGGATCATGTATCAGCACTGACAGAACATACTAGTATTTCCTCCTTCTAACCTTTTGATTCAGACCAGCAGTGATGATGGGAGATCATCATACTAGACTGCTTACATAAACAATCTGTTATGTATTCTTAGATGTATTCTTAGACCTGAAATTAAATTGTGTGCATCTTGAAGCAAGTGTGATGCTTTGTGCAGTGTATAACATAATAAGTTCAATTTCTGATAGGGATTAGTGAGCATTATTATTATACAAAAAAAGTTATTGCTTGAAAAATATTTTAGATGATAATAAAGGGGAAAATAATTATTTAAGCTGAAATATTTTGTTGGTATTATTTGTAATATTGTTAAAGAATCTATCCAGATGCTTAAAAATAGATGTTTTTGTTCCATTATAAGATAGATAGATAGGTGGACAGACAGATAGACAGATAAGTAGATAGACAGACAGACAGACAGATAAATATATATGTCAATAACTAAAGTATAATGTCAGTGATGGCATACTTTAGTTCCTAACAAAATACGGAAAGTTATTTTCCTGAGCAGTGGTATGACTGGTCCTTCTCCAAGGTAATTGCTGTATTTTGTCCACAGAAAACAAAGACTATTTCTTATCCTTTTTCAATAGTGGTCCAAATTATATTTGTGTGAAGATCCTATTTAAAGCAGGAATTCTTGGACTCCACCACCATCTGTATTGCTTAGAAATACTACTCCTTTGCTGACCTACTGTGTATATTACATACACCTCCTCATTTGATTTAAGTTGCCTATGCAGTTTAAATTCCCTATTTCATGACAAAGAAATGTAAGTAGAATATAACTGGCAGTGACTTATCATCTAAAAAGAAATCTCATTTCCTCATGAGATTTCTTATGAGTGATTCAGAGTTAAATTACTCCTCAAAACAACCTTATGCAGTCAGAAAACAGAGAACAAAATTTGTTAAGCACATCATGTGATATTCAAAACCTCAATATGAAAAGAATTCACTTGAGAATATAGCACCCACTAAAAGCAAGTAGTTTCATATAAATGTAGCTCAGTCACCTGTCAATTCATGTATTCTGTTACTGCAGTTCTCCTGTCACTGAGGTTCCTCAATTCCCAGTTTAATCCCAATAGTTGTGAAGTCAGTGGTATTCTGAAAGAGCAAAATAAAGAAAAAAAAAAGCAGAACTTGTAATGCAGAACAACTGTAATGTACTGTCTAAGAACTAAGAAACAGAATGTTGATCCACCAGCTCAGAGATCTTGTTTACAAATAAAATGATATCTAAGCTTATTTTTTTTCACCTAAGTAAACTTAGGCACTGCAACTCTTGAGGAATATGGAATATTTTCTTTCCTGAAGAGCACTCTGTTGCTTCCAAAACAAAAATGAGCACTTCTTTTTAATTTGAGACTTTATTTTGTTAGTCCTTATTAGAGCAATTATTGTAAGTATTTTATAAACACAAAAAATAATCCTTGTAGAACTGCTGTGCCATAATTTCATTGTATATTTACCACTGAATACTAGCTTCAGAAACTTGGATTTAAGACTACTAAATTTTTACTCAGATAATATAAAAATGACTCCATAGGCTTCTTTATGAAACATCACTTTTTAACTACAAGATTTCACTTATAAACTGGCTGTTAGCAAAATAAAAAGTGCCTTGGAAATCTCTCATACCAGGCAAGATGAAAGTACTATTTTATTTTGAGACATCCTTTTTCTACCAAATTCTCTGTCTTATGTACAGAATGAATTAATATTGGCTCATCTGACAGTTTTTGAGTCTTCAAAAATTAGCAGTGCGTTGTTGCTACACAAATTATTTGTCTAACTTTGTTGTCTATGTTTGTATTTGTAAATTAGGTAGTGCTACAGAACATTCCTGGGCTCCGAAATCCTGTTGCCTATGCTGCTAAACTGTTAAAATTGCCTTGGGCACCAGTTTGGCCCATGCCAACTAGCACATGGCCAAACCAGTCCTGATTATAATACCAGAGAAGGCAGAGGCCAAGGATCACTCCCAATCAGCAATTCCTCAATGTCCACCATTTACAAAGGGTAAGTGGGGTAATAATATGGACATGAGCTATCCAGCTGCAGAAGAGTATCAGGTATGTTTAATTTACTAGTATATTTTCTAAGCCGTTGGGCCTCAGCAAACCACCTTGTAGAATAAATTGAAGATTTTCCCACTGAATCTCAGAAAGGACAGCTCACATGAAGACAAATCAATATGGCCTATTTCCATCTTACTGTTTTATCCCTATGACAAATGTAAACCTGAGTTCAGTTGAATTTAACAGCTGACAGCCCTGGGAACATGGAAAGGACAAATACTAGTTCAGTTATGTAAGAAAAGCTGTAGGTGAAACAAGGCTGTGGAAAAGATGGTTAAAACTACTAATAGAAACTGAAGTCTGCAGGAATCTGTATGGAACTTTTTGGTCCCTGAAGAAATCTCATTCATTTATAGGTCTGTATCAAATCTACTAATCTGACTGCTTATTGATCTGAGTGCATTATCAAAGAAGTTACAAAGATTTACTTAGAATGGATTGTTCCTGCTGTCTTTCCTCAAGATATTATTTGGAAGTAGAGAGAACATGATGAGAGCTGAGAGAACTAATTTGCATATCTCAACTTATTAAACCCTATTTAGCAATGCCTTGTTTGTAATAAATGATAATCAAAGCTATCCTATCATCACTTAGCAAGGCCACAGTAAAAGCATATTTTTTCAAAGCCTTGAATATCCATAGTCTCTCAATAGTTGCACTGTCATCAACCCTTTCTGAAATTTTTGCTGTGATCATAGGATTTTGCAACATAGAAGAGATTAAAACAGCAAAGATTTATCAAATGGTAACTCCTACCATTTAACTTAAAAACTAACAGGACAATTTTTTTGTCACTGACTATGCAAAGAGTCTAGATGGCTAGACTAGAGGTCTAACTTTCAGACATACAAGCCTGAATGGGAAATGTCTATTTTTATATTTATGATTAGTAGTAGATTTAACCATTAGAAGTTGCACATTGCAATACATAAAAACAGTCATGGGATGAAAAGCAATTAATCATGGGGCAGCAGCCAGAACCCAGTTTGCTCTGTGGAGCTGTGACCCACGTACCAGGCTTACAGTGCTATCATCCCTGAGATGAACCAGATAGACCAGGACAAGGGAAATCTGGGACGCATGAATAACACAGAACTATGAGAATAGAAGGAATGTCAAAGCAAAAATGGTGCCTTTATAAAGTTAGTTATTTCTAACATCAGACAGCTTCCAAACAGTTAATTTTTAATCTCAATTTTGGAGAGAGAAGCCTAGAATGCCTATGTTGTTTTCTGAATCAAGTCCTCAAATCCTTAGCTGTTAGTGCTGCTTCTTCCATTTTTCTTTCTTTTTCCTTCACTAGATAAAGAGATGTTCATTTCTTGTCTTCAGCAAGATATTGTTAAATGTAATGACCCCAGGAAGAAGGTTTTCTGTCTATGATTTTAGGTGCACCAATTTTTGCACACTATAATATCCAGTTCTGGATAGTTAAGTACAGAATTTGTGAAACCTAGCTTGGTTGACATTAAATTGGTCCCTAAATATGATACACATAAAATTACACATTCTCTTCACAAATCCTGAGGAAAATCAGTGAATCATAAAAATTATTTAAAACCCCTTCTTATTTTATTGTACAGTTCTTTCCAATCTTCTGTTCCTGTACATGAAAAATGAAACACTGCTCAGGGTCATGAAAGATTTCTAATGGCAGAATTAGGTGGAAGTGGTTTACTCTCCTCTCTGTCAAGGTCTAGTAGACATGACTCCACTCTATTCAATATTCATTTTTAATTATGTATGAAAACACTTTGGAAAAGTGGGTCACTATGTTCTTTTTCTATTATCTTGTCATAATCTTTTATAGCTTTTTTTTTTTAACCTGTACTATCTTCTTCCTGAAAATATATTCATGTGAAAAATTTTCCCCTTCTAGTTGCATGGAACTTATGCTCTCTTAGCTTCATATCGAATTAACTGAGTGGGAGAAGGGAGGGAGGGAAAGAGCAGAAATTTTCTGGTTTCCTTATAGATTTGGATTTTCCTTTCCATTTATACCGTCTGGATGAAAGAGAGACAGCATCAATTAAAAGAATACACTAAAATAATTGAGAATATTCAAGGATGAGAAAACACCTGATTAGATAACTTACCAAAGAGGAACTTAATTAGTTATTGATTAACAAAAGTTTTCATTAAAAAAATGAATAAATAAAAAGATGAACCCTTTCTTCAAACCCTTTCTTGCTATTTCTGGAGACAAAAAGGAACAAAACAAAAAAAGAGAGAAAATGTAACTGGGTAACCTACAGATAAATCAATGAAAATGACTCATCACTAATTTTATGTAATTCAGATTTTTAACTGAGTAATTCTAAACAGTAGTTCTGAAAAAAAAGTTACAAGTGTGTTCTGTAGAGGAATAGTACTTCTTCCTTTAGAGTTAGTTCATCTTCCTGTATATGGAATGACATATATTTAGAATTTAGGAGATTGACGAGAAAAAAGATTTTTCCATCCCACCACTATCAGTGTGAAATTAGCTTATCCCCCCAAAAAACATATTATTTCAAATATTTGTTTATATGTTTAAGACCTAAACTGTTTAGACCTAAACAAATATGGGACATAAGCTTGCTATATACCTACAATACAGAAGATGGAAATTCATTTTTTGAAAGAGATCAAGACTGATATTGTTCTTTGAAAGAATGAAACCAGAATCTTTAAAAAATCAATGTAAAATATATTTTTCAAAAAGACTGGTGAAAGCTATCTTTTGTCACTAACATTTTTAGAAGAACATAATTTATAATAACACAGAAAAAATATTCAAATATTTTAAATGAAAACACAAAAATGGTTCATTCCAAAAATGTCAGCCTGATGCCCTGAGATGACCAGAACTTCCTCCTCTTTTCATCGTTATGAAATGTTGACAGAAGAAAAGAAGATGTCCTGAAACACTTCAGTTTTTGATTGAACAGAATTCTCCAGTGGAGGTTTTTTTCCTCTTACCCAGATGAGGCAGTGTGTGAGCTGTAAGATGATTGTGCAAATATGTATTCACAGCTGAGAGTCATTCTCAACTGGTGCAAATTATTTTTATTTCAATTTTAATTCAGACAATTCAGGCCACAGATTATCCCCCAGGTAATCAGAACTTGAATCTGTTTATGATGCCAGAAGATACCAATGGATATACTCTTGACATCTTCTTCTTCGAATTTGAGATGAACTACCAAACAGAGACTTAAAAGGTTTTTAGATGTCCAGATGCAATAAAAAGTTAACGTACAATGTTAGTAGCAAATTCATGGAGCAAAACATTATTTTTAAAGATATTTTGTTCCATTAAACCATTTGAGTTTTCCATGTGAGTTTGCCCCTGTAGCAAACTTAAATGAAAACTTTCAGAAGTGTGTAAACTAACCTTTTCCTCATTTTGTGTTGCAATCTTTCTCTTCTTGATGATTTAAAATTTTGAAAAAAAATTGTGGTAGGATCCACTATTAAATATCCAGCACTATTAGATGGGATTACATATCTCGCTCCTTAACTTAGTGTGTTTTAACAGGCAATGGACCAAATTTAGGTAGCCGAACTTCACCCCAAACCAGGTTTTTCCTTTACCCCTCCTCCCTTCCAGTGAGAGGGAAAAAAGTGGCTGATGTTATCGAATTCTGCCTTACCATAAGAAATTTGGAAGACAGGAGTGGGAGGAAAGGGCACAGGTCTAGCAAATACTTGGTCCAGCAACTCGAGAAGAAAACCCAGCAGCTATTGTCTAAGTTTTTGTCTAAGTTTAACGCGTACTTTTAGTGTGTAGGCACAGAGGCTAGTTCCCTGATGAGACTCAAGATCACTTCCCAGCACCTACTTCAAGGTTTGTTCCCCAGCTGCTTTCTAACTGCACATTAGGATAAAATCTGTTTCCTGCCAGTGTTACATTTGGACACTTATCTTGGATTTAAAATTTTTGAATTAAAATTATTTATTTATAATTAAATTAATTATTTTAGAAGTATTTTAACTCTCTTATTCATCTGTTACGCACATTGTCAGTACAACATCATTCAGCTTCTTAGTGGTTTCCTACATACCTTAAGCAGGGCAGCATTGTAAGAGTTTTATATAATAAAATTCAGTGAGATCTTCCAGGAAAGGAAAATGGTATTTATTTATAAAATCTATAAGTTGATTTTACCCATTTGTATTTTTTCTCATAAACTTAATTCACTCATACTCTCATAACCTTATACTCACAAGAACCACGATGTATATGCCCAAGTGGTCTGGACAGGATCAAGTGTGTATGACACTGAAGAAAAGGGACACCAGCTATTAGGTCATCATCACACCTCTGGGATTCTTCTTCAATGACAATGATAAACTAGGTTTTGGACAGATTTTTTTATATTTGTCAGGAGTCATCAGTTGTCATGGGGTAGTCCTTTGCTTCAGTATCTTGCTTATTTCTGTCCCCATAAATCTTGAGCAAAGTGGCATTGTCTGTTTTTCCTTGTTTGGAACATATGTCTGTTTTTCTGATGAGCTAACTGGAAAAAGAAAGGCATATGTGATATTCTACAGCCTTGCTGCCAGCCTCCTGTTTATAGAAAGCAGTATCACCTGATGCCTTATGAGAGTGCCGGCCCTCTGCTCTTGACATGAACATTTTTAATACTGGGAATGGTGTCCCTTATTATCAATATTTTTAACCTTTGTTATGCTGTTCCTTCTGGTACTTTCTCACACACACTCACAATTCCATTCATATTTTGTTCATGCCAATCAATGTCTCTGCTACAAATCTCTGCAATATAAAACTTATAAATGCTACGAATTCATATTTCAGAGAACAGACAGTTACATGGGGTATGGCAGTCAATCTCATACCTAAAGCTGTACTTACACTGTGCATTTTACTTTATATGAAATTATCATGGTGTCAAAGAGGCAAGTGGCATTTTAGGGACAGCAATGCAAAATCAGGGTGGACTAGATCCCAAAAGTGAGTGTTCTTGGCAAATTGTTTCCTTTTGAATATTTCATTTACCAGAGAAGGCAGACACTGAAAAATTCACTATATATGAAATTTCATCAGAACAATAATAGGATGTACAGTAAAGAATTTTATTAATCTTTGCATTGCAATCTTACCAGCACAACAGAATAAAAGAACCTTCAGAAAATGGTTAGAAGAATGAATAATAAAGCAAGACCTCTTTTCACACTGATTTTTTGTTTTCTTAGTCATTTACTAATGTATATGAATGGAGGACTCAATACTTCTGAGAGCTGACAACTACAGTATTCAAACATCACAGTCATTTGGTGTCTTTGATTCAATGTAATTTACTTTTCTCAATCCAAGCAATGTGATGATAATTCATGCTTACAATACTGTGACCTGAGTTCTTCCTCTCTTCATTTTCTGATCAATTTGAATCCAGATTCCTCAGATTTTCAGTTTCTTAATTTATCTGAGCTGGAGATCAATCTCCAACTGGCTACCTTGATGTATATGAAACATTTGTCTGTCAGCCTGCCTGATGAGTTTTGTTTGAGCTTTGATGAGATCCTTTGAAATAAGGAACACTGAAATATTGTCTCTCTGTGATGCCTCTTGATATTGACTCTATCATCTATTCTCTCTGTAGGAGAAGAATCTGGTGAAAATTCTTTATGGTAGTAGCCTGCAGAGACAAAGACTAAATGACTAAGAAGGGCAGGCTTCCTAGGCTGCCACTACAGACAAAGACAAATGCAAGTTTATACTTTGCAAATACATTTGGAATAACTTCTTCAGCTATCTAGAAGGGGGCTTACCCTCCCTCAGCTAAAAATGAATACTGTAATGTATATCACTACAAAAAAGAGAGAGCAATCCATTACCGTATTATTCAGTATACTCCTTCATTTCAGCTTTTACATGTCTTCTTGAAGAACAGTGTTGTCTTTCACCAGTTGGCTGGAGCATTTGGCACCCAGAGGTGGGAAGGAAACACAAGCACATAAACCAAAAGAAAGCAATTGCATAGTCCAGGTTCCCTGGTATGAATTGTCTGGGTGAGAGGGCTGTTGCAGAGCGCTCCCTTCTCACAGGCTGGCAGGAAACACTTCACAAATAGCTGTGCTAGCTGCAGATTGTTTTGGATACTGCCTGTTTCAGACACATCATTGTCCTCAACTGTGTTGTGTTTCTGTACCATGTTTAGACTTTGTTTCTGGAATAATAAGTTGCAGAAGGCATGCGTGCTTTATCTTGTCTTAACATAGATGTGTTTATATAGGTGGTGGGAGTGAGAACTTTCAGTTTTTCAAATTTCTTTTGGAAGAAAACATTTATCCAGAAGTACAGATCAAAATATGAAATTATAAAGCAGCTGATTGTAAAGAACTGATAATATTAAGACTGTCAAATTGCATGCAGAAACACTCTCTGTTCCCCAGAAAATATGGGAGCGTAGGCTGCAACCTCCTGCAGCCAGTTCTGACAAGGGCCTTGGATCCACATTTTTGGATTCCAATGTGGAAATGCTGTCACTTCTGTTGGTGGCAATTCTGATATCCTGGTAGGAAACGTGCCCAGTCCTGATACTCACACTTTGAAAAGAATCCTCAAAAACTTACATTGATTATATCATAGAATGTTATATATATATATGCAAATGTATATGTATGTATATATATGTTTTGTGATCTTCAAAGTATGCCTTGCAATGAGACATGGAGAAACTAAAACTACTTAAACAGAACACCGAGGCACGTTTTTCACAAGTTATGATTATTTTTTACAGAAAAAAATGTCAATGATGATGTCAGTAAGAACTTTAGCATAGTAAACTGAAACAAGAAGTCAAAGTTAATAAAGTTCAAATGGGAAAACAGGTATTTTTGCTTTATTTAGAATCTTTTTTTTCCAAGAGGCTCAGTGACAGCTAATAGTTTTCCATCAGTTCTCCATCAAATGGTGTCTGTAAATCAATGTAAATCAATTTTCAGTAGGTTGGCCTGGATAATCAGAATGGTACTTTCTTGTCTTAAAATGTTTAAGTTAAATCTGTAAATGTTTGCCATTAACTGTAATACAAAGTTTTCTCCCAGGTGTCAATTAAAATGGCCTTCTTTTAAGTCACCACAAAAAATAAGACTTTTATATACCTTTAGTTCAATCACATAACTACTTGTGCTCAGCAAGTATAGCTAGATTAACTATGTTTTCTTTTCATTCTGGTATCATTTATATATATGTATATGATACCATCTTCTATGAAAGACTTGTTTGAGTCAAAACTTTACTACACCTTTGAAAAAAGAGTGACAGCACTACACAATCTGCATATTTTGGATCAGGCACAAATGGTGCTACACGGAGTTGGAGCAGCTATAAGTCTGTTCCTTCATCTCTCTTTTGAGAACCTTTCAATAGACCTCAGTTTTATAGATCTCTTTAATTTCTGAAGCAGCTTCAGCTCTTTTCCAGAAAGGTTTTAGAAGTATCTAAAGTTTGTGCAAATGAAGCATTTTACCATTAATTTCAAAAGACTTGTTTAGCTTTTCACAGGATTAATTCTGTTTACGTTAACAGGCTGTTCATATTTTCAAAGTTCATAAAGTTCTTAAATGGCTTCCTTTATGAAGAAGCATTAATTTTATTGACCTTGTTTCATCATACGCTTTTTAGCATGATGATTTTTCATTATACATCTGTTAGGAACTACTTATAATTCATTAAAATTCATATACACACACATACACATATCCACACACACACACACACACCCCTATAATCAAATACAAGCTCCATTTGGGCAATTTATCCAAGAGAGCTTTTTTGCAATTAATGCCTGTTGGGCATTTTTAAGGCTTGTGTAATACCAAAGCCATCAGAAGTAGTTATGCATACCGTGCCTCATGTAGCTTTCAGTGCAAAAGCAGTTAGATAAATAATAGGGTGAAATAAAAGCTTCTAGTCTATTAAAATGCCATCAGATTTGCCAGAGATGCTTAGACTGTTCATAACTATCTCTTTTTAAAATGCTGCTAAAATACTGACATTATGACATTATTTGCATTACTTTATTAATAGAAATGAAATATACATATACACATATACACATATACACACATATATATACACACATATATAGTTTAAGCTATAATTTCAGTGGTAGTCCTGTCACACTTTCAAGGTGGTTAGAAGGCATTATGTTGGAGGGCAATATATCCAGAACAAAGTCTAAGACCTATCCCCAGTTGTCTTTGTGTATTGGATTCCTACAATTTTCATCATCATCATTATCATCATCTAAAGGCTGATGTTCCAGAAACTTGCTATTTCCTTCTTGGTAGAGAAATTAGGTGACTCAGACATAGATAATTTTATACTACTCTATATGCAAATGTTACACTTCTGAATTAATATTTAATGACAAATTTCATGTAGAAGAAATAAATCTCTTCTCTTATTGTGTTTCTTCTCAGTTACATCCCTATTGTGGAGGAATAGATAACTGCTTATATTTTCATTAATTTTTATTTTGAAGCCATGGAAAAGGGTAATTAGCCATATATATGTACCTTTTACAAATCTATTAGCAGAAGTAAGAAGTAAGTAGGTATTACACTATTAGTGTATGAGGAACCTTGACACCTTCAGTTACCATGAGTAGAAAAATATATATCTATTACTGATTTCTGAATGAGTTGGATAAGATCCAAATAAGATTACTGAAGGTAGCCATGTGTTGAAATTCTCTGTTAGTCTGAAATCAACACTTCTTGTCTCTTGAGGAATGAGTAGCATCCATGACAAGAAATGGTGGACTGACATTAAATAGGACTGGCAGCAATATTAATAAAGTATTAGTAATCCACCAATTTCTAAATGTAAAAATTATAAATACTGCATCAGGGACAGAAACATACTAAATATGCAATTTATTAAGAAAATAAATAGCAAAGCAGCAAGAGAGAAAAAAAAAAAGGAGAGAAACGAGAGTGTGTGGGGGCCTTAGAAGATGTGAAGACACCCATATTACAAGAAAATCCTTGGACATACAGAGGATAGAACTAATATTAAGCACCTGCTTCTCAATTTCCATGTTATTATTTTTGGTCTGTATGTGACACTCACAGAATACTTAGGATTTATTGAATAGTGCAGCTCTACAAGTTGAATATGAGTTCACCATTCACATATAAGGTTTAGCCAGTGTTTCTGTAGATGGCTGTAAAAATATTAATCAAAACACATGAAGAGAAAGGACAAGGAAAAGAATCTTTTTCTGCCTCTCTCCATTTTCACTGACTATAAACTAGCAAGATGCTTGTAGGTATCTAGGATAAGAATAATGATAATAATAATATTAATGAAAAGAACTGTCTTGGACAGCCAACAGTTAAAGGGAACATGAATTTCTGCAGTGAGGCCTTTACAGTTTTAGAGCTCTAGTAGGAAATAGTTTGGTGGAAACAGCTAGTGTCATTTTAACATTGTATTTAATTTACCTTCTCCTCAAGACAAAATCTAATTAAGAACATTATTTGCATTCTTGATAGCTATCAGTCAAGCAACTTCTGTGCTCTGTCTTTTCACTTTTTGGATAGAAAAGTGCTTGAAGCCAATTTGTTTCAAAGTGTTATAGCTTCGGAAATATAGTTTAATTCTGGATGCTGTACCTAAGGTAAGAGGTTCAGCACTACTCAGGCATTGGGAAACCTTTGTAAAGGTGCTTATTACTCACAGCAAAAGTGTCTGATAGCTTTTGAATGCCAAAACCATTTCACATATCTTGATTATGGTCAAAAGAATTTTAAATTAATAACTGCAGCTTTGTGAAAGCAATTTGTACTAAGTGTATTTCTTTTTTATTCTTAACATATGACAACTATATTTTTTTAGTTAGAATAGGCACTTCCATATTTGTAAAGCATCTTTTATATTTATTCCTTTAACAAATTACAAGCTTGGTGGGGAAATTTGTCTGGCATTACTTCCAAAGAGCAAAGCATCAAGCAGCTATTATCAAGGTACAAGAGTGCTTGATAACACAATCAAGAATCTCCATAATTCATGCTCCTCTCTTTACGCAGGAAGGTGTAATGATAGTATGCAGTAGGGAGTTAAATTGCAGAAAATTGTCTGTTTAAATCTTCATACATATTTAACAGAAATAGATTATTTTGCTGATAAACCAAGCTCTGCATCACTAAGTCTTCTTCGCATGCCATTATTATGCTCCTGTTGTTCCTGGTCATGTTGTTAACCTCTTTCCCTCAATTCCCTTAATAACAAACAAGGTTATGAATGCCTTTTTTCTTTCTGTAGTACCTGCAAGAGGGCATGTGTAATTAGCATGAGAAGATCAGACGTAGCATAGACTGCTCATTTGACTTTGGTAGGAGCTGAGAGAGCCTTTAGCAACACCTTGCAGATGAAGCTCAGCACCTTGCAGGGTCTGTTTTAATAAAGCTTATATTATTAGTGGTGTTAATATACTGTGACCTCCTTTCTGACATTTTTCAGATCACTATGAATAGCATCAAAGAGTAAGTTGCTTTTGAATGATTTCCAAAGAAAATCTCCTACTGCTAACTCCACACTGTTTCTTTTTATTTATGTTAAAAATAATATTTTATTATTAATGTTCCAGAATACCAGGCTTTTTAAGTGTGTAAAAACATATGTCCTTGTAAAACTGCTCCATAATACTCAGAATTAACAAACTGACGTTGTTTCTACTTATCAAAAGCTATGCCAGAATTATCCCTTTTCTTCTTCAAGGTATTCCAGCTTGCTTTCATGGAAAGCAGCTGATTGATTGGAAAATGCCTAAATTCTTGTCTGGTGCAGGCTCACAAAACCATGACCTCACTTGCTAAAAACCAAACATTAACTGTTTTTAGACTTATACACAGTGAGATAAAGTTGTGTTTCCACACCATTTCCACAGAGACTGATTTTATCAGCTATAAAGAAATGAACTACCAGATATAAATACACGTCTTCCTGAAGGTCCAAAGAACGAGGAGTATTTTGTTTTTGCTGAAAGTGGTAGAAGTCGACTAAAGAATATTTATATGCATGATCTTGCCTGGGGAGTTATTTTATCTGCATGTGTAATATCTGTATATGTCATGTATATCTCTGCAGTTGCTGGAAAAAAAACAAAACAAAAGCTAAGCAAAAAAAAAAAAAAGCGGATAACAACCTCCTAAAGCAAACAAAATAAACAACTCACAGAAGACATGCAAATTATGCGTTGCATGATGAACTGGGTTCCTAAGCTTTCTAATAGTTGGCTTTACATAGCATTTGCAAAATGCCTATGCGTCAGTTTTGTACAGTTATAATGATCTTATACTAATTCTTTCTGGATCTAAGCAGCTAAAAGTTGCTTTTTAAATGTCTTTGCTCCTTTAATGGGTATTGGTTTGATAGCATCATTGATCTTAATGAGTGTTACACAATACTTGCAGTGGGACATTGTGTGTTAGGACTATTCTGTTCCTTGTGTATATTTGCGTATATGTACAACAATACCATAGCACTACTTGCAAAATGGACATATATTCTGAATGACTGCAGAAAATCATGAGCTCTATGCAAAATTTATCTTCTGGAAGCCTTGTTGGGGTGGGCTACAGAACTGGAGATATTTTTTCCCAGCAAATACATTCATCCCTGAACCACCAGATAGTTATGTTGAAAAAAAAGCAAAAAAAAAAAAAAAAAAAAAAAAAAAAAGGCAAAAAAAAAGAGCGTATTGTATATTTTGAGGCAGATGATGCATAGATTTAGGAGAAACTAAACAATGACTTCATTCTTTGTAAAAGTTGTGCAATTAATTTGTCACTGAATCACCACAATTATTAAAAATCTATTAGAATATGTATATATTCTAACAAGTTTGTCAGACAGTTTTTTTTATTTTTTTAACGTGTAAATCCATTGAATGCATGAAAAAAAAAAGACAGCAACTGAATCACCAATCAAACACCTAATCACCATTCTAATCAACAGTCAAGTATCTGATATGACAAATTGGGTTAATTGTCGGTTGCACATCAAGACAATTAAATGATTAATGAAAAATTATAATAAAAGCCCTTGCCAACAATATTGTTCAAGTTAAATCACAGTGACAGACCTGAACTTTGAAAGGAAGTGAAAAGGAACCCGTAAAATATTGCTTGTGATCATTGGCCATAAACATCTGACAGCAAACTGTTATGAGATTGCAGAAATTGTCTCAGGAAAAGTTTTGATTTTGTCACAGCTGGAAAGATGATTAACAAATTTACTTTCTATCAAATTTCAATAGCAAAATATATTACTGTAATAAGTATTATTAATATCTTTAAATTACTAAATATTCATGCTAATAATTTAGACAATAGATGCAATGTGTTAAACTGAATCTAAATTTCATTTAATCAATAAATAAAGAGTTTTCTGTTAATTCAGTTAAAGAAAATGATATTATAGCCATATATACTTTCTGTGGTTATGCTATTAACATATATTTAATTATTCAAAACAATTAAGACTACTATTACATATGTTAGGCATATACATATGGCTCTAAAACTACATTAGCCATTTATAGTGATGCCTATTGGGCATAATTTTAATTCATAATATATGTGTGCTGAATGTCTATATTTTTCAAGTTAAGACATTATAGTTAAAAGACCAGTTTTTCATCTTCCGCAGTTTTGCATTTTGTATGCTCTTTTGCCCTTGTAAAAACTGAGAGCTATGTTACCAGTATGATGAATATCTAAATCCAAAACTGAGATCCTTGGTACATGTGCGGTCACAGCCTTTGTCTGAAGACTTCCACCTTAGTGTCTGTATTTCTGCACCACAGCTTCTGCTCCAGGACTCCTCTAGTGTTGTCACGGTAGTAACGTAGTCTTGACAGTTGTGAGAATTTGGTGTATGAGTTTTATCAGGATTAACAAATGAGACATTTCTGTCACTATAACAACAGCAGAATTTGATCAAATCAGCTGGGAATGCCTACCAGTTCACACTTTGCACAGCTCACTATTTTTATTGTTATATTTTTACATATTTGAAGGCTTTGGGTGAAATCATCCTTCTTAAGAAGGACGGCCTTAAGAGTGGCTTAAGAGTGGCTTGATCCTTAAATATCAATATATAAGTTATTCGGGGAAGTAAATGTTTCTTAGGAGAGAGATTTCCTATAGTTCTTGTTGAGATTGTAGAAATAAGCCTCATTCTGAAAGGCCCAACATGTATTTTTATGGTCCTGGCATATCTAGAAGTAGCTGGAAAATAACTCATGTAAGGTGCATCTAAAAACTAAAGATAAATTTTGTCAGTAATGAGAAGCCTTGACTGTGGACATGATATGCATTGACACATATGATTGTGGTACTGTAGAGGCTTTTCAAAGTATTTTCCTGCTAAAAGGAGCTTCCTGGCAAATGCAGATTCCATGCCTAGATTTCCATTGTTAAAGAAATACTTGAAATGATGTGTTGTCAAGCACTGAAACATCTGAAACAATTCTGGGTATTTACTTTCGGTCACATGAACCACATCTTCTGTTACAATAAGATAAAAATGTCATTGTAAGTCAATCTCCCTGGACTATGCATGTATTAGACTGCTACTAACCTTGAATCAAATATGGCCCAGGATGTAGGAAACAAGTTCATAAATCAGGACCTTGAGTGGTCAAAAGACTTAAAGTAGCTTTAGAGCCTAACTGTAGTAATGCTATTCACCGCATTGAAAGACTGAGACTCTTCTGTAAGCCATTAGAAATGTTTCACTGTGACTGACCAGCAGGGTGGACCTTTGTTCATCTAGCCCAGTATTCTGTTTCTGACAGCACAACCGTAGAGACAAATCTGGGAGAGTATGTGAGCTTGGCCACTTTCTGCAGTCCCTTCTCCTGGTACTTGCCTCTCCAAAATTGGTGCAGGTTGTGACTGCCTCATCCTTCCAGCGGTTTTGAATTTATCATCCTGACGTCTTAGCTCTGTGAAGACCAGCAGATATGTTCAAAGTATACTCACCACATGCTGACAGCATTTGCTTTAGCCTAGAATGCAACTGCTACAGTTATTTGCTTTATATCTTTTATAAAAAACATTATTACACTCAAAATCTTATTGGTAAAAAAGGAAACACACCCTATATAGGCAAAATGACCTTATTACTAGTCTTACTAGCTTCTCGACAATCAAATTATAATACAGCAAAGATATTAATCCAGTTACAATGATCCTACCACTCACAGTCCTATTATCCGCTTATTGCAATTTCCATGACTGATACAGTTAAAATTGTTATACACAGACTTTATAGTATCTAAAATTTTCCCCTGTGTCATGCTCACCCTTTCCACATCCCTCTCTAAGGTTGGTGGTGTCAGTCTTCATTTACTAGGGAGGGTTTGCAGTGAGTAGTCAGCATCTGGCATTCTCCACAAGGAGGAGTTTGAGGGTGATGATAGTGGTTTCTTTTTCCTGAGCTTTGGGCCCGCTAGGGGTTATTCTAGTGTGTTCTTATGCAGCCTTTTTGGTCACTCTTTCTTTTCGCATTGGCCCATAGGTTAGCTACACAATCACTRTTAGATTAGTTACACAACCACTATTTAGTTTTATAAGACCGTTACTACATATGGTTAAGTACTTCCTTTGCAGAGTCAGCATTAAGCTGAAGCAAAAAAAGCTGCTGTTAAGTTGTAGGAAATAAGACACTGCAGAGCTGGTGCTCAGCTAAAGGAAAAAGCCCTCTTGACGCTTTCCTGACCACTATTAATTTTTGCAGTCACAGCTAAAACGGACCCACAACCGGTCAAGAAAATTCCTGACAAGCCCTGAAGGCTGCAGTGCTAAGTTATTACAGAGGTGGTGGCCTCCTGTGAACAAGAGCAACATCATATTTTCTTGGCTACACAGTCTGGTAGTTAAAATCCTTTTCTGATGGGTGGGAGATCTAATTCAATGTTTTCCACAGTTTAAAGCATTCCAGCTGCTCTTTAGATAAGGATGATGGCCTGTTTACACTGTGGTAGTATGTAACAGTACCAGAGCCAAAGAGAATAATTCACCTTTCTACCAGTACTCTAGTGAGTAGTGAGTTAACCAAGAAAAAGGGTTTCTGGGTTTTTTTGTCCCTTCAAATTTAAGATTCATTAAAATATACAAGCATTTGTTAGCCAGCACAGAGGTGCAAATTTCCTTCTCCTTATGAGGGTAGAACCCCTTGTATGAACTGTAAAGTCAAACTCCCCATTTTTGTTCTTTCTCAGTATAATGCAAAGCCCATAAATGTCCAGTCTGTGCCTGGGCAACAGCATGACCAGAAACAGCAGAAAAAGCAAGCAGGATCTCTGAGGGCATTATAAACTAGATAACTGTGGACCAGAAGTAAGGATAAGAACTGAAGTTAGATTGCATTAAAGACTTGGAGAACATGGCTTGGACAAAGGGACGTGGCTAGGGAAAGAATGGGTAGCTAAAGGGGCTAATAAGTGGGGGTATGAGAGCACCAGTGTCTGCACTAATGAGGGGAGTAGGTTGAGTGGAGAGTGGGTAGTGTGGACTGGGAGGCACCAGAGGCACATACCCATGTTACAAACGAATGCTTAGAGGAATGCAGAGACATAAAAACACCACCCTTTGGGGCTGCAACAAAGCCCTCACAGTATTTTAGATATCTTGAACAGAAAAAAAAAGTTCACCGACAATAATAAAATCTTAAGAGTACATGGGCATCGCAGGAGGCCCAGACGATACACAGAAATGAATATTATGTACGTGTATAATACTTTATTATTAGGGGACTGGAGCATCTCTCTTATGAGGAAAGGCTGAGAGAGCTGGGCCTGTTTAGCCTGGAGAAGAGAACGCTGAGAGGAGATCTTATCAATGTGTACAAGTATCTGAAGGGAGGGTGTCAAGAGGATGGGACCAGACTCTTTTCAGTGGTGCCGAGCGACAGGACGCGAGGCAACGGGCACAAACTGAAACACGGGAAGTTCCATCTGAACATGAGGAAGAACTTTTTCACTGTGAGGGTGACAGAGCACTGGAACAGGTTGCCCAGAGAGGTTGTGGAGTCTCCTTCTCTGGAGATATTCAAAAGCTGCCTGGATGCGATCCTGTGCAATGTGTTGTAGGTGACTCTGCTTGAGCAGGGGGATTGGACTAGATGATCTCCAGAGGTCCCTTCCAACCTCAGTGATTCTGTGATTCTGTGATTCTGTGATCTTCTATAAAGTGACTGTTATAGAGTGTGAGAGGACAGGCAAAATGTTCTCTTTATATTCAGGCTGGCCCATGTACATGTTTTGCTGCCACTGTTACCCTCAGGATTCTGGTCAAGCCTATTCAAAAGTACCCTAATTTATCTTCAGAGTGGGTGTTGTTTGTTGATACTGTCATGTTATGGATCAAGTTATCTCTCTATAGCTGCTCTTTTTGTAACATTTTTTTCTTCTTGGAAGCTCAGTCCAAACAGAATATTTTGCATCTCTCATTTTCCAGAAGAAAAAGTGCTGTCCGTGTCTGCATTAGAGCTTATTCCTGCTACTTGGGTCCTTCCCTGGCATTATACCCTGTCATTTAAACCTGGAGCTGCAACAGAGGATATATATGTTGTTCGCTTGACTCCATTGTGCTCTGTCTGCTACTGTTTGAGTGCTCAGTTTAAGTATAAATGGTTTGATTCAGAGATGAACATACCTGTGGTATAAGTGATTCAATTAGACAAGATGGAGCTCTTTTGAGGCTTCTGGCAGAGGTTCTGCCTTAATCCTCTTTTCTCTCCATATTCCCCACCACATCCTCCTATAAAAAGTGTAGAGTTGAAAGAAAATGGCACAATTGCCTATTTTACCCCTTTTCACCCCCTCAGCCTTGTTTCCCTGTGACTTATTGCTACTCCCTGCTTCCTGTCTTGCCTACATGACATGAACTTTTCTCCTGAACCATGCCTGCATGGCAGAAATCATTCATGCTGCCCAGTCATAAAGAATGTATGACACTAATGGGACCGCCATATCTGATGCTCATTGTAAATGGGAGTTGATACTGAGGATGGGGCCAGACTCTCTTCAGTGGTGCACAGTGACAGGACAAGAGGCAACGGGCACAAACTAAAACACAGACTGTTCCATCTGAACATGAGGAAAAACTTCTTTACTGTGAGGGTGACTGAGTGCTGAAACAGGTTGTCCAGCGAGGTTGTGGCATCTCCAACCTTGGAGGTATTCAAAAGCTGTCTGGACACAATACTTGGCAGTTTTCTCTAGCTGACCCTGACTGAGCAGAGGAGTTGGACTAAATGATCTCCAGAGGTCCTTTCCAGTCCCAAYTATTCTGTGATTCTGTGATGCTGGAGACAGGAACAGTGAATTGGGCTTGCTGTCCTAGATAAGATTTTTTTTTTTTAAATAGAAATATAATCCTGTGTTGCAGCACTGACTTGTAAGGGCTGCTCTCTTTTCCCACACAGAGTGTATCCTTATTGCATTATGTGTCTTATGTGTGAGTCTTGCTCTTCAAGGAAAAGCAGTTGTTTCCACGGTCCTTTTGTAGACAGGTTAGCTACATTTACAATTAAAGACTAAAATATGTGAAGAAAGACAGAAGGCTTATGTATATATATTTTTAATGTTTTGATCTAGAGATGCCATGAAACACTTTATGAAGTGTCATGAAGCTGAACCATTTTGACTGGATGCCTAGACGTTTGTAATGTTTGTTCTTGGGCAAACAAATCACTATTAAAAATAGGCACCTACACTAGGAGATAAATGTCATTTGGACACCTGCCTTAAATGGACAAGTTTTGATTTCAAATACCCTAGTCATTAGGCTAGAATCAAATTCCCTTATTCTCTGATTTGATCCAAAGATCATGTTCATGCATGTTCACGGTGGCTCAGCTTCAAAAGAAAAGGTGATGGACAATCTGAATACCTCACTGCTTGGTGGTGAAGTCACTCTCTTCAAATGAGAGAGAGGCAAATGCAGTCTTTTGCAAGCAGCAGGAAAACTAGAATGCAGATCTAGGTAGGTTTGGTTCGTGAACTTTGCTGTTTACAGAGTTAGGCTGTGCTGGAAAGTAGGAGGACTAGATTTTTACGTCTGGGATGTAGGCAGAAGGGACTCAAACAGAACAAATATGTTAAGACTACTTATACAGTCTAAAGCATTTCCTGAGCTGAACACTTAAAGGAACTTAATGTTGTTCTTTTAATACAAAGGTAATATAGACGTAGCTAACCATGCTATGGTTTTGAGCTTTTCAGTGCTTCTATATTGTCAGTTCTGCCTGAAGAACTTTTTTTTAGGAGAAAAAGATCACCAAAAAGATTATCATTATGAGAGCCTTGTCAGATACATCTGGAAAGTCAGTCAGTATGTTTCAGACTCTTGTTTACACATGAAAATAATTTGCATCTTGTAATGTTTGAAAAGGAAACTGTTTCTAATTCATAGAAAATAGCTTTTTAATGTTTCTGTAATTGCAGAAGAAATCACAGAACATGAAAAATTCAAGAGAACTGTTTACAAAAACAAGACAATAGGGATTCAAAGTTCCCTGCCTACTGCTTTTCTTTCTACAAGAAATCAATTGTACTAGTTCTGTAAAGTAGTAAACATCTTTTTTTTTCCTATTAAAAGCATATTTCGAAGGAAGTTTCTATTAGCAGTCTTATGAGGATTTTTGTTTTATTGTGTTTTTTTTCCTGTTAAACAATAAAACAAAAATCCTCATAAGCCTGCTAATAGAAACTTCCTTTGAAATATGCTCAACAAAACCTACTGGTGTGAATCTTCACTCTGGTGTATATATATGTATATGTTATAGATATCTACGTTCAAGTGCCTAAGCTGGAATTCTGGTCTTAACAGATTTCTGGTCTGTCCTATACAGTTAACAGGGAAATCAAAAACACTTTAGAATATTATTAAGAAGAGAAATGTAAATGACTCACCTGCTATAAGATGGCAGAGAAAAGATTTTCTTATAATATAGAATGCACATACGTGTGAATCTGGGTGTGTTTATCTATATGTGAATTTCTGTGTCATCAAATACATTTTAAATTAGATTTGTTCATGATATAGTTATAACTAATTCTTTCAGACTCAGTAAAACAACAATAATAAGGTAACTCCATGGTAATATATGTAGATATATTTTAAAACAAACCTAAACTTTTAAGAATGTGGAAGTCAATAGATAAGGACTAGATACTCATCTGGTATAAAATAATGAAGTACCACTGATTTCCTACATCATACATATTTCTAGAATGGTCTAGAGACTCTTATTCAGATTGAATTATTGACTGTACTCTCACTTAAATTCACAGCTCCAATCAGAGAAGCACCCCTGTTGAGAAAAAAGCACAGATGTAAGTGCCGTTACGTCTACRGGATTTAAACTACTTCAAATCAATCTCACCTTTCAGCATTTTTCTGGGCTAATAAGGCACATAAGTATGTGCCTAAAATGTTTGATTTTTTTCTTTCTTTTTCAGCAGGATTTGTATTCAGAATATGGGATATTCAAAAGAAGGCATTTCTGATTTTATAAAATACACGAATTGTGCATTAATGTGTTTGTGTGTTTTTTCCAAAACAAAACCAAAATTAACTATGTAGGTAAATATGAGAAATTAATTTGTTAAAAATTACTCTGCTTTACCTGTGCAGATTGACTGAAGATTAACTCCTTGTTAGCTAAATTAGCTTCTTTAAAGGAATAAATATAGAGTTGTCTGGAAACTGCTGATTCTGAACTCCACAGTTTTCAAGATGGAAAAAGCTATGAAAACTAGCTATAATTTTTCTTGTATGATGAAAAAAAAAAAAGATAGCACAAGGCTAACTGGCAAAAGAAAGGTCTTTCTTCCAGAAAGAAGGAATGTGGCTGGGAAGAAAGAGGGCACTTTTTTATAATTAATACAAAATCATAGTATACATTAGGTTGAAAGGAATCTCTGGAGATCATCTAGTCCAACCTCTTGCTCTAAGCAGGTCAGATTAGATCAGACTGCTCATGGCCTTGTCCAGTTGAGTTTTGAATATCTCCAAGAATGGAGATACCACAGCCCCTCCGAGCAATGTTCCAATGTTTGACTCCCTCATGGTAAAATTGTTTTCCTTATATGTAATCAAAATTCACCACATTCCATTCATCCATCTGCTGCCTCCTGTGCTCCCATCAAGTAGCAGTAGACAGCAGTACGTTCTTCCCTTCACCATCTCTTTTTGAGGCTGAACAAACCCAGTTCTCTCAGCTTGTACAAGATCCCCTGTACATCATGTTTTCCAGTCCCCTGACCATACTGGTGGCCGTCCCTCCACTGGACTTCCTCCAACATGTTCACATCTGTCTTGTACTGGGAAGCTGAGAACAGATAAAGTCTGACAAGTGCTGAATAGAGGGGAATACTCACTTCCCTCAACCTACTTCCTTGCAAAGACTTTTGTCATCTCCCTTAGTACACTGGAATACCATGGCTGGTCTGTTTGTCCATTTGGTTTAGTGTTCCCCAACTCTGTCTTTCTCTGCAGTGAATAATGCTTTGCTCCCCCACACTCTACAAGTTGATTCAAGGTTCTGGGAAGCTCAAGGGCAAACCTTAACAGGAAAGATTAAGGCAAAGAAAGAACTGAATTCCTTGGTTTTCTCCAGGAACCTTAGTCATTAGGCCTGCCTCCCTAGGGAGCAGTGGACCCACGTTTTTGTAGCTTTCCTTTTGCTGGCAGTGTATTTACGGAAACCCTTCTTGTTGCCTGAGACATGCCTCCTTAGTTTCAAATCCAGCTAAACTTTGGCTTTCCTAACTCCATCCGTACTTCTCAAACAATGTCCCTATATTCGTCCTGAGTAACTTGTCACTGCTTCCACTTTCTGTATGCTTATTTGTGTCTGAGCTCAGTCAGGATTTCCCTGTCTATTCACCATACTCTTTTGCCATGCTTTCTAGACTTTGAGGGCATTAGAATGGACTGTCCTTGTGCTCTGAGGAGGCTGTTCTAAAAGATTAACCCAGTTGTCCTGGTCCCCTTTGCTCTCCAGGATGGTCTCCCATGGGATGCTGCCAAACAGATCCCTGAAGAGGCCCAAATCAGTTCTTCCAAAGTTCAGGGCTGTAATTCTTCTTTGTCTTAGTCATTCTTACTCTATTATCTTTGAAAGGTCATGGCAATCAGGAGAAGTTCATGAGGACTGTAAGAAAGCAAATGCCAYGCCTATCTTCAAGAAGGGCAAGGAGGATCCAGGGAAATATAAGCTGGTCAGCCTCACCTTGATACCTGGGAAGGTGATGGAGCAACTAATCCTGGAAACCCTTTCAAAATATATGAAGGACAAGAAGGTGTTTTGGAGTACTCCACATGGATTTTTGAATCATGCCTGACCAACCTGAAAGAGACTTCTTTGTTGAAGTGACAAGCTTGGTGGATGAGGGAGTTATTTACTTCCTCTTCTTGATCAGATGGTCTATAGCAGATGCTTACCACACTGTGTTGATTTGTTCCTCAACCCTTACCCATAAGTTGGCTTGTTACCTGCTCAGGGGAAGCTCTTTGTGTTTGAGCCATCCCTTTGCATAGAGAACATCCCTTCCTCCTTGCCTTTGCAGCCTTCCTGAGGAGCCTATATCTATCCACTGCAGCACTCCCATTGTGTTAGCTATTCCATCACATCCCTGTAATCTCAATGAGTCTTCAACCATGCACAGACTTCTAATTCATAGAAATCACCAGGCCATAGGATAACTCAGGTTGGAAGGGACCTCAAGAGGTCTCTAGCCTAACCTTCTGCTCAAAGCAGGGTCAGGTCTGAGGTCAGATGAGGATGCTCAGGGTTTATCCAGTTGGGTCTTGAAAATCTCCAAGGAAGAAGACAGCACATCCTCTCTGGGCAACCTAATCCAATACTTGACTGTCCTTGGGGTGAAAATGTTTCTCTTTTTATCTAGTCTGAACCTCCCTTGTATCAATCTATGTCCATTACCTCTCATCCTCCCACCATGCATCACTGTGAAGAGCCTGGTCTCCTTGATGATCTCCCTGTAGTTATCAGGACCTGCTGTTAGGTGCCCCAAAGCTGTCTCTTCTCCAGGTTGGACAAGCCCTAGTCCCCTGGCCTCTCCTCACAGGGCAAGTGCTCTAGCCCCAGCCATCCTCATGGTCCCCCACTGAACTTGCCCCAGTTTATCAATGTCATTCCTGTGTTGGGGAAAATTGGAAGCAGTATTATAGATATGGTCTAGCAAGTGCTGAGTAGAAGGGGATAATCACTTCCCTCAATTTCCTGACTATGCTGTTAACACAGCCCTGGGCACTGTTGGCTCTCTTTGCTGCCAGGGCACACTCCCAGCTCACATTGAACTCCTAGTCCCCCAGGGCCTTTTCTGCAGAGCTGCTCCCAGCAGTCCCCAGTCCCCAGTTTGTCAGTCCCCAGTTTGTATCACTACAAAGGGGTCTTCCTTCCCATGTATAACGTAAAGTAATGATAGCATCAGCAATAAAATGGGAGAGGAAGTAAAAACAGTTAAATAAACTATGTATTCAGTCTTCAGACAAAGCTTCTTGAATTGGCAACACTTACATATTAAATATGCCTTCTGATTGTTTCTCATGCTGCATGCATTTGTGCGCAGGCATTTGAGGTGGACCACTACCTGTACTGCTTTCACAGGGAAACTGGGAGCCTTTCTCATCATGCTACCCCCAGATGCTTCCTCACCACCCAGTGCAACTTCATTTCTCTTAAAGCTTTGAAAAATCTTCCTTGGTGTACCTAGTTTAAAGTGTAAAGTGTGTAAGAGAATAATTGTCAATGCAAACATGCAAGAAGACAGTCTGAGAGGTAAGAAAGTTATGAAAAACAAGACACTAAATTCTACAAAAAAAAAAATGGGGGAAGAATTAACACAGTGTAAGACCATTTATAACTGATGGAGGATGCCTGAGAAGCTGCACATCAGTCCCTAATTGTTACTACTGGAGGAAGAATTTTTACAGAGAGACGTTACCCATATAGCTTTTTAGATACATATGCATATGCTCACTCAGTGAACTTCTGTTTATTTAGCATCAATAGTTTCAATGTCCTTTTCCACTAGTTCTATTAATACAAGCTCTGATTTTGCTAGTTTGAAAACAAAATTTTCCTAGAGGTGTAAAACTACAGCTTCCAGTGCAGTAGTGGCACATTACTTGTGCTAATCTTGGCAGGGCTGTGTCATTGCATCCTTCCCTATAACTCTGAATGCAAATCATTTCACCAATAGCAAATGACAGAGTATAGGGAACTGATCTTGGAAAAATATAATAATGACCAAAGATGCTCTTAGTTAAATTGTGAACTGCTGATTTCACTGGAGTTACAGAATCACTGAGGTTGGAAGGAACCTCTGGAGATCATCTAGTCCAATCCCCCTGCTCAAGCAGGGTCACCTAGAGCACATTGCACAGGATTGCATCCAGGCGCGTTTTGAATATCTCCAGAGAAGGAGACTCCATAACCTCTCTGGGCAACCTGTTCCAGTGCTCTGTCACCCTCACAGTGAAAAAGTTCTTCCTCATGTTCAGATGGAACTTCCCGTGTTTCAGTTTGTGCCCGTTGCCTCGCRTCCTGTCGCTYGGCACCACTGAAAAGAGTCTGGTCCCATCCTCTTGACACCCTCCCTTCAGATACTTGTACACATTGATAAGATCTCCTCTCAGCGTTCTCTTCTCCAGGCTAAACAGGCCCAGCTCTCTCAGCCTTTCCTCATAAGAGAGATGCTCCAGTCCCCTAATCATCTCCGTAGCCCTTCGCTGGACTCTCTCCAGTAGTGCCATGTCTCTCTTGTACTGGGGAGCCCAGAACTGGACACAGGACTCCAGATGTGGCCTCACCAGGGCTGAGKAGAGGGGGAGAATCACCTCCCTCCACCTGCTGGCAACACTCTTCCTGATGCACCCCAGGATACCATTGGCCTTCTTGGCCACAAGGGCACATTGCTGCCTCATGCTTAACTTGGTGTCCACCAGCACTCCCAGG
>NW_020450141.1:568826-831909 GCF_003343035.1 Apteryx rowi | reverse complement strand
ATACTTCCTTCTTCTGGCTGAGTTTGACCAGGAGCTCCTTGCTCATCCATGCAGGTCTCCTRCCTCCTTTGCTTGACTTCCTACTCATAGGGATGCACCGCTCTTGAGCCTAGAGGAGGGGATGTTTGAATATTAACCAGCTCTCTTGAACGTCCCTTCCTTCTAGGGCTGTAATCCATGGGATTCCTCCAAGTAGGTCCCTGAAGAGGCCAAAGTTTGCTCTCCTGAAGTCCAGGGTTGCGATCCTACTTAGTGCCCTGCCTCCTCCTCGCAGCATCCTGAACTCCACCATCTATCTCATGGTCACTGCAGCCAAGGCTGCCCCCGACCTTCACATCTTCAACCAGTCCTTCTTTGTTTGTTAGTACGCGGTCCAGCAGCACAACTCTCCTTGTTGGCTCCTCCACCACCTGTGTCAAGAAGTTGTCACCAATGCTCTGCAGGAACCTCCGGGACTGTTTGTGCCTAGCTGTGTTGTCTTTCCAGCAGATATCAGGGTGGTTGAAGTCCCCCATGAGAACCAGGGCCTGGGATCGTGAGGCTACTTCCAGCTGTCTGTAGAAGGCCTCATTGACTTCCTCTTCCTGATCAGGTGGCCTGTAGTAAACACCCACAACAGTGTCRCCCGTGCTAGCCTGCCCTTTAATCCTTACCCATAAGCTCTCGACTCGCTCTTCTTCCACCCCTAGGCACTGCTCGATGCATTCCAGTTGCTCTCTCACATAAAGAGCAACTCCACCACCTCACTTTCCTGGCCTTTCTTTCCTAAAAAGCACATAGCCATCCATGACAGCACTCCAGTCATGCAAGCTATCCCACCATGTCTCTGTAATGGCAATGAGATCATGGCCCTGCGACCGCACACATATCTCTAGTTCTTCCTGTTTGTTCCCCATGCTGCGTGCATTGGTGTACAGGCATTTCAGAGAGGTGATCGAGCATGCAGGTTTCCCAGGAGGGGTAAAAGAGGATCCTCCATAGCCACATCCCATGCGCACTTCCCTGGCTGCATTCACCTGCTGGAGGCATCCCGACTTCAGCTGTCTTTTGCCAGCTACCCTGGCACTATAATTCTCCCCTTCCCCCATCTTTCCTAGTTTAAAGCCCTCCTTACCAGGTTGGCCAACCTGTTGGCAAAGACCTGCGTGTCCCGCCTTGTGAGGTGGATCCCATCTCTCGCCATCAGTTGTCGATCTTCAAACAGGGTCCCATGGTCGTAGAAACCAAAACCCTGTTGCCAACACCAGCGGCGCAGCCAGTCGTTAACCTGGAAAGTCCGTCTCCTCCTCCTCTCATCCATCCCCCACACTGGCAGGATTGAGGAGAAGACGACCTGGGCTCCCAGACCCTTGACCACCATCCCCAGAGCTCTGAAATCCTGCTTGATGGTCTCCAGTTTGCCCTTGGTGTCATTGGCGCCCACATGAAAGAGCAGCAGTGGGTAATAGTCCGAAGCGTGGACAAGCCTTGGCAGTCTTTGCATGACATCTCTCACACGAGCCCCCGGCAGGCCACAAACCTCTCTAGACAAGAGGTCAGGTCGGCAGATAGATGCCTCCGTCCCCTGCAGCAGGGAGTCCCCCACAACAATCACCCGCTGCTTTTTCCGGGTGTTCCGGCAGGGCACAGGGTCTGTTGTCCCAGGTACTTCCCTGGCAGCCATGCCCATCTCCTCCTCATCCTGGAGGGCACTGAACCTGTTCTTCAGCTTCAGGTCTTCAGGAGGAGTAGGAGCCTTTCTCCTCCCACGAGCAGTGACCAGTTTCCAGCCTTCTTCTACGATGTTATGATGTACCGTTTCACACGGCACAGAGCCCTCTGGCAACTCCACTGCTGTGGGGGGTTGGGACTCCCGAAGCCATACAGTCTCCGAGAACACCCTGTCTATCTCTTGCTCATCTTCTCAGATGCTGCGCAGCCTACTGACCTCCTCCTGTAACTCCCTTACCTGACCACACAACTCGTCAACAGCAGCACACCTCCTGCAGGAGAGCTGGCTGCCAGCCCAGGCCTCCCGGAGAGGCCCCAAGCACTCCCTGCAGCCTGAGACCTGCAGAGCTGCATCTGCTGTCAGAGGGTCGGTCTGGGTCCAAGCCTCTGACACAGCAACTCCAACAGCCACTGGGGAACGCACTCTGCGGCGTGTCACGACCATACTTGAGGAAGCGTACACAACAGAGATCAGAAACAAAGGTACCTTCATGCACCCTTCTGCACAAACTGCTGCCTCTGTTTGCTGCACTGTGTTAGCTGCGCTCTAGGCCTGGCTCTTATATAGGCCTCTCCCTAGCACTGGCTAAGAGGGTGCTTGACCGCCCTAATCAAGGGCCACCTGGATCAAAGGCCCCAACTCCCTCTGGCCAGGGGCAACCAAGAGAGCTCATTAGCAGCGGCCACTCCTAGCTAGAGCTTTTCCCAGGAGAAGTCAAGGCCTCCTGCAGTTGTCCTTGCCTAGCTTCCCCTTTCCTGTTCACAGCAATCACCTGCTAGTTCCTCGGGGGTCCTCAGAAAGCCCACAACATCCAACAAGATCCTCAAGTTCTAGTCAGAGCCCAAACACTGCTGCGCAAACTGCTGCGTCTGTTCGCTGCCTCTGTTAGCTGCGCTCTGAGTTGTCAAAGATGTTCATCATTCTGAAAATTAGTAGCTTGGAAAATAGCCACTTGATCTGTGCCCTTTGGGCAAAGTACTTTTAATGAACCACTTTCTTCCTTTAAAATGGAATAAAGACATTTTCTTGAATGCTATTGAGAGATTTAAGTCACATTCTAAATTATTTCACTTTTGGAGTTCAAGTTAATATCTAAGTATCTTTATTATAGTTCCTTGCATCAATACCTCCCAGACACTGGTGCAAATTAGGCTCTGAACTGACTTTCTCTTCTGAATCAGCCATATTAGTTGATGTAAATCTTAGGTTTAATTAACAGAGCTGATTTTGACTGAAGTAAATTGGGATGCTATTAGCTGCATTACCAGTAAGTCAGGGTAAGTGGTTGCCATTTTAGGCTCAGCTGAATAGTTTTTCAGAGTCCTAGATTACATGGATCAGCTAATTTTGATCCTCTTTTAAAACATTGCTCATTCTTTGGTTCCATGACTTTTTTTGTACATAATAAAGAATCAAGCATGGACTTTATGCCTTTCCACCAGCAATGCTCAGTCTACCATATTCCAGTCCTGTCTACTATATTCCACTAATAACTGCCCAACCTTTCAAGTAACCAAATTTGTATTTTCTAGGAAATACAAAATGTGCCAGTATTAGAAAGGATATTTATTTCATTTGTCAGAAAATTCCTGAAATATAAGCTGTTTGTTTTTTTTAAAAAATAAAGATATGAAATGCAAAAAGTATTATTAACCTACATCTAAACTTCTACATATATGCCTCACAATATACTTCTAACTTGATATGAAATGTTCCTGCTAAATCATTCTATATTGAGTGGAAGTAATAGCAAGTGCCAAATTCTGTAGTGTTTTGGGGATGCTGACAACTATTCTTCAAATACAGTTGGGTTCTGCCATGAAGTTATGAAAATTGATGTTTATCTGAAATATAGAGAGTTTTAAATAAACTGTAAGTTTTTTGTTAAGATTTTTGATTCTTTAGCAACCATCCCCTGTACGATATGCATCAGTGTTTTTTTCATTATTATTTTAACGTAGCAGAAAATGAAAAATAGTTCTTTTTTTTCATGTAAAAGAACAAAGCTGGAAAAAAGATTGTTTTGGAATAGTATTTCCTTTGCATTGATAAAAAAAATGCTATGTAATCCAGATAGCACGGTCTTTTTTTAAGAAAACCCTTAAACTTTAATAAATGAAACTTTATTTTGATGACTGTAGAATCCTATTAAATACTTCACTTCAGACATTTCTACTGCAGTCTCCTGAAAGACTACAGAATTTATATCAATAAAAACAAAAGTGTTGCTGTACTATGAACAGTCTGGATAAGCAGCTCCTTACTATTCCCAAAGCCAGAGTGTATGTTTCACATATATATTATAATTTAACAGAATATTTCTGGATGCTTTGATCCTACTAGCATGAATGAGTTTTTGTGAGTACAGTGGTTAAATTTAATTGGTAGTGAAAAGACAAGTATTGCCACAAACAAATTGCTGGAATATAAAGGACAAAGTGGGAAATCTTACTTGGATGGCTTTGTCTATTATACAAGATCTATTTCAATGATTCAGTGTAATCAGTTTAGTTAGTCCGTTATAATAACTGAATGGTATATGAACAGTACTTCACAAGATGGCCAAAAGTACAGTAAATTAAGATACCAAATAACCATTCAATGAAAAAGAAATCATCAGTCTTATCCACATAGCTTCTGGTAACTTTTACAATTTACCAATACGTGTTCTTGGTTTTAGATTGTGCCTGACTTGCATGCTTCTAGGAAGTTGCACTATGACTGAAAATGGCCACAGAGGATTAGGCATGACTGACACAACAGTAATTATGAATGGTAACTGTAAAATTTATAAAGGAACAGATAATTAAAATACCTAAAATAATACACTTATAAGGCATTTTAAATGAGAACTTATTTTCATAATCTCTCTTCTTAGTAAAGAATGTTAAATATGTGAAAAGTCATAAAACCATTATGACTGCATAAAACCATTGTGAACTGCACCTGGTAGAAATGCTTCAAATTTTCTGTTACAAAACATCACACATGAACAGTTTTGACTCCTTTTCAACAAGCTAAAACTTTCTTGAATATGTTATAAAAATGCAACACTATGCAAACAACTATATCCTGCTAATAAAAAATTTGATTTTGATTTAAAATGAGTATTGGCAAAAAAGGGCAGAATAAACAAAATCTCAAGGTTCTCCAAAACTACCAGTTTTATCTTCAAGATGCACACTTACTATGGCAGAAGAAGCTGAGCAGTCACAGCCTGATGCCAGGATCCAAAACACTGGATGTGGTCCACAAGGAAGTATCTCTTCTTTGGAGAGCAAATAGGAAAGGGGCACCCCAGATTTCCCATTTCTGGAATTTCAGTATTAGGCACATGAGCTAAACTATTACTGGCAAGTGGAAACAAGCAGCAAACGTAGTGGAAACACATCTTCTGACACTGATTTGCTGATAGCTATACAATAATATTTAAGAGCATCAGCCGGACATAAAGATGGGAGAATCTGAACATTTTGACAAGGACTCAATAAGCAGTGTGGGACATCTCCAAGGAAGAATGAAACAAACAAGCAGCTAAGGGATGCAGCAGTTTCTGCAGCAGTTTCTGGGCTATCCTTCCAGAACTTCTAGATCTTTGGAGAATTTCTTTTGTGATCTGTAGAGGACGTTGAGAACTCCAGGAACTGCAGGGTACCAGCTGCTGTTGGCACTGGTAGCTAAGTGAGGTGTTTGCCTCTCGCAGCTCTAGCAGTTTCTAACAGCCTCTGACAGCTAATCCTATTCAAAAGGTGCTTACACCTTTTGTCTTCAGCTGACTCCTAGCTTGGGGTTAGGGAGCATCAAGCACCCACTCAGCTGGTGCTAGGGGGTAGCACAGCAATCAGAGGCAGCAGTCCGCACAGCAGCTTAGGTGGAAGGTGGCCAGAAACTCTGCCGAGTGTGGAGCTGCTCAGCGCTGGTGAGGACACTCCACAGGACACAGTTCCCAGCACCAACTGGAGCAGCTACCTTGTCACATCAGAGGCTTCAGCTCTGACCGAGATCTGCAGGGAGGATGCGGTCATCCAGGCCTGGGGCTGGAGGGAGTGCGCAGTGCCTCTCGCAGGGGCTGGGGCAGGCAGGGATGGAGGCCTTGTCTGCAGGAGGTGGGCACTGATTGGGGAGCCACCAAGTTAAAGAGCTGTGGGAAGAGATGAACAGACTGTGCAGCATCAGAGACAAGGAAAAAGAGATTGACAGGATCTTCACAGAAGCCTTGAAGTGACAAGAGCCTGAATCCCCAGTTGCACAGAGGGAGGAGTGGCCAGACTGTGCTCTATAAAACAGCGAATGCAGACTCCTGTAATGGCAAAGGTTGGCAGAGTGTGTCTTCTGGCAGCTGGAAGATGTCTCCTTATCTACCTACAAATCTACAGCTGCAGAATAGGTTCAGTGCCCTGATATCACACAAGAGGAAGAAAGCCCTGCTTGGGGAGGCGTTACAGCAAGCCAAGCCTGAACTACACATCTGCATCAGGAGGGAGTGGCAGGTGATGGCAGTGGGAGACTCCCTGCTGCAGGGGACAGAGGTCTCCCTCTGCTGACCTGACCTGCTCTCTGGGGAAGCTGCTGCTTGCCAGGGGCTCACGTTTGGGATGTTGTGTAGAGGCTACTGAGGCTTGTTCAGCCCTCAGACTGTCAACCCTGCTGCTCTTCCATGTGAGCACCAACAATGCTGTCAGGGCAGACCTGGAGTGTATCAAGTGTGGCAACACAGGGCTGGGGGCAAAGACAAAGCTCAACTTAGAGTTCTCACAAAAAGCCTTCTCTTTTTCTGTAATGACGGATGGTCTAGCTGAAGTAGTTTTCTTTCTAGAAGCAAGTGATCTTCATCATCAGAGCGGAGCTACACTGTGAAGGTGCTCAGTTGGGGGAGCTGGGCTCCTGGAATGACTAAAAGTGTCATGAGGACACCATAAATGCAATAAGGGCATCTAACAGTGGGAGATGAAGCATAAGGTGATGTTTCAGATGCCTACACTGATTATGTATTTTGTTCAGACTGCATATGTTGTTTGCATGTAACAGAGCCAATGCTAGGCAGCTTTCTAAATCTGGACATTTGAACTCAGTTGGAGCATGCAGGTAAGTTTGTAAGTCCATTTTGTGAGAAACGGAGATGTCTCAGATTAATCTCTGCCAAGTAGTAGCACATCTAAAACAATTTTAGGTGTCTAGTACTGTCTAGTAGTCAGTCAATCACATCTGCTGTGATATAAGGACAGCACTGAAGAAAATAAGGCTTTTATGATCAGTTTGACACAATACTCTGAAGCAGGATAACCAAAATGTCATAATAAGGGCATTTTTGCTCCCACTTATGGTTTAGGATAATTCATATCTTTGTAATAACTGAACTGCAGGGGAGCACAGTGAGGTAAGTGTGCTATCTGAGGGCGTGGCTTACAAGCTACGTATTTTCAAAAACAATTGTTTGAAAGAAGAGTATGTTGCCAAAAAAGTGGGTTAGATGCTTGAGAATATGACAATTGTTTGAATTGAAAAGACTTGGCTATTTTTTAGCTGCATTTAACAATACATAATCATACAAATCCTCGTTTTCATGGTTTTCTCTGGGAGAATGAGGAGGGTGGAGTTTCAGTATTAATAAATAGAGCATGACTAACCTGAAGACTATGTAACCCCTAAAAATATACCATTTCAAGAACTGCAAAAAAGTCCAAATCCTGTCAGTAAGGGATTTCTGATATTTCCAAAATAAAATGGATTTTTTTTAAGTTTGTATTAATTTCATTTCAAAGTTTGCTGAAACATTAATTTACTTCTTGTCTACCAAATTCAGTCCATAACTTTCTGAACAATAATCCACTGTCTAATGTGGTTTAGATATCTTAGAAATATTTTATACTTTAGAAAGTAATTGATTAAGTTCTTCAGATAAGCCAGCCTCTTGATCGTTAGATTTTTAAGACAAAAAGACATCATTACATTCATTAAGGTAGGCCTCTTGCATAACAGAAAACCTAAAATAATACTAAGTTGTTTGTCACCTAAATTCATAAATTCTGTAGCTAAAGTATATCTTTTAGAAGGACATCTACACTTGACTTGAACTTACAGAGAATATTACATTTCTCAGTAAATTATTCCAACAGTTAATTACTGTCAGAATTAAGGAAATTAACATCAATTTATTCATATTGAAATATTTGTGGTAGTACAGTACAATTTTCAGAAGCTCCTGATTTATTACAGATTTTAAACATTCAGTGAATGGCCTCTTACATCTTAACTGCACCATTTTATTGGTTGACCCTTGCTGACATGACCTTGTGGAGGAATGGTTAAGCGAGAGAGGGCATGATCTGATTGGGATGAGCAATCCCGTCTTCGGGGTAGAGGAAGGAATCTAGGCCAAGGCAAGCGAACCTGCTGAAAGCGGCCTTATGTAGGCCAAGGCAAGCGAACCTGCTGAGGCCTGCTGAACGTGGCCGTATAGCGGCCTTGAGCACTACAAAAGAAGGTATTCATGAAACTGGTAAACAAGTCTGGACGGAACTAGGTTCCATAAATGTCGATGGAGCAYAGTCAGCAACTTTGCACCAATCATGTATCCGCTTTATACGTATGGACAGAAACTGTAACCAATCATGTAACTATTGCTAGCGCATGCGTATTGCTTGACGATATATATACTTTGTGTAAGCTCTAATAAAGGGAGAACGACCATACTCATATTGAGACTCATCGTTACTCCGGGGTCCCCTCCCTCACTCCAACATGACCTGAAGCCATTTCTTCCTTTTTTGCTCTTTTGTCACCAAACTATACAAGTTTTCACATGTTGATTTTTAATAGAAAGGTCTACCTTTCTTCTGTGATGAATATACAAGAGCCACAAGTAACATCACATCAGAGAGGCTATATTTTTCCTCCAGTTCACAGTACTTATTTCACCCAATTAAAAGAAAGACATTCTTACAGGAAAACCTTTGTATGTTTTGAGATAGTGGAAGTTTTTATCCCAGTATCAAATCCTGTGGTTGAGCTGACTCTTCCTTGTTTTGGTTTGGGGTTTTTGTGTGTGTTTCTTTGATCATATTTAGATATCTATCACTGACAATAATGTAGATTATCAGCTGCCCGTACAACTTGAAATCAGTTCATGCAACCTAAACTTTGCTTTCATTGCATAGTGATGAGTTATGGCCATAACAAATATGCTCATGTTGTGCCTTTGGAAGCACCAAGGAAAAAATACACTTCCTCCAGTTGTCCTGGAAATAAAGTACCTCTGCTGAAAAGATACTATGACAATCACTATTATTTTAGTTACTATGACAGCAACTAAAATGTTCAATGTGTAGAATCTGGACTAGAATGTAAAATCACATAAAAAAATGTTGTTTCACTAGTAAAGCCCTTTGACATAAAGAAAAAAAAAAAGAAGAAAGATTTAGCCCCTTGGATGAAATCAAAATTTCACAGTCTGTAACAACAGAACATATGAAGCATCATCTGCTAAAATTAACAAAGCATAGAGAGACGAATTGACAGGCCCAGGCAACTTATGCCCAAGAATCTTAAGGGAGGTAGCAAATTATTGTGGTATCAACACAATTTTTTTACCCACCAAACTGTAAGTTTGTTAGAAAGAACTGAATAGTTGAATTATCTCTGAAGCACTGGTTTTAATTTTGTAATAACTCATAAGAAAACCAGAGAAATTTCAAAGGTTTGCAGGACTGAAAATGTAGTGGCTTAGGCTTAGGAAATGCTTAGGTTGATATTTATCCTAAATAAAATAAATGATTTGTGGCTATCAACAAAGATTCAGAAATAAAAACTCACATAAAAATTCAGCCTATATATTTGCAAAGGGAAAAACATAGGGAGGGGCTAAGCACACTTGATAGTGGCAGGTTCCTTCTGACCTTGGAATAAGTGAATTTATGAATACTCTTCTTGTCCCTGCCTAGCTGGTCTGCCTTTATTACCCTCAGCTTTTTCATAATTTGTCATAATCACAACATACATGATTGAAACCAAAGTGATCATAACCTCCAGGTACATCCTGTTAGACCTGGTAAGCATATTATTATGCTGACTTTTTTGCAGCATAGAACATGCATTATCTGATATAAAACCTCATTGAATTCCCCTAATGAATTCCTTGAGAATTCACTGTCTTGGAAAATCACTAAGATAGAGAAAAGAGAAGAAAGCAAGCTCAACAGCAGTCATCTATTCCAAAACTGTACCATATATTAATACCACTAAATAAAAGAGGACCAGGTACTGATCTCTGGTCTTGAAGCCCAGATGCATAGACTAGGTATCATTCACAGTGCTTGGGGTAGCTTATTTTGAAGAAGTTGAATTAGGCCATCTACTGGCCCAGTGTTGTGTTCTTATATCCCTAACTTAATTATTTCCATGGACTTTTTTCAGATCAGAATCTGGTATAAAGACAGTTGCTGTCCATCAAAGAGATGTTCTTATATGAAAATGAATACATGGCATATATGCTGCATGCATAGTATGATGAGCTGTGAAGTTGTCTGAATGTGCAAAGCCTTGTTCTTGATATATACCAAAACTGCCATCCTTAGGTTCCAGAAAAACATTGTAAGGAAGGAAGTTTTTTGTGCAACCATTTTAACTGGATTATTAATGTGACTTTAAGCATTAACTGGGCTAACAATAAATTCTTAGCTCTCTATATATGCTGTATTTCCCTTTGCATAGAAAAAAAAAAAAAATCAGTGCAACAAAGGCCGCTGCTATCATCCTAAGGCTGCACTTTTCTCTACTTCAGTTTTCTTATATGGCCATAGATAGCTGATTCTACAAAGAAAAAACTGCTTGTTATCACTACCTACTGGTCAAAAAATATATAAAACCAATAGGCTTTGCACCATGCAACTGTACACAGCTAAGATGAAGCTAAAACAAATTAGGTAGGAGTCACCTGATTGTTAGACAATTGTTCTTTTGCAAGCTAAAAACAAGCTAAACAAGCTAAAATAAAGCTCTAGGAAGGGCTATACAAATCTGGACAAAGACTGACTAGTCACAGTTCTGGGACCTTGCAGAGTCAATATAAAGCTTGTAACCTGTTATTAACAATAGCAATAATATATTTCTGGGCTACAGAGCTACTGAGCTGATGCAGAAGTCTTCAAAACTGAATTAGTACTCCAGCTGAAACCTTAAATGAATTGAATGAAGACACTTTTGTTTATATAGCCCATCTGTTTGCTTTATGAGTAGCAATGCTGCTTTAGATTTTTGATCAGTTTTTGTGGTGATCTTTCACTTCCAGGTCATTTCTGGTTTTGCCACCTAATCAGTTGATCTACATCTTGTATTTCTTTAGTTACCTATTCCTACTCAAACAGAAAATACATGCTTGACTAACTGAATTACAACTATATATATTTTGTAATCATTTCTCCAATTTGTCAAAATCATTCTGAATTCCAGTGTCGGCCTCTCTTATTTCTTGCTGTGGCATACAACCATTTTCTGAAGACTGAAATGCAACCATTTAACCAGAGTTGTTGTACTCACTCTAAAAATATGTGGATGAAGTGCAATGACTTGTGGTATGCTGGAGGTCAGATTAGATCATTTAAAAGTCCCTGACTTTAAACTCCAGGAAATCTCTATGAAATCTGCTAAGTTTCAGAAAATATTTTACCTTGGTAAATGACAGTCTGCTAGAGCAGCTTGCAGGAGGATCATCACTAAACAGTGATTGCTTAAAACCTTAAATCTAAATTTACTTATCTATCACCACATAGTTCAGCTTAGTTGCATCTACTCAGAGATATATTTCTAGCAAATTATACCATATCTTACAGTCACAATACCTTTGAAATTATTAAATCCTTTCTTAAAGTTTTTAAAGATCTTCAGGCTGTTATTTGATACCTGGACAGCAAAGCATTTAACTGAGACAGTAACATACCTCTTACATTAGAGTATGTAATTGCATTTTTATTTATGTGTATAAATATATATATATATGTATGAATGCCTCTTTTTTTGGAGATGTCTACTGAAACTATTTTGCAGTAGTTGATAATTTAAAAGGCCAATAATCTACTCAAATGGGTGATCTACTCATTCAGTATAGAATAAATAATCAGTAATATAGTTAGAGAATTTCAGTTATTTATAAACAGTACAGGAAATCTGAGTTTCCATATAGACTCTCTCTTGAATTTTTTAAGCTCCTCATTATTTAACTGGGATTATTTCTATCAGTGCATTATCCTGGCAAACAATATATCAAAGTTCTCATTCTTTCTGACAAAATGAAATTTAAAGTTACTACAATTAATAGCAGTAATACAGGTAATAAATGCAATGAAGAAGTCTTGCTGGCAAATAGGCAACATATTTGTGAGAATTTTCCCTATGCTGCCTAGCATGGAAAGTGCTTAAGTTCTTAAGTACCTTTGTGTYTGGACTACAAGTCCTAATAAAGGCCAAACCACACACAACATTAGACACTTTCTGCTGTATTACTACACTTGTCTTACAAGTAATCCACATATCTTGACCTCGTTTGGTTCACAGTATCTGAGACAATGACCATAGGTTGGCTGAAAACTTAACGACAGTGCATTAAAAGCCATAGGTGGCAAAACACAGCCAAAGATTCCTAAATATGAGATGCTTCTACAAGCAGATTGAAAACTAAGAAAAGCAGCTGAAAATGGAAGGTAAAGAATCAAAAATATTCAAAGGCAGTTCACAGTAGGCAAGCCGAAAAGTGACACAAAAATAAGGACATAAATTATACAATGTAATAAATGATTTCAGAAGTTAATTTTATACTTAGATGAAATTATAAGTAACAGGTGCTCAAATCTCTTTAATTATGAGAAACAGACTAAAATTACAAAAAAGCTTGAGAAGAAGAAGAATGGTGGGGAATGCTAGTAAAAAGAAATATGACTCTAAGGGAGCACTTTCTATTTTTTCTTCTCTTTTATTTTTTTGTTATTGGTTGGGAGTTTTCTTGCCTTTCTCTTGAATTACTCAAAAATAAAGATCACTTACCACAGCATTTTCTGGCCACAAAATCTTTTGTTCTGTCTACATTCTACAACATTTTTTCCGCTGTGCCTGCTCTACAATTTACATTCTCAGCCCCTTGGGACAAGAATCATTTTCTCTGTGTATGTACAGTGCTTGGCGCAATGGGTTCCCAGTCTCAGTTTGGCTGCAGTTGCTATCTAAATCAACAGAATTAATAAAAAGACGCCGATGTAAACTAAGAAGTACATAAACAATATATGAAGCTAACCACTTTCATGGCATGTTTTTAGCTCAAAGCAGCATAAGGTAGGAGCTAATTGAAAACAAAGCTCTCCTGATTAACTTTTGCATATTCTTGAGCAAAGATAGGGAAGTCTCAACAGAAGAGTTGCAGTGAACATGGTTGTAGCTGTATTTGCTGCAGACAGTTTCACATGGGATAGAGGTGGCRCTACTCTCTGCAGCAACAGACCTAAAAAGATAGTTGCTGTAGATGTCTGCTTTCTGTAAGAACTTTCTTCAAGAGTAGCAGATAACCAGGCTGAGAAGGTAGGATATAAACTAAACATACCCAGTAGTAATTTATATTGTTTTATGTGTTCAAAAATACAAGAAGGACAGATGAGGTAGATGCTGATCTCATTTACAAGTATGTCTCAAAGGGTACTGAATCTAGTGCATGGTGCATAAACATTGGGTAAAATGAGAGAACACAAATTAATAAATAGTGTACTGCTTGAAGCATCAGAAAACAGTCTTGCTGAAGACTAATTACAAATTAAAAGATGCCTATCAATCAAATTAATCATGCTTCAGGCAAGTGGAAAATGGAATGGATTATAAATAAAGGAATTAATACTACAGCTTCTCCTCACTTTTTAATTTTAAAGCAGTTATTACATATTATTCTGAAGATATGGCAGCAAAACAATTGCTGTTTTATTGTCCCTCTGCACCAGGGAGCAGATATGGCATACAGCATTTGCTTACAGAATAGGAAACTTTTCTTTTGAATCATCTTATGTAGCATTAATTTAGTAAAATATATGACTTGTTTTTGAGTGATGGTTGACAGAGTTTCCAGGAGTCTGTTTAAAAAAACGTGCAAAAATTAGGACCGGAACAGACTGTCTATTGTTTTATCTCAGGGACACTAGTGCCTTTCTGGACAGATGCTAACTGAGCCCAGTTTTAAAAATCTGCATCTACGGCTTCCTCTCCCCTCTCAGGCAATCTCCTTGGAAAATTGGTGAGGTAATTCTTTAGCAGTAATTTTTTTCCTAATATCTAATATTTTGGTGAAATTCAGTTATTTTTTCTAGATAAAAAGAGAAGGTAATTCTCTTCATCTTTGTAACAATCTTACATATTTTTAAAGACTGAGATCAGCCTTCTCTTCTTGCAACTACACATTTTTTTTCAGTCTTTGGTAATTTTGAATGTCTGGAATTCCTGCAATTTGTCCACAATGATAATGAAATATAATGCTGAAAACAGAATGCATTATTCCACCTAAGGCCTTACCAGTGTTGAGTAAGTGGACAGAGTATTATCTTTGATCTTTATAATGTAGTGTGGTATTTACCCTTCTTCAAAAAAGTTACGTTATTATCTCTTGTTTACTCTTTTCTGGAGAATTTCATCCATAGCAATTATTCCTTATCTTACATTTGTGAAATGAACTAATTCTGCCTTAGTGTGTTACCTGTACTTAATGTGCATTGAATTGCATCTTAGGCTTTTCTAGAATATTTGTTTGACATGGCAAGCTCTGTTTGAATTCTATTACTGTCCTCTGCTGTACTTGCAGTCTTTTTCACCATTGTGCTTGCAAACCTAACACACATATACTCTATTTCTTCATCCAAGTCATAAATTAAAAGAGTGAATGGAACTGAACTGAGGAACTTGTCCTGTACAACTTCAATCAACACATTATTTTGTTTTGACAAAGGGTAACGAACCATCGATAACCACTTTCTCAATAATGCTATTGCACCAGCTTTCTCAACATCCTATTGAAGTTTTAGTTAAAAATTTACATAAATTGCTTAGGATAATTTCTTGTGAGAGAATGTCAAAAGATGAGTTATTTGACATCTACTGTTTTTCCCTAACTGGTAGAGCTCTTACTCTATCATAAAAAAAGAAAAGAAAAAAAAAAAGTGATTGCTTGACAGAGTTTCATTCCATCACTTTCCCAGGGATTGAGATGAGGCTGACCCCACAGATCTCTATTCCCCCAGATCATCTTTTTTGCCCTTCTTGAAGATAGGAGTGATGTTTGCTTTCTTCCAGTCTTCAGGAACCCATCACCATCACCTTTCAAAGATAAACAAGAGTGGCCTCACAGTGACATCAACCCTTAGCACTCATAGGTGCATCCCATCAGGTCCCATGGACTTGTGTATGTTCAATTTGTTTAAATGTTCCCTAAGCTGATCATCCTCCACCACGGGCAAGTCTTCCTTGCTCCAGACTGGTCTCAGGGACCTTGGACTGCTGAAAGCCAGTCTTATCAATAAAGACCAAGGTGAAGAAGGCATTGAATACCTTGGCCTTTTTCCCTGTTCTTTGTCACCATTCAGCAGCAGGCCTAAATTTTGCCTAGTCTTCCTTTTGTTGCTGATATACCTGTAGAGACCTTTCTTGCTGCCTTTCATGTCCCTCACCAGATTCAACTCCAGATGGGTTTTAGCTTTCCTAAAACCATCCCTTCATACTCAAACAGTGTCTCAATATTACTCCTGAATCACCGGATGCTTTTACCATCTCTTGTATGTTTCCTTTTTATGTTTGAGTTTTGCCAGAGCTCCTTTTTCATCCATGCAGGCCTCCTACTGCCTTTGCTTGGTTTCCTGTTCATTGGGTTGATCCATTCTTGAGCTTGGAGGAGGTGATTCTTGAATATCAGCCAGCTATCCTGGTCCCTTCTTCCCTCCATTTCACAAGGGACTCTTCCAAGCGCCATCTCTGGTCACTGCAGCCACGGCTGCCCCTGTCTTTCACATCTCTGACTTGTCCTTCCTTATTTGTAAATATGAAGTCCAGCAGGGCTGACCTGGATGAAGACACAGAGTGCACCCTCAGCAAGTTTGCCGACGATACAAAACTGGGAGGAGTGGCCGATACACCAGAGGGCTGTGCTGCCATTCAGAGAGACCTGGACAGGCTGGAGAGGTGGGCGCAGAGGAACCTCATGAGGTTCAACAAAGGCAAGTGCAGGGTCCTGCACCTGGGGAGGAATAACCCCAGGCACCAGGACAGGTTGGGGGTTGACCTGCTGGAAAGCAGCTCTGCKGAGAAGGACCTGGGAGTGCTGGTGGACACCAAGTTAAGCATGAGGCAGCAATGTGCCCTTGTGGCCAAGAAGGCCAATGGTATCCTGGGCTGCATCAGGAAGAGTGTTGCCAGCAGGTGGAAGGAGGCGATTCTCCCCCTCTCCTCAGCCCTGGTGAGGCCACATCTGGAGCACTGGGTCCAGTTCTGGGCTCCCCAGTACAAGAGAGACATGGCACTACTGGAGAGAGTCCAACGAAGGGCTACGGAGATGATTAGGGGACTGGAGCATCTCTCTTATGAGGAAAGAGTGAGAGAGCTGGGCCTGTTTAGCCTGGAGAAGAGAAGGCTGAGAGGGGATCTTATTAACACGTACAAGTATCTGAAGGGAGGGTGTGAAGAGGATGGAGCCAGACTCTTTTCAGTGGTGCCCAGCAACAGGACGCGAGGCAACGGGCACAAACTGAAACACAGACAGTTCCATCTGAACATGAGGAAAAACTTCTTCGCTGTGAGGGTGACAGAGCACTGGAACAGGTTGCCCAGAGAGGTGGTGGAGTCTCCTTCTCTGGAGATATTCAAAACCCGCCTGGATGCGATCCTGTGCAACATGCTGTAGGTGACCCTGCTTGAGCAGGGGGTTTGGACTAGATGATCTGCAGAGGTCTCTTCAAACCTCAACCATTCTGTGATTCTGTGAGGGCTCCTTTCCTCTATAGCTCCTCAGTCACCTGTGTCAGAATGTAATTATCAATGAATTCCAGAAACCTCCTGGATTTCTTGTGCTGTGTTGTGTTGTCCCTACAGCAGGTATCAAAGCTCCCCACAAGGACCAGGGCCTACAAGCATGAGGATTCTTCCAGTTGTCTGAAGAAGGACTTGCCTACTTCTTCCTGATCAAGCAGTCTGTAGCAAACACCTACCACAATGTTACCCATGTTTGTCTGCCCACTAATCCTGGTCCACAAGCTCTCAGCTGGCTCATCACCTGTCCCCAGGCAGAACTCCATGCATTCCTGCTGCTTTCTCACAGGAAGTGCTGATCCCTCTCCACACCTTCTCAGCCTGTCATTCCTAAGGAGCTTGTATCCATCCATTGCAGCATTCCAGTCATGTGAGCTACTCCTCTGTAATCCCAATGAAACTGTAGCCCTGCAACTGCACACAGACCTCTAGTTCCTCATGTTTGTTCCCCATGCTGCATGCATTAGTGCACAGGCACTTCAGATTGGCACCCAGCTGGGCTGATTTCCCAGGAAAAGTGTGAGAGCTTTCTCAATACTGCTATCCTTGCAGTACTTTCTTGTTTGCATGCATATGCTTGAAGTGGACCCCCTTCAGCCGTTTTGTTGATTAAGAGGTCCCCTCTTGTACATATCACTGTGCACCCTTTGCTTACTGACTCAGTCCACCACATTTTCTCACTTGTCTGTGGGTCACCATCTCCCTTCCCTATCCTTCCTAGGTGAAAGCTCCCCTCACCAGGTTTGCCAGTGTGTTGACAAAGATTCTTTTGTCCCCCTTTGTCAGGTGGATCCCATCTCTTCCTAGCAGTCCTCTATCCTCAAGTTGGGCGCTATGGTTGTAAAAGACAAATCTCTCTTGCTGTCACCAGCTGCACAACCAGTTGTTGACCCACAGTATCCATTCACTCCTCTGCTAGCCCTTCTCCCACACCAGCAGGATCAAGGAGAAAACCACCCAGGCCAGCTTTCCCTCCACTCTCACCCCTGGAGCCATGTAAACAGGATTGATACTTTCCAGAAAACCACTTTACAAAATTCACCTACACTTTTCAAAATTCTCCTGAGTTGCAATATTTTTATATTCATTTGGATGACCACAATTAAACGGTCCTCCTGGGTGTCACACATGAAGTCTTCATTTGCTGCAGGGTACCTGCAAGTCATAATTTGGAAAAACAAACAAACAAACAAACAACAACAACAAAAAAACTGTCTTAGATGACTAGAGAGAGCTGTTTTAAAACAATAGCATAAACTGAGGTTCCATGTTAAGTATTAACTTAAAAATACTTTCAATGTTCAGCTTCTGCAGATTGTGCCATTCTAGCTTGCTGTCTGCAAATGAAAAAGCTGTCCTCAGCTCAAAAGGAGCAATAGCTGGCTGTATTCATTTTCACATTCTGTGTGCTGCAATATCTGCAAGAAAAGAATAAGACAGCGAAATATTATTTTAGGAAACAAATGAGAACTATCCTGCTGTAACCCCTATTAAAATCAGATCTTTTTTTCCAGAGGACAGAGAGTTCAATCAACTACTGCAGTTTAAACACAATCCAAAATATGTCTTGCCTCTACCTATGTAATAAAAACGTGGTAAAAGCGCTAAGGGCAGCAAGCATCTGTTAGAAAAATGAGCAATATAAGTTCACACATGTCATGCCATCAGCCAGAGAAAGAAAATATTTGAAGTAACAGTACATGCTTTAGGGACAATAGGTTTGATTATCTACTACCTCAAAACTTAGAAAAAATGTTACTGACAAAGAAAAATGCTATCGTTCATATGGGGTAGCATTTTATGTCTACTCAGTTGATATCAAAGAGGCAAAGCAAAATGGATAAGCTCTTATTATTGGGATGATACTGCAGAGCCCATAGCAAATACTTAATTTTGGAACAAATACTTGATGCTTAGTTTTCTGTGACCTTTTTTTTTTGGGGGGGGGGGTGTCTTTTTTTCCTAAAGACATTGTCTGACTTCAGGAATAATGCTGTAAGAAGCAACAACKGGAGTTACTAAGCAGTTTCCACTCTTGACTTCCATATTTAAAAGTAGAATTTGTCTAACTTTAGACTTTCAGAGTTGGGAAGCTAGTGCAAAGTAGTTCTCAAAGATCCACCTATATTCAATGGGAAGAGATAGGTCTCTCCAGTGCAGATAAACCAGTCATAAAATAGATCTAAAGCAATGGGAAATACTGTTCTCTGAAGTTTCAGCCTTTCCCACTAACAGGAGAGGGAGCCTAGAGAACCAAAATTGATTAAGTAACCAACTTACACCTAAATAAACATTTCTCACTGTAAACGGCCAACTACTCTTTTGCATCCACCAAATATAAGTGCAGATACGGATGTACGAGCAGTTTCTAACAGCACAGGCTGCATACAGAACAACCTTTAGATCTTGGTTTTCTGTTTGTTCAAATCCCACCTTTAAAACTTGCTTAACCTTCTCTTCTTTTGCATTTTCCTAACTTAATGTGTTATATTTCTTTTGGCCCTTCTAACATCTAATGCCAGAAGGGATGTATATTGGTGTAGTATAAAGAATAGTTGTTTTTTTCCTCTAGTGTTGATATGTTATAATGCTAAATGCATTGCAAATCTCTCCAGAGGTGAAGAGTGCTGTGTATAAAATGGAAATCTTCCTCAAACTGTTACTCTGTTTAGACTTATAACAGGCAAGAAGATGATTATTCTTGGCTTCAGGTTTCCTTAATGTAAATGCCTATTCACAGTCACAGAACTAATCCATAAAATATTAATCACTCTTAAATCACAGATTTATTAACAACTTTCAACACAGTCATGCTGCCATCCCATGCTTTCAATGATGTGCACTCTTAAAGCACCAGTGCTTCCTGATTTCAAAAATACTGAATGAAAATTTAATCTTAAAGAAGCTGAGCCAGATCTTCAAATTACAGAAATGGGATAGTTTCATGGAAGGCAACAGGAATGACACTATTTTAACCAAACTTCTAAAGATCCAGTGCCAGTGATGATAAGCCAGAATGTTTTATCTCTGTCATATGGATGTAGTGTAATTACAGACATGTCTCTTGTTAATATCTGCTGTACTTTTGGTAGTTTTGTGTACATAGCTGTCAGGCAATTTTAAATATATATATATATAAAAATTAATTAAATTTTATTTATTTATTTATATATTTATTTGTTTGTTTATAAGTAGGAAACCTACTAAAACCTCTAGCATTCAGGCTCCCGAACTCTGATAGGTGAGTGCATGCATTTTTCTTTCTTGCAGTGCTTTGTTTAGGTGAGGTCCGGACATTACCATGTTATTTCACTTTTCAGTAATTAATCTCCCTAAGCACATGGGGCTCGGTGTAGGCATGGCATGAGAAATTAAAAAGGAAGGCCCCCTCACTGCAAGTAAGTGGTGTACCTCAAAACTAGACTGCTAGAGAACTACTGTGGCAATGCCACCAGTCAAAATGTGTTGTGGGACTATCAAACATGGCCATGCCTTTGTTTATTAGCAATATATCATGTCTACCTTTTAACGACTATCTAACAACTGCCTTTTAACACACAATATAGCTTGAGGAAGAGTTAATATTATAGAACAGTGAAAATGAATAAAAACACTGGGGGAAAGCAGGACTTGTCACAGAGAAAAACTGCTCAATTCATGTAGTTTAAATCAAATCAGGAAGTGACTTAYTGATTTATTAATGACACGTGATTAACCAGCAATCAGTGAACCATACATTCGGGATCAATATCAGCAACACAGCAGATGAAAAACAATACCAGACACTTATAAAATGTTAGTAAATACCCGCAAATTTCTAAAGGCCCGTCCAGAGCAAGCGGCTCCCCCGGCTGTGCGGGTGCCTCGCGCCTCTCCGCAGCCCGGGCGGGTCCCCGCGCTGCCGCCCGCTGCTCCCGGCGGCGGCGGCGGCTCCCGGCGCCCCCGCGCAGCTCTGCCCCGCCGCGCACCGCCCGCCCCGGCTCTGCCCCACCGCGGCGCACGGGCGGGGTGGGGGCACCCATTCCCACACGCTGCTTACACACCCGCGCGATCTGACCAGCTGCTATTAACCCGGACATTGGACAAGGGTGGGCCATGTGACACCTATGTGCACCCCAGAATTTTTTTGTCCTTATTTATTTTATTTTTTTCTTTATTTAGTTTTTTTATATATATATACTTAGCCTATTTTACTTCATGCCTGTTAATGGTATAATCTTTCATTCCCGATTTTTCACTTTTTTAAGATGTCTTGTTATCAAAAAATGGGCTACATCTTCTCAGGTTTGCCATAGCTCAGAGATTGCTGCAGACATTTTCAGAAAAGAAGATATATATCTGAAGATGATGAATGGCTTCCCATAACCAGCCTGGATCCAAAAGTATAAGGAGGGATAAATCCAAGAAAAAGGAGCTATCAAGGGAATCTATCGAACCTTCTAGAGGTGGTACACAGTGTCAAGCTGTAGCAGCCAGAAATTTATCTGTGTTATAATTTTTAAATGGTACAGAGCTCCAGCTTATTAGATGAAAGTATTATGACCTGATACAGGATGCTTCCGTTATTAGTTGTATACAGCTTACCAATGTGAAGAAAAACATTCTTGTTTTATCTAGCTTTATCTAGTATATGTATTCTTTACATAAAAGGTTGTAACATCGGACATAATCATGTCATCAACATACTATATTTTCTGTTGCATGTTCTGTCTGCTAATGAATTTACCCTCAGATCACCTTTTGATCCATCGGTGAACAGTTTTCTTGTGATGATAAAAGATAATGTTGATAGTCTCACAAATTAAAGACAGAAAGGATTCTTACGATCATCTGGACTGGCCTCCCGCATAACACAGGCCATAGAATTTTTCCTTCTGTGCATCAAATGCATAACTTCTGTTTCCTCTGTGACACATTTTAGAAAATTTCCAGTCTTGATGATGAACAAAGATCGCTGCTGCCAAGATCTGTAAAGCCAACAGTCTTTCTTTCTCAAAGGTTCCTGTTACTTCTGTTACATTGCCCACACAACATTTAAACAAATTTTTAGAAAACATGTATCACAAACCTCATTACAAGAAAAAAATACCTAGACAGAAAACAAAACACAACAAAAAAATCAGCATTTTATTTTGACACTATTTTAGGCATATAGAGATCAAGATGGTGGTTACTTTGTAAGTACCTATGATTGAAGTAAGTGATAGGGAAAATAGAGACCAGATTCCAAAGGCAGAAATATCCAAGTAAAGACATACTGGAAATTATATTATTGCTGCCACTCATGTGTGCAACCACATGCATACATAATGCATGTGACAGCGTTAAGCTTTTAGATGCCTAAACAATCCCTAAGCACAATTAATACAGTTAATAGGAAGAAATTATAATGATAAATATAGCTTATTAGTGGTGTAGATTGCCTACCAGTGTTGAGGAATCTACATCCCTAGTGAGTTTTAAAAACAAGCCAGTCAAACCTTTGTAGTCCTAGTTGATCCTCATGAAGGACAGGGGCAAGATGCCCTCTTGAAGTCCCTTATAGTTTTTGTTGTGGTTTTGCTTTTTTATATACTATTTTGTGATTCAAACAATACAGACATGTAAATATTCTAGGTGGGATTTTCAGCAGCTTTCTTCTCAACACTTCCTACTAACTAATCTGGGTGTCTTCTCACTTGGTCTGATGGCTACGTAGGTAGTATTATTTTGGTTATAAAAATAAAAGGGAATGCTGGACAATGATAAATATAGGAACTGGACTGCCCTCAAATTTAATACCTCAGCTTTTTCTTTGCATTTGGGAAGAACATTAATACAAAAATATGTCAAAAGTCCAAAATCAGTCTCTTTGCTTGTTTTAAATACTTGATAAAATTTGCCTTTTCACAAAGTCATCACCATCAGAAAAATACTGTCTTTGTACTTGTTTCATTTGCTTCCATATAACCTGTTGCATTTTAATCATAAGGCAAGCACTAAATCAAATCACTACCAAGGTCATCGTATGTCGATTGATATGCTAATCTACCCTAACTTCTTCTATTTGTTTCAGCCTATAATGCAGAAAATAATAATATGCATCACCTCTGTATATCATCAGTGGAATGCTAGCCTGGATGTAATACAGAGTGGAAAGGCATTTTGCTCTACATATTAAATAGAAAATGTAGTGTGACAATAATGACACAGCCATGTAGGAAAAAAGAATTGGAGTTACTGTCTACAAATGGTAAGAGGATGCAATTGGAGAGAGGAACATGACATTACCATGATAACTAAGGTAATGCACTAATAACCCCATCAAAATATTGAAAATATACCTCTTTCTGAGGAAATCATCGGCAATTGCCACAAACTTCTTCATCTTGTTTATGTACCTTCTTTTGTACAGTATTAATCATCGAGTCAGCTGTGATCAACAATGTGATTCTACTACCTTTTCTCTTTAATTCTAGTACTTAGCTTGGTCACCCCATTGTCTCTTACTATCCTCTAACTTCTTTTTTTGTTTTTTTTTTTCCTGACTATATTCATGCTTTAGACATACCTGCTTCCCAGAAATTGTTTCTTGATTCCATTTAGTTATTCAGCAGCTTCCCTATTCCCTTTCTTATTCCTTCTTCATTTCACAGTTGATGTGAATGGACAGTTGGAATTTCTTTTCTCCAGTGACATCCAAGTCTTCCTAAATAATTTTTCCCCTTTCATTGTAGTCATTAAGATCTCACCACCTAGCCAAATGTCAAGGTCCTTATTTCATCCATATCTCCCTCAGCCTGTTATTATTTATCCTAACTCTCCTCTTGCTATCTTACCACCTTGCCAACATTCTGCCATTTTGTCATTTACATAAATACAACCAAAAAATTGTAAATGTTCAGATATTCAAGTGTTTTGTTTTTCTGACACGGTTGTTATACCTGTACAAAATATATACACAGTTTCATATGCACTTTCATATGAAATATTGAGCTTTGATGTTTCAAAAATTATGCTAGAATTATCAATGTCTGTTGATCCATTTAAAAAGTCACTTCTTTTATGCCTTTAAACAAAAGTCAAAATTGACCATAAACCACTTTCCATTATTAGTATAAGATTTTTAGAAACAATTCCAGATTTAAGAACTGTCTTGGTGTTTTAAAGGATACCACACATTCAAAAAAAAAAAAAAAAGATTTATTTTGGGAATGCAGTACTTTTATATTGTTTCATGGTGCTGTTTCTTGTTAAATTGCAATTATTAATGACCTAGAACTACATGATTTTTCTGTTTCCAAATCTCACTCAGCAATATCTATTCAGCAAGCAGTTGCTTTCTGTTGTTTTTCTCCTCTTTTTTTCCTCTGCTGGCTATGAGCAGCCAATTTCTTTATGAACAATAAATGTAAAAGAAAACAGAAATAATGATAAAGTGGCAACATCATAATTCTGTTTTTTGGGGGTGGGTTCTCAGTATATTAATCCAATTTAAGATATGTCAGTCATTCTGCCACATTTCAAATGACAGAGTAAAACATTATATTGTTCAATTTATCTTTAGCAATACTTAATGCTTGTTTACTTGGTATAGAAAGCATTGTATTCTACAGTATTCGTTCTTTATTCTATGCTTATTTCACATGCCAGTGCTGTATAAACCTACAGGAATACACATCCATTACCCCAAGGATTTAATATTTTTTTCTATTTTAAACTAGACACAAACAATACAGTTTTAATGTGCCAGATGCAGAGCTAAGGATTAATATTCAAACTGTATGAATACATTTAACAATGATGAACACTGACACAGTGGCTGTCATTCAACACTGTCAGTGTCTGCCATCACTAAACATATTATAGCATGCCAACTTTGAATGTTCCCAAAATAATTAATAAACAGATATGGCTGGATATAATAAGACACTGTGCTTTGTTATTTTGACAAGTTTCATTTGATAGAGTAATACAACATACCCTTAAATTGAAAGGAAAATGAATTCTAGATGTAAAATAAGTTTTAAAAATGGAAGCAATCCATTCTTGGCATGATCTCATATTTATTTATCTAAGGTAAAACTGCTGAACAGGACAACAGCATATCACTTGCCTTTAAAATAAACTGATAAGGGGGCTGTTACCACTTCACAGACATGATGCTGTGGTGTCATAAAGGTTGTTCCACACATATATAAGGTGGGATACACTAAGAAGTGATGTGTATTATATTTTTTCCATATTCCACTTGGAAAATGAGATGGTGTGGTATTTTGCTTGAGGAGCTCAAACAGGCTAGACAACAGTGTTTCTGTAAGAAGGAATATCCAGGATTAGTGTAGCACAAGTATTTTAACATGTGGACTCACTGTATGCTAGAGGATTCCTGCATTTTTAACAAACACAAACACTGGGTAGACTACAATTCACCTATTTTACATTTTTCATTTACTTTTTAGATACTGGGCCCTCTGGAGTAATCCTGGCCCTCTGATATGATTTATATGAACAATAGAGAGGTAGACACTTCTAAGGATCTGCAAACAATGAATCATTCCCGTTAACCTTTTATTATTATTATTATTATTATTTTCCTTTGATCATGATAATTTAGGCATCTTCTGCAAAATACAGTTTTGGCAGTGCTGGAAGGTAAGCAGATGGGATCTCCAAGTGAGGCTGGTGCGTTAATCTGGTGTGTTAATCACAATGGGCATAGGATTATGGCAGACTGTATCTTACCTACTTTTATTACTTTTACACATTAAAATCATTATGCATATGTGTAATGGTGTGTTATACTATATTGATATTAACTTATTGGTTTAGGAGAGAGATTTGGTACTGCAGGTAAAGTCTTACAGATATGAGAGGCTTAGACAGAGAGCCAATTCTTGGCATTATGCAGAGGCAGTTGAAACTAAATGCAGAATAAAGCAGAGTTCCTTCAGATACCTTAAAGAACTGAATAATCATAGAAAATCACACAGAGAGGGAAAAAAATCTTTCCATAACACAGTTTTGTATGATACAGTACGTTATTGACTTGCTGCGCTGTAGCTGCCGGCAGCAGTTTTGTTTCTGACAAAAATGTTTATGGTGATATTCTTAGTTGATTATTTACCATGAGGAGTGATTTTCATTCATTTTGTAAATATATGGAAAGAAATCTTGTGAAATATAGTAGTGGAAATCTTTGTACTGTGGTTTTGATTTCTGTCCTTTTAGAAGTCTGTTATGACTAAATTTGGAGGCATATTAAAATGAAGATATTTTTTCTCTTCTATTAGAGTGGTTAGATATTTATGCCCTTGTTTTATGCATTGTAGCAGCAGGAGTTTCAGGAACCAATTGTCAAAAAAATCTGTAGCACTTTGGTTATTCTGTTCACATAAGTTTGGCAAATAATAAGAGTTTATTTTCAGGTTCTGTTTCCAAGCCTTCAAAACATAACTTTTTTTCTTTTATCTTGTTTTGAAATCCAGTCCATTCAAGGCAAGAAATAAATCCAATATGGTTCTTTATGACATGTTCAATTTCAGAACTTTATATATATATAATATATATAATATATATATATATGTATACACACACACACACACACATATATACATATATATATATCACAAAGTTTACTCATAGGTAAAGATAAAACTAATGTCATCTTATTCTTCCATGCTTCTATTCCAGCTACTCAGCTACCCAAGCAGTAGATTCTATTTTACTTTAGACTTCACTACTTCTCCTGTGTTCTTTCCCTAGTAGTTTTTCACTTTTTCTCCTTTTCTTATTCTGTCCAGCTAATTGAAAATTTGTAAGGAATTTAGTGAAGGAAAAGTACAATCTAAGGGTTATAACACAGAATAGCAAAAGCAGAAGCATAGGTTCCTTTTTTCTTGATCATGTTTAGAAGTTTTCTCCTACCCTAGGCAAGACACTTACAATCTGTGCTTCAATAAACCTACCTACAAAATGGGGATAATAATGTTTATCATATCATGGAATTTAATCAAGCCATAATTAGCCTATATAGTTAGGCATTTTGACAAACATAGAAGAAGCTGTTGAAGTGCGAAACTTTGTTTAATGGTGTGGGTTAATTTTTGTAAGCTATAGCTCAGCAGTGATACAATGATTTTCAGAAAAACAAATGATTTTCTTCTTTTTCTTTTTTTTTTAATCCACCTTGATTATCTTGAAACATCAAACCTGAGACCTCACTTCAGCCTTTATCTTTCTTTTGAAAATACTTGGCTGGCTGGAACTTGTTCTTTTTCTAGGTATGAGCTTGTCACTTGCAGAAGTCACAACTAAGCTCTGTGTAACAGGCTTATAAAACTGGTCTCTCTAAAATGCAAAAGGACTTCTGGTGAAGTCCTTAGATGTAGTAAAGTCCTTCAAGAAGTAAAGGAATTTGTAAGGTTGGTAAGTTGTTTAGTCTTTTAGAAACGATATTCCAAAGTGATATTTGACTGATCTTCCCCTTCCTCACACCCCCAAAAAACAACTGATTTTGGAGTTTCAGTCTGTATAGAATTTACAAACCCTTTAAAAGATTTGAGGAATTCCATTTTGGTGGTTTGAATTAATCTCCATCTTCAAAGACAAGTGATATCACTCACAATCTCATTTGCTATCTCTCTAGTCATGGGCTTGACTTTGTTCTGATGAGAACCAGGTATCACTGCATTTTTTTAGCTACTATATTTTAGGATATTTCACGTAAATTCTAGTCATTTCAATTTCTTTGATGTCCGTTATCTTTCTGTGATCTACTGATGATGTGCTGTTCAGCTGAGATGATTGTGTTGTAATAAACAAAAATCATACTTGAAGAAAGATTAAAGTTCCTCATTGAAAGGACTGCTACCCTTGGATATACGAGAGTCATGTGCCATGGAAATACCGGTGGCCTGAAAGTTCTGGAACATTGAACTGATGAAAGCTTTTTTACTGATGTGTACCAGGAATGGTCAGGCAATAAAAGCAGCTATCGACTGTCTTTTTGCTTTCTGTTGCCTATAAAAATGTAAGTGCTGCAACGCGGAACCACTTTGCTTGACCACCAATCCTGCAGCCTTTGCTGAGGAACCAAAGTTCCCTCAGTTTTTCATTTATATTTATATCCTTTTGTTTCAGCATAACTACTTGAGTGTGCATTATCACTACCAGGCAGTCAATTTATGTCTGAAGCATCCAGAAACAATGGTTCCACAAATCAAGCTTAAGCAGGCTCCTGCGCTGGCTGATGTTCTACTCCAATACATTCCAAGTGATTAACACCACCTGTGGCACTCCTAATTCACAGTGGCAGACAATTATATCCCTTGGATACCCATTACAAGTAATTATTCCCAAGACAGACTATTAGATATGGGCTGTGAACATCTCAGCTGTGAACTTTTTTTGGTAATTTTATTTTAATTCCTATATTACCATCGAGAGGCATATTTGGTGAGCAAATCAGAGTGTTGCATTAATGCTATGCTTACAACAAGCAAAAGATTCATTTTTATTGCTGGAGATGTAGTCAGATTCATTATTTAAATATGTGATTAAAGGAAATTTTACATATTTCCCATTACAAGATTATTTCATTCTTTTAGTACAGAGGCAATAGCAGATCCTGCTGATAAAGTGACACTTGAGGCAGTTAGAAACTAATTGTTTTTGTTTTAAAGACTGTCTACTCTCCTTAACAGATCTTTTTCCTTTCTCTCTCTTTTTTTTTTTTTTTAAGATGCAAGCCTCGTCCATTACAAGACTTCTGAGTGTGAGAAAAGGTTTAATTCAAAGACCAAAATTCAAAAACTTCCTGTTGCTGTTCTTTTCATTTCATTTAAAGATTCACCTTTTTTATGAAATAACAGATTTTAACACATCACATTTCTATGTGATTTCCTATCACATAAGATATGATCTTATGTGGAAAGTAAGCTGCTCTGAATCTGAACTGGGATAACCTCAGTCTCAGTCAGGACCAACTATGCTGAAAACAATGGAAATAAGATAACAGAAATATAAATGAATGGACAATCAATTCTTCTTTCTGTACTCATTTTCAAGATCTCCATTTGTATAAAACTGCTAAAATTATCCATTGTATTAAAAAAAAAGAGGAGGAACAAAGAGGAAGAAATCAGTTTGTTTAGCACATTAAAAATGGAACAAAATGTGTTTTCCAATATATTAAAGAGAATGACATATAAAACATAGAATTAAAAGAAGAAATGTTTATAGATTGTGTGAATGTAACAGTCATAGTTTCATTAATAAGGCAGAGTTCAGATTAGATTTTAAGTATGGCCTTAGTGTCTTTGATACATGAGAGGAAAACAACACTTTCTGTGGTATCCCTGTCAGGTTCTTCCCTCCAATCCCAGGCTGTTACTGAATAAACAAAGCGCTTAACTGTTAATTCTAGCTGATCCTATGCTGGAGCAGAGGGATAGACTAGATCACATGATAAGTCCTCCATCCTTGTTTCATGTTATTTATTGAACTAAAATTTGGTAAGCATTTCACAAGGATTGTTGAAGTGTGTAATAGCACAGAAAGATACTGTGGGCTACAGCTACCCTTAGCCCAGTCTCAAACTCAGCCTTATGCTCTAGTACAAACTTACCTAAATTCCATCACAGCAGAGTGAGATAACGTTTGCAGAACTTCAGAAGAAACAAAACCAACCCCAAAACCCTTACTATGGACTAAATGTGCTATGTGAGGAGTCCAGGCATGCTGAGGTGGATCTGACTCTGTTGCATCCACAGCCTGTCTTCACAGCAATTTGATGGGGTCTCTCGGAGAGACTGAGGTCAGGGAGGCAAATGAGATTTGTACACAGAACCTTCATGCACTATAGGTTTGCACAGTGTATCGAATAGCATGGAAATTTGAATCAAAGCTATGACATCTTGCAGCCATCTGTGTGGACATGAATAGCTGTGCCAGAGAGTTTTTCCTGACTTGATATTCTCCAGTCAGCAGAAATATAGCACAGCTTCTTTAAAGACTAATTGGCATCATTCCAAAAATTAAAAGCAGGAAACTGTTAATTTGAAACAGTGTAATTCTTCCTGAGTTCCTGTAAGCAAAAGATAATTCTTTAGCCTCTTTTTACAGCTAAACTAGGCAAAGAAAAATATTAGTGAAGTTATCTGTAATAGCTGAGGACCATCCTCAGATAACTCTGAAAGAGATGCTCTGAACTCTGAGTTCAGATAAATTATTTAAAAACAAAACAAAAAAAAATGCCCAAATTTCTGGAACAGATTGCCCAAAAAGGAAGTGACTGTGTCTATATCAATATCAAAACAAATGTGCTCAGTAGGGAATTATATCAAAGCATGTAGTAGATGTGTTTTAGATTTGAGAAAATGATGTTTTGGTACAGATCTTTAAAGAAACTCAAGTACCTTCTCTGGAAATCAGGGAGAGACTTATAGCTAAATATCTTTCATGAACTGAGATTTTATCCTCCCTACTGAACTGAATAGGATAGTTAGCAAAATTCTCTGGTATCTAAGCCAGAAATCAAACTCTTATTTAAGAAATCTGATGATTCAGGATGTTTAGTTTTAACATTTATGATCTATAATTTCCTTTCTACACTGAAGGAAAGAAATAAGTAGTTACTAAGACTGTAATGCTATAATTATTGAACAAGTGTTTGCCAGCAACTTTTAAAAATATGAGCAGGCATTTACATACTCAGCATAAATGGCAAATACAAAGAATTTCTTCTGATCTTGTCCATGGGAATAGAACAATTTAAATGAACAGCTAAAATCAGACTGGAGTTCTTGCAGTACCTCTAAAAGCAAAGGGTATATGACCAGACAAAATAAAACTGCACAAGGTTCTATATCCTTGATATTACTTCAAAAAGCACATATCGCATTCTAAATTATACCACTAAAATTCCCTGAAGTTGCTCACTCTGAGAGAAAAAAAGGAGGGAGAAAGAAAAAAAATTTTTTTTTGAAAAAAAATCCACTTTGGAGTAGAAGTTGCTCGAAGTAACCTGACTTTATGTGTTACATTTCACATTAAATGTGAAGGGCTTTGCTGAATATGTGATAGAGATAAAGAAATACCCTTTTTCTTGGGTAATATCCTTTCTCCTTCTCTGTGGTGATCAGACATAAAATTCAGTATTGCTTGTTGAAGTCAGACTCGCAGGAAGACTTTGGCCACTAGTACTCTACAGACTCCTTTTGCTCCTCTCACTTCATCCATCACAGGTCAATTGTTAAATCCTGGCAGTTTATAAGAGCACATGAGGTGTAGAAAGCGCTTGCAGAATACTTAATGGCCACGTAGGAAAGATTCTAAAGTTCAGCGACACCATCATCTGAACAGTCTGCTTAAGAGCAGTCTTCTCCCTTAGAGTAATCTGGAAATTAACATTAAACTCCAAGGACACCCACTGTGACATGCAGTATACACAGGCAGTACAGACTGTTAAATGTTTACTACTCAAGCACTGGTAGACAGTCCATGGCTCCATGGGCTTTGCTCAGTGTGAAAACCACTCTCTTACATCTAACTAAAAAATTCACTGGGTATCATCCCTTCCTAAAAACTCTTTTCTTAATTTAGTAGTCTGAACTTCCTGATCTGTTAATGACAGAATGTCTTGCTGGCAGCCCACACTGACCTTTCTGGATGTTCATAATATATTGCTCCATTACAGTGAAGTTCATTTGTGCTTGTAACTTTTTTTTTCTTTTTCTTCTGGAAATAGCCACATTTTTAAGTGATGGATGAAATTTGTGGAGCATGAGTTAACTGTCTTCAGAGCAGTTAGAAGCAGTGCAGACTCCCTTTCACACTCCTTATTCTATTACTGACAAAAGGTTTTTAGCCTTCAACTCCATTCCAACTGTGTTTATGAAAGAAAGAAMCAATGTCATCTGTCAGTCATTTTCTCCAAATGTTCAAGCGACTCTCTGTTATGAGCAGTATWTCTGAAAATAGACCTGCAGAGAGAATTTCTTTTATGTCAGTTACTAAGAAGGAACTACCTAGTAAATTGGAACTGACATTATTGTCATTTTATTTATGTCCAGACCATTGGATACCCTGAGTAACATCTAAAAATGTAATGATAAGGAATTGAAGAGATGTATTCTTATTTCAAGGCTTTTAGACAAGACTTAGCTCTACTAAACTTTAAAAAATAAAAAAGAATGTATTTTAGCAATTTAATAGTAAAAAAGCAATTTTAGAACTTGGAACAATTTAGAGAGCAAAGAACAATTATTATAACATTTATATAAGAAGAAACTGGGGATTTTACACTTATTTTTCTTTTTAAGAAAGGTAGTTAACTTAAAGCACAGATTCTGTTTTTTATGATTTAACTTCCTTTTATTTCAAAAGACATTTCAGTACTCTTCAGAATTCATAAATCTTCTAGATGTGGCATATTCATTTTCAATTTACCAAACAACTAAGAAATGGTACTTGAATGTGAATTATGCTATGTTTCTTAAAAAGGAAATAGCATTTACTATAATTCTATTTTGAGAACAAACTCTATTAAGTATTATAGTCCTTCAGAAGATTCCACTGAGAAGTCTACTTCAAACTTTCCGGGACATAAAACTTACTTTTAACTTGTAATAAATTCTGAGCTTGTAAAGCATGAAAACATACATAATAACACTAATGAAATCAGGGTTCAGCAGTGGTCTGGATCCATCAGATGTATTCTTCTTCCTTCCTTTCTATCACCTGCCATATTCAACAAATTCTAGGGGAAAGTATTTTGCTGTTTAATATTGTGCTGATTATACACTTTCTAATGAAAATTATTAAAATAAGATCTCTTTTTACAGACTGTTGTGATCACCACCATCGTGTAGCGTACTGATGTTCAAGGTGTCATATTAAATAAAAGAAGCAGAATCTGATTACCAGAATATGGAGGATGAAAGATCTTGCAAGGGCATCTAATCTATCATCCAGAAGTTTCACATTTTGAATTTCAGTGGGATTTAAGCATCTGAATACTTTGGGGGATTAGGATCTAAGTATTTTGCAATTTTCAATACAGGGCTGGATTAAAACACGGGGAAAACTTTCTGTAATGTATTTAGTAATTTTTCCACATCCTAGTAGAGCTGACTGACAGAATCTTCTACTCTGATAATTATTTTGTCCTGCTTGATTTCATCCCAATTATTTTTATGTTAAACTACTCTTATTCCTGCTTAGTATTCAGGTGCTCAGATTCCATTTTGAATGCTATAGAATTTACTGTGTATAAATTAAAGAGTATGTTAAGGAAAATTTTCTGCAGACCTTGTGGTTGACACCAAGAGAGATCAGCAACCCTTTGCAAATTGTTTCATAGAGAACAGAGTCTAGAATGGGCTTTGCTGGCACCTGTTGAAGGGAGAAGGAGTTGAATTAAAGGCATTATTGGATAACTCTGAAACATGCTCAATAATATTTTAACTATTATGTGTTGGAGATTTTTTCTTTAAAAACATAGCTATTCTGTAAAGTAGAGGAAATTGCACAGTTGCAATAACATGTAAAAGTCTGTGCAAACTATATATGTTTAAATACACCCTAACTTAAAGCAATAGTTTACAGCCTAGAGAAGCAGAAGTCATAGACTGGGAAGAGGAAAGTTGAGGAGTCTTCTTCAGAAGTTTCCTTTGGTCAGCAAGGAACTTGTTTCTGAGACATGTTATGCGACATGCACATCTGCTACAGAGCAGAAACCGCTAAAGGTAGGAGGGGTATCCACGTAGAGCAGCTACCAGAACAAGAAACGTGAAGAGCACGAGTAGGCTGGTGTAGGTAACGATGCAAGATCAGCAGACAGAGACAATGTCCAGAGAGATTTAGAGCTGCTGGCATGACTTACCAACTAGCAAAAACAGGTAGTTAAGAAGGTGGAAGGCAGCTCTGGCGATGCCTTTTTCTCCTGCAAGACAGGTGGCAGAGCAATGGGGCCTGGCAACACCAAATGGTGAACCGGGGAGGTCTGATAGGACATGAGAAGTTACCAGCTGCTCTAACAGTTGCCTGACAGTAGCTCAGAACAGAAGGATACCAGGAAATTGAATACTGATAGTTTCTTAAAGAAATAGTTAATTTGTATTATGTCATTTGTCTTTCTATTGTACTTTTTTTATTTCAGGGAAGTACTGCTCCTTGAGTCATCTTTTGCAAGTGGTAGACATAGGTCACTGAGCTCTACAACAACTTAGGTTAATTTTGCCAGTTTTCTGGGTTTGAGCCACTGTTTAGTAGTGACCCCTAACAACTGAATCTGGAATTTTTTTGTTGACAGTTACCACTCAGCAGAAGTGATACATGTTCTTTCTTTATTATCACTTATTCAAGTCATTTGTATTTTGGCTTTTTGAAGATTTTTCTCACAATAATTCCATGAAATGCTGTAGCATTTATCCTACTTTTCTCAGATTTTCCTTTCCTTCATAATTATCATTCTGATAAGATGGTGGGTAGGTACTGAACTGACTATAAAAAGTTCTGTCTCACTGGGGCAGTAAGAGATGAACTATCATTTCCCTATTTCACAATAAAGGGCATGATTCTTACTTTGCTCACATCTGTATAAATCAGTAATGACTCAGCTGGTCTCTGCAGAATAACAGGCACATAACAGTGAAGTAATGATCAAAAACAACATTCAGATTTGATAGATGCAGTTTCAAATTTGTCTCTACTCTTAAGAGTCAAAATAAAGTCTCACAGTTCACCTTAGGAAAAATGACATAGTGCTGAGGGTAAGGCAAAAAAATAATAATGCAGACATACTCATACAGTACAGCAGTTGTTCATTATAGAATTCATTATACCTTTCTCTGAAACTTTTAGAGCAAGATGGCAGAGTTTGGATACAAGACTGTGAAGACTACCAGTGTTATTCTCATGTATTCACAAATTCCATATTGTAGTACACTATTATCTTTGCAATTCCACAGATATTAATAGTCTGCAGAATTTTTGCATATTCCAAAAAATACTGCATATGGTTGTGCACTTCCTCAGGTTTAAAACCTGTTAGCCTATATGTGAAACCTATTCTACGCTCAGATCTTTAGGGTTTTTTGGACTACTATTGTATATTCTTTTTGGTATCTCTAGGGATACTCAAAACTCCTTCTCTAATCAGATCATTCACTAATATGCTACAGAATTAATAAAGATATCAAGGCTTTTCTGGCATTTGACCTTAAGGACATTGCTGTACAAATGTGACGAATTTCGTTTTTGATAGTATTACAACCTTTTATTTATTATTCTCTGTTCAGTTCACCTTGTGATTCTCCTATCTTCATTGAATTATTTTATATGTAAAAGGACACGGAATATCATCTCTTTCTGAAAAACAAACAAACAAACAAACAAAAACAAAAAACCCCAGCTCTATTCTATTTTCTTTATCATCTCTTGAAATGGAAATTAACAATATGTTTTGATTTTGTAAAAACTAATAATGAATTCTGGAAGCCAAAAGGCTTACAAATTGAGGTGCTTTCTGTATCTGATATTAATTTGCTACAGGACTACAAGTAAGTATCTGTACCTTTAATCTGTCCATTGCATATCTTATCTGGAGGTCCAGCAGCAGAGGTACAGAGGTGTTTGCTAGAGTTTGAGCCTTACCCCACGCTCCTGGCAGAGGTGACTTACAGACTTAACAGACTGGAGAAATGAAGGGAGACTTGTGTGGATGGTGACACATATTTTCTATGTATATTGTTAGCATACTCAGTAGCATGACTTTTCCATCCTGTTCCAATGAGTTTGAGCTCGTCCTTGGAAAGAAGTAACTTCCACTTAGAGCTCACCATAAACTGCCTTTTATTCTGTATTTGCACAGTGTCCAGGACCATAACATTTTGATCCTAACCGATATCAAAAGGTTTTACTTTCAAATAAACATATCCATACTACATATTTTCTTTTTTCTAAGTTTGTAGAATGCAGTAGAGTGAACAATCTAAGCCTTAACATTTTGATTTTGCACAAGTGTGTCTGCATATGTGCGTGCATGTGTATGTATGTGTATTTATACTTGTTAAAGAAGAGCAATGCTTAAAGTTCACCCCAAATATTATGATAGCTATTATTTCAATAATATTCTACTACATCTTTCTTTTTACTTGTAGCTTCAAATGCCCATTTTTGCATTCCCAGTTTCTTGTCTGCATATTGCACTGTTTTTATGGCTGTGCATTTACCTGTACCAAGGTAACAGCTTAGTCTATGCTTTGATTCACAGTTATAAAGTTAAAATTTAAAACCATAATAGCAGAAGTTGAGCCTAATCAACAGCTGCAAACAGTAAAGAAAATATATGTTTTCAAAGCAGATGTGAAATTGGAAAATCAATGAGACAATGAAAGACACTGTATAAATAAGTGCTTTCTTTTAGGAAAGGTAAATCTCTTGTTTCATTCCTGTTGGTTCTTTATCATATGCCTACAGTATCTACCAGCCATTCCACAGGACTTATCTGTTTCTTTCAAGGAAAGTGTATTTTATAGGTCTTGAATTAATGGTAGATCATAGTTTTAAGTTTAAAAAACCTGAAATTTAATCTGAAATTTAATCTGAAATTAAATAATTACATGTTCATAAACTATGAAATTTTAGCAATAAAAATGCTGCCTTGGATCCAATATCTGGAATCTACAGACATGAATAAGTCTTTTAGAAAATGCTGAATACCTCTTCCTACATTAATTCTTTAGAAAAAAAGAATCTGTCTCCTGGATCATGGTGAAATCTACATTTCTAGGTTATGTCTATTCCTGTTAGTGGCATAATGACTTATTTCTCTGTCTCTGTGCAAGCTCAGTTTTAAACTGCTGTATTTCTTTTAGTGACTGATGCTAAAACCATGATATTTAGGTATTTGACTAAACTGAACATGAGAATAAAAAGACCTGGTTTGATTTTTTTGAGAATTTCTGTCATGTCATCATAAAATTCCCTCTACTGATAGAACTTTTACAAACATTATTCCTTTACCTTAGGAATGGTGAAACAACAAGCCTGGGATTTTAATGACATTATTTTTGTTCCCCACTCCAAGGTTTCGTGCAAGATGTTGGGTCACAGCTTGAACTTTCAGAGATATTTAAGTGCCTTGTTTCTGAGTACAGTGGTTGTGAGGCTGCATTTTCCTACTTCATGGAGTGCTGTAGGGACAAATACACAAATTATTATTAGATATCTTTCACAAAATTCATAATACAGTAACAGGCTGCTGAAATACATATGGGTCTCAATAGTCAGCCCTTCAAGCAAAAGGTTTTGTATACAAAGTAAAAGTCAGAATAAAGTGATAGAAATGAACTTAACATCTTCAAACGCTCAGATCATGGAGAAGAAATTTTGAGAGCAACATGGCACAGAGTACCTTTTTATACAGCTGGTTTGTTTGTTCTCAGAGATACAACTGCCAGCTGGGACTGGCCAACTCACTTTTATATAGGCAATTACCGCAGTGAAAATTCCTGAGAATTTAGCAGTAGGTGCTATTCTCCCCCATTCCCAGTGAGAGCAATAGGAATAAATGTAGCAATTTGTCCTATATTTCTAGAGATTCCCCTTATTAGTGACAAGATATCCTTTGCCTGCTTTATTTCTGATGCATACAGCAAGGAGACAAGGGGGAGAACATTATTGTGAGTTTTCAGTGCTTCAGAATAGAATGGAGATGTTGAATTATGGAGGAAAGTGTCGGCAGTGGTTGAATTTGTCAAAGTGGTCAAAAATCTGTATGAAGATATATGGTGTGAATAAGGGGAACAAGAGACTAATGATATGTGAATTATTGAGAGGAGTGGAGAGAGGACAGAAAATTATAGCAGTATCACCACCTCTTGTTTGCTTGATTTAAAGAAGTCATAGGAATTTCAGATTTCTCCCTTTAATCCTCAAATAGATAATTTTTGTATTTATCCAAATGGTCATCATCCCCTATTACAATCACAGTATTGAAAGCAGAAGAATGCTGCAAGAATGCAGCAGTGCCCATTTAAATTTTGCAAGTGAAAGTGAGGCTGTCCACATACCAATCTCATGTACCTATTAATGGAGTAGAAGCAAGGCTGTCCTAATGCATGACATAATTCCTTTGTCATTTTGTCAGCTAGGCAAGGAATAGAAATATATGGAGATGCCAAGAATTACATGACAGGGACAGCAAGCTGGTTATTGTGGCAAAGAAAAGACAGAAATGCTCTGAAGTGTACAGGGAGTATGAGAAAGGAGGTATATGGCAGTAGGCCAAGACTGATAGGAGGAAAGTACCTCTAAGAGACTTATTCAATACAGATTTAGATACAGCCAGGGTATCAAATAAAGGAAGTCTCTGGAAATTACCTAAGAAACCACTGCAGAAAGAAAGGAGTTAAAAAATGGGGAAAGAGGAAAAAAAAAAAAAGGAATARGACTAGGAGGTAACCAGCACAGCCTGTTGAGTGAGATGGCTGGGAAGGCTGCTTTTCCTATCCAAGTACAAAATGATGTGGAGCAGCACAGAATAATGTCTCTCTATAAAACAAAAACAAAATAAAAGGCAGAGCATAGTCATCTCAAAACTGTGGAAAGGAAGTCCTGACCCATTTTTATGTTTTTGATGTAAAATACAGATTTTTAACATGAAATGTTCACAGAAAAATTGTGGGGCTGGTAGTTTCCTTCAAAAGAAGAAAAAAAAAAAGAGGAAAAAGACTAATACTGGCACTTTATTTTCAGGTGGAGGCCATTCTCCTACCATTAATAAAGAACAACAACAAAAAAATGATTTATTCACTCAAGATTTCATGACACTAGTAATAGAAGTGGTAGATCAGGCCACACTCCTGTAACGTTCTCAGTTTATAAATTAGCCATGGTGGGAGGGGGGTGCAGTTCAGAATAGGTGACTTTTCATACAACATTATTAAGCTGTGGAACTCCTTGCCACACCACATCATGGATGCTAAAAAGTTACATGGATTCAACATGCACCTAAGGAATGGAAAGAAAATCTGTCCAAGTCGTCAAAGACAAATATGTTTCTTCTGGCTAAGAAAGCCCTCGTTCAACAGCTGGAATTTGGGAGATTATTTGTGAATTGTGTTCCTGTCTTTAAAGTCTTGTTTTCTTTTCCAAGTATCCATTACTAGCTGATAAAAATACTGAGACAGAGACCTTGTCATGAGCCAGTATGCTTATTCTTCCGTTATTCAGATTTTTTTTTTTACTTTTCCAGAAATAAACTGAAAACAACTTATTTCAAATCAAAATAAATAAATTATATTCAAATTCCTTTTTATTTATTTTTATTTTTAATATTACAGTCAAGCTGCTACTGCCTCAGTTACTGATTGCTGATAAGGATAAAACTTTAAGTTTTTATAGGAGAAAAAGTGACTTTATATTACCTAAGGAATTAAAGGCCTTATGAATGGAAATTAATTTTCTGAAACAACTGAAGAGCAAAATTACACTACAGATGTGACGAACAATTAGAAGGTACCAGTAAATAAAATTATATGCTCTCTGCTGCTTGTGTTGATACATCTGATTGCATATAAATTATGTTATGAAAGAATATATCAGTAATATTTTTTCAAAAATGGTGTTCCTAATAGTCTTTATGGTAGCTATTATGTAATAGAGTTGTGCCCTAAAAGCTATTTTTATATGAATATATGAACATAAGCTTGCAAGCTGCTTTAATGACAGCTGACTGTATATCCATGATCTTGTGATGCCCTCATGCTGTCATTACTGTCATTGCTGGCACTGCTTCTTTAAAATTCCCCAGAATTACCATAATAATCATTCATGCTGAGTATTCCTAAAGATATTTGTTCAGTGTGCACCTTAAATTACTTTATATCCAGGCTCTTTATATCTTTGGTGTTTTGAAAGGGCTTAGAGAATCTTTTAATGGACTTTATGGTCATGTCATACTAGGCAAATCCTAGACAAATATTATTTTGGATGTATCATCTTTTCTATTTATTAGAGGAGATTACATTTCATATAAAGGTTGATGCTTATCTCAGTCTGTCAGATTTCTTTCTTTCAGAATTCCCTGGAGAGAAGAGGATGGTACTAATAATGTCTGAATAAATTTACTAAGAATTTAATACAATTTTTTTGGTATTGTTTTCAGGGAGGACTTGTTCTGAGCTGAATATAATGCATTGTAAACCACTTTACCATAAGTGAAATAACAAGGTAACTCTCTTTGCAGTTGCTCTTCTGCACTTCTGAGAATAGAGAGGTTTAAATTTGGGTTTGTGAAATTGTTCATTTAGTATTAAGAATATTTTTTTCTCACATACATTCCCCTATGCTACAGTAAATATTTATTTCCTCAGAAATGGATATTACATAAAGAAATGGCTAACCAACATGCAAGAAAAATGGCTTTTAGTCCAATCTTGCATAATCAGAAAAACTCACTGACTTTGGTATCTGAGGTTCTCATAAAACTATGCAGATATATAGTTATATCACTTTGATATTGTAGGATTAATCTATTACTGATTGTGTGGTTCTATGAGATGTAAAAACCAATCATAATTTTATTGCTCAGTTAGAGTTCATTCTGCAGCTCTCATTCCTGTCATGGATAGTCATTCCTCATTAGATGAAGTGCACTGATTTCAGCAGAACTACCTGTTTAGGAGGGCTGCTGGACAACAGTTTAAATACTGTATGCTGGATTTTAGTGGTGACATAGGCAAATCAAATCCTTCTCTTTCACTAACTTCCAATAACAGACTAATGTCCACATTCCTTTTCCCACTAGGAGCATTCAGCTTGAACCAAGGAGACTTCAGATAGTTACACAAGAAATCCCACTATATTTAGTGGGGATATACGCATGTGGGCGCGCACACACACACACATATTAATACATAAATGTATGAATATATCTATGCATGTGTATAMATGTCCGTGTGTAGGTAGGTAAGTGTATTGTTTAGCTGGCCAAGTGAAATACTCAAAAATTAAGAAATCAGTTTATAGTTTACCTTCTAAACAGGGTCATTCTAACACAGTATCAGATTGGGCTGATTTCTTTATTTAGGTGTTTGCAACTATGACCAAAATTATTCCAAGTGATACAAATGAAATAAGAGAAAAAGAACAAAAAACTTTACATCTCAGCAAATCTGAATATATAAAATTTTATTAATTTCTCAATGCAAGTGTCTTTCAGTTTAAAACTTTCAGTGTGAATAACCATTATTCCCCTCCAGTGAGTTCTAAAATGATGGTAAACTTAGGGGAAATGAATTAGAGTAGTACACTATGTTAACATTTCTTTTTATTATTATTATAACTGGATTCACTAGAGATAGGTTTTACTTATTTAAATATTTGAGTTAAAATAGAACAAAAGTAAAACTCAAATATTAAACTTGAATAAAGTATTTTTGTAGAAAAAATATAGTCTCTCTATGTACATGTATATATATATGTATGAATGTATATGTGTGTGTGTGTGTGTRTMTMTRYRYAYACACACACACACGTATGTATGTATGTATGTGTATATGTATATATGTATATATACTCACACATAACATTTCACAGAATCACAGAATGGTTGAGGTTGGAAGGGACCTCTGGAGATCATCTAGTCCAACCCCTCTGCTCAAGCAGGGTCACCTAGAGCACATTGCACAGGATTGCATCCAGGCGCGTTTTGAATATCTCCAGAGAAGGAGACTCCACCACCTCTCTGGGCAACCTGTTCCAGTGCTCTGTCACCCTCACAGCGAAGAAGTTTTTCCTCATGTTCAGATGGAACTTCCCGTGTTTCAGTTTGTGCCCGTTGCCTCGCGTCCTGTTGCTGGGCACCACTGAAAAGAGTCTGGCTCCATCCTCTTCACACCCTCCCTTCAGATACTTGTACGTGTTAATAAGATCCCCTCTCAGCSTTCTCTTCTCCAGGCTAAACAGGCCCAGCTCTCTCAGCCTTTCCTCATAAGAGAGATGCTCCAGTCCCCTAATCATCTCTGTAGCCCTTCGCTGGACTCTCTCCAGCAGTGCCATGTCTCTCTTGTACTGGGGAGCCCAGAACTGGACACAGTGCTCCAGATGTGGCCTCACCAGGGCTGAGGAGAGGGGGAGAATCACCTCCCTCGACCTGCTGGCAACACTCTTCCTGATGCAGCCCAGGATACCATTGGCCTTCTTGGCCACAAGGGCACATTGCTGCCTCATGCTTAACTTGGTGTCCACCAGCACTCCCAGGTCCTTCTCCGCAGAGCTGCTTTCCAGCAGGTCAACCCCCAACCTGTCCTGGTGCCTGGGGTTATTCCTCCCCAGGTGCAGGACCCTGCACTTGCCTTTGTTGAACCTCATGAGGTTCCTCTCTGCCCACCTCTCCAGCCTGTCCAGGTCTCTCTGAATGGCAGCACAGCCCTCTGGTGTATCGGCCACTCCTCCCAGTTGTGTATCATCAGCAAACTTGCTGAGGGTTGCATTCTGTGCCTTCATCCAGGTCATTGATGAAGAAGTTGAACAAGACTGGACCCAGTACTGACCCCTGGGGGACACCGCTAGGTACAGGCCTCCAACTAGACTTGTTGCCATTGATCACAACTCTGAGCTCTGCCATTCAGCCATTTCTCAATATAAAACTAAGTTATTAATTGGTTCAGAAACTGGAACCTGAGCCATCCATGCCATAATCATTATTCCCCTTCATTATTTTTTTCTTTCTGTGGCCAAATTCATCTTTAAGAATTAAATAATTTCAATCAAAAAACATTGGGACCTTCTTGTCTTTTTCTTCCCTCCCTGTAATACAAGTGTTAGGGCATTCACAAGGCAAACTATCACTTTCAGTTAGGAAGAAAATTAGTTGCGGTCTCTAATTTATAGCCTTTTCAGTAAGAAGGAGGGACCATTTACTTTACTCTGTATTTTATGTAGTAGTAGTCTCTGGATGGTCTATCAGATAAAGCCCTAAATGTAATGAGAAATTATCTAGTTTATGAGTGCAAGAGGGATTTAAGCACGGAGTGAGTTCTGTAGTTTTGATATGCTTGGTAGTTTTGTGGATAAATTCAGGCAACTGTATGGCTCGATCTGTAGAAATGAAGGTGAACAATATGCTACCAAATTGGAGACCAGCTACTACAAACTGATGAATGTCAGTGGTACCTGAATGTTGAACACAGATGTCTAACTCTGTGGGTAGGTTTTTCTGTTCCTTTTCTGAATCCATTACTTTTTTAATTAATCTCTTTTTTTGTGATAAAAAAACATTTAGCAGTTGCAGTCACTGGTTTAATTATGTTTTATGGATAACAATCATGGTTTTTTTGACACAAGAACAGTAATAAAAACTGGGTAGGAGAGAGTTGCTTTCAACGACAGCTCCAAAATTTTGCCATTGACTTAATAATGTGTCAAATGCAGTTCCTACAGAAAACTTTTGACTTGACTGAGATGATGATCTTAATAGAAAGCATGTATAACTGATATCTTTTACAACATATTATAAATGTCTTGCATGATATTTAATAGAAGATATTAGCATCTGTAGTGGGTATTCCAGGTATAAATCAAACGGTCTTGCCTGGGCGGCAACAGCTGACTAACAGTCCAAGTAATAGCAAAAGTATCTTTGCCTGGAAGACTCTCTCTATATATATTCCTCCTCTCTTTTGATGTCTATGTTTAAATTGATGAAAAAAAAAAAAAAAGATCTGGCATACATTTGGCATAGTAAGAAAAAAGGGGCAGGAACAGAAATTTGAGGAGGCTGCCTTGTGTAAAGTAGCACTGTGGTTGTTGAGATATCTATCATCTATGTTGATATCTATGTCTTATTTAGAGATCCCTCTGGATGCTAAGTTCCTTTTGGGGCATAAGATTTCTTGATCTGGCATCTGAGTCATATAACTTTGCTTTTCTAAAGTCTTGAGTTATCTTTTTACTCTCTGTCTTTTAAAGTAGAGACATCAGTTAACACTAGTCTCAATTTTTTTCTGACAGAGGAAAAGGAAAGGAGCATGAGATACTTACATTCCCTATTTCCAGGATTTCCAAACTTGTCCTGGACTGTGGGTGGCCAAAATTTGTTTGCAACACTGCCCTTTTGTTTTGTCTTGTTTTAAACTACTGTAACATTTTAGGATTTGCCTGGAGATATGAGCTGTTTGCAGAAGTCAAGAGGTCAGCAAAACAGCACTCTGCCTTCATAGTATTGTCTTTCAGAGCTGGATTTCATGAATGCTTTCCATTTATATTTGACAGTTTTCTCAATGAAAACAAGCTTCAAAGAATTTCATTTTTTCTCCAAATTTAGGGAAGTTCATTGCATAAGCCTGATTTTACTGTAAAATATTAATGGGATAGCGTGCATTGAATCTTTTTAAAGTATTGTTGCAGTTCAAGTGTTATAGCTGATGTAGAAATTATCTCAGAAAGCACAAACACTTTCTTTCAAAGTTTCAATGATTGAAGACCGGTCCAATTCTCCAGACAAGCCTTGAAATGTTGTATCAGACTGATTAATTGTTTTTAATGCTTTTCCTGAAATAAACTCTAAGTCTAAAAAAAGAGTATGGGATTTTGCAGCAGGCATGAACCCACTTTGCCTATGCTTTGAGCAGATGGAGTTTAGTTTGCTTGCACTCTCAGCAGACTAGAAGCTGCTGAGTGAACATGGTGACCAGAGCAATGAGCATGAGCTAGTGGCACTGAAGTGGCTAGGGGTTAATGCATGCTGTCAGCAAAGATTAAGTGAGATTTGGCTAGCTACACTGGCAAGAATTCTGGTTGCCTTAAACTGTGAGCAGTCATATTGTAGAAATGTATCCAAAAATTTTAGAGGACTGACCTCTTTCATCAGTTTTTCAGCTTCACAAGAAGAAAATCTTTGGCAAAATTACAAAGTCTTCTGTACCAGGACTGATGTTATATCAGTTTTCCATATTTTGTTTTTTTCCAAAAAAAAGGGTAAAATATGAGCTTGGAGTTAAGAAAATGCAATGAAAACTGTAAGCAGGTGTTTATATTGCATATTTTGTTCTTCAGACCCTACAGATTGTAATATTGTGCACAACTTTCCATGGGCAAATGGAGAACTGAAAGAAACAGACTGTCAAAACTTAAAAGTCAAGCTCTAAGTTGATTGTAAACCTTATATTTAAAGCTTAGTTTTAACCTTATATTTAAAGCTTAGTTTTWGTTCTGTTTATTGTGCTTATTTGTTAAATTTTGTTCTGTTTTTAAGATTATGAAAACCATCATTGCAATACAAAACAAAATATAAGTAATTTCTTACAGAAGTATGCTCACCTTATATTACTATGCATACTTGGCATGCTCTCTTCAGCAAGCACACAGTATGTTAAAATACCTTCCTTACATACTGTCTTCAGGACTGCATTATTTTTCTTGTTCCACAAGATCTTCAAAATCAATCCCTTCTTAAGAAAATTGGTTAAATAGTTCTAATGTTATGAACAGTGAAAGCCACTGTCAAAAGAATCTAGTCAAATATTATAGAAATTCAGAATATATAATTATTTTTAAATTTGTATARTTAAGCATATGTTTATTTGTGCATCCTATTGCTTTTCAAACCTCTTTTTTTTTTCCCAAATAGCATTACCATTTCTTAATTTAATTTAGTTATGCAAACTCAAAAAAATTCATAGACAGACAGATTTGGACCATCTTTTTGATTTAAAACTTATAGGCAGCCATGCCATCAACAGATAAAAGGCCTCCAGATATCTCTTGGAATTTCTGTGTAACCTATCTGACATTTGACAGATTCTCTGTCAGATTTTAATGTTTTATCTTTCCCTGTGAGGTTATTTTTAAAGTGTGGTTATGAAAACTCTGCACTGTATAGAAAGCTTATTTGTAACTGGCATGGTGCCACAACAACATAAGGAGTTGCTGAATGTATTGTAGTACTCTACAAAATACCATTCAGTTAAGTTGTGAAGTGCTTATTAGAAGTAATTTTATTAGACATATAATTTAGCAGTGTTCTGCTTTTTGCAATGTAATAAGTGTCAGAGTCTATTTTAGATCTATATACAAAAAGTATAAACTGTTATCAAAATAAATTACTGCATGTATCTTACCTTTTGTTATAAGTTTGAATATTACTTATATTGAGTTGTCATGGATATAGTATGTGTGTTTGAATCACTATATAACAATTTAACAAAACACATATTTATTCAGATGATTATAAGATAGAATCAAGTATACCTAAATCCCATCCACCCATTTGTGTATCAGACAGAAATTGTCTGCTTATACTCCTAGGCTACCTAACCTTGAAGACATTCAAATTAACTGGATATATTTCTGTTTAGTCTAAAAGTTTCCCAAGCATGTTTAGAAATTCCAGCTCTAAGGAGATGGATATTTTTCCTCTATTTGGCACTACATTACTATCAAGAATTAAGTGAACAAGCCTACCCAACTTGTCAAAAAGGCCCCAAATCTTAATGCTCATCTGAGTTATGGGGAGACAAGATGTTAAACTCTATGTAAAGTTCTAGTCAATAAAGGTTCCCTAACCATCATGCATCATAGTGTTCTCCACCTTGCTGTGYAGAGGCCAAGCCGTGAGGCAGCCAGGTATGCTAAGGGGACTACTTTCTCTAATGCCTCCAGAGAGTAATCTGAACTGCCTAAGTTTAGCATAGATCTCTTCCCCCAAGGATTTTGAAAACCCTTAGGAAATGTTAGGAACCTTCATGCATTTGGGGTTTGCATGTCTCTACTACTAAGTACAAGAGGACTAGGGAGTAAGTGTGATTGTTGGATTCTTGATTGTCTATATCACTTAACTGTCAGTTTATTCCCTGATTCAGCTCTAACTAGCTTTTGTCCATTCCACAGATACTGTGTGCAGTCATTGAGTCTTAAATCCCCTAACATACCTCTTGTTTACAGTGTGTATATGTCTTTGTAAGTATATTAATGTTATAGGGAATATTGATTATTAGAATAGCCCAGTTGTTTTGACTCTTTCTCTTACTCAAATTCATTTCCTTTCTTCTAGTGCCATCCACCCAAATGAAGTTGGCCGACTGGACGCCCGTAGGTTTAGAAGGAGGAGCTGATCTTCAATCCCATTACATCAGTGATAACATCAGTAGTGATTCTGATAGAGACCGGAATAGGTCTGAGTGTGATACTGAAATTTCTGTTTCAGATTTCAAATTACGTAAATGGTCAGAATCAAGGAAATAATAACACCCCTTGTATTTCTCTATTAAAATGTATTTCATTACTATAAGCTAAAAATTATAGAATTGTGTTCATATGGAATGAGTAGACAACAGTTTGGAAATAGCAGTAACTAACTAACCAACCCATGGTAAAATGCCATTAAAATCCTGATGGCAGAAGAAGTACATTAAGAAATCCATCAGGCTTACATTTTGATGCTAGAGAAATGTTTCTTGAGCTGTTTTTTTCTTTTTTTTTCTTTTCCAAAACAGACACACAGGAATTTAATGCAACCTTGCAGTCTGAAGTGGGTAGTTAAAACTTTTATGATTTTTTTTTCCATTTTGCAGTTGTATATATAGTAAGTTCCCTCTGACAGGTACATTTCTTTAAGAAATTTCCAGATGAATTAGGATACTTTGTATTCCATAAAATGTAAAAGGTGTAAAATAATTCCAGTTACCAAGGACAAATTTGTTAGAGTTATAACAAGTAATTTACTCATTTATTATGATATTTTAAAACCAGGATAATCTTTCATCGATCCTTAAAAAAATAATAATAAATAAGTTCATTATAAAATTAGAGGCTGTATCCTTCCTTTACTGGGTCATTTTTGTTTTGGGCATCTTTTAGAGTAAACACAGAGATTCTTGTAAGCAGGATATATACAATTTATAGCATACATAGCCATTATTTATTGGCTAAATACACATTGTAGGTAGCTAGGACTTCACCCTCTGCTTTTTTCCTTAGGGTTTTATACTTTTTGACATCAGTATTTTTCTCCTGCCTCTGTAAGCTTCAGATAATTACTGTCTTAACAATTTCATTTCTGTTTATTTTCACTATTCTTATGTCACATGACCTTACCTTATGTATTCATACAATGCTCAGGATACTGTTTTCAATAAGGCTGAGCCAAGTTCACACTGCACAGAACTGGAGCTTGAGTCACAGGCAGTGGAATTTCTGGACTCTTGGTTATGGGTAGTCAAGAAATTTCTGACAAAGCCATTGTTTGACTGAAAATGCCAGTTTCTCAAAGCTGTTTTATAACAATTGACAAGCTTCAACAAAACTTTTAGCAATTCTTGAGGTGTAAACTCTGGTTAAAATAATAGAAAAATAAATTACTCTTTTAACAAATACAATATTGGTGCAGAGTCCATGTCTTGAAAATTACAGAGAGAGATTAAAATTTTATGTCTTGTAATTCAAAACCAGGACATGTCTTTGGGTCTTCCATATCACATTTGAGCAACACAACCACACATTTCTAGTTATTTTGTGATCATTCTAAGCCCCCTGACATTTTTTTTTCTTCTTCCAAAAATGAAAAAAAAAATAGGACAGAGAGAGTAAAAGTCCTGAGGTTTTCTCTCTAATTAGCAAAGTATGAGAAGTTTTTCTATATACAGAACACTTAAATTAGATGCCTGCTCTGAGTAGCTCTTTGGAGTAATCTATCTTTCTGCATTGCTAGTATGAGAATCAAAGCAGACTAGCCTTCTAATTTAGGTACATATGTTTGGGATTCATCTGCCCTACTTTAGGTATCTAAAAGGCATATAAGTCTTAATTAGTCAGTCTGGTCTCACTTTATAATAACCTCCAAGGACAATTCAGTATGTAGGCGAGGACATATGAGCTGGTCTCTAGAGGTGTCAGTATCTCTTTGCTAGCTCTAGGGCGAACTCTGGATTATCAAACCATTATATGACCTTGATTCCGTTGCTCATGTAAAGGCATCTATACAACTGAAATGCTCTAGGGCATCATCCACACAGAGATAACAAAGATGATACAGGATATACAGGACACCCACTCCCTTCTGGACCACCAACCAGATGCCAGGTAGCATACCTTACTAAACCTGAGATGGCACTGTAGTGTCTTGTGTGCAGAATCTTGCCACTAGAATGGGATGTCACTTCAGATTTAGACAATTGAATTTAGGTCTTCACATGTAAGTGTCTACATGTAAATTATGTGTCCAAACTTCCATATAGGCATTAGACTTCTGGGACTTGATTCATTTGCCTAATGTGATGCGGCAGGTACCATTTGAGATGCCGTAAACTATCTTTACTAGCCTTCAGCTGCTTCTTCTTGGAGGCATGGATCTCCCGTGTGTGTTTCACAGATAACCTAAGCAATTTCAAATAGCACCAGAGGCAAATTTTAGGCAGTAGATCACACCCATAGTTAGCAGAGTCTATGGAGCCTAAGGAAAAATTCATCTCACCAGCCACTATAGGTTAGATTGAGTTGCCTAACCATAGGGGAGTAGAGCCATTTTTACTGCCCTGGGATACTCACATGTATGTTACAGGACCTACAAGATATCTGTGACCTTCTGGAGCAGCTGGAAACTAGGAAGGATACCTAGCACATCTCAAACAGTGCAAGACCCAATGTTCAGAAAAACGAACCAAGCTTTATGTGTCTATTTTAGTGATCAGAATTGCTCTTTAGATTCCACTAATAGATATTCATTAACTATATTGGGAGCAACACTTAAATCACATGTAAGCACATGTATTGAGACACTTAATTTCAGGTCTCTGGATAGAGAACAGAATTCTCTCTCCTTCCTTAAAGTTGAGTAAGATGAATCTCACACAAAAGTCAGGTGTATATAGTTAGGCAATGTAAATGTTTCCTGCTGAGCTTAGATCTCTCATATCCAGCTTGTTGTAGGAACCTGAACCTGAGGAAACTACATTCCAGATAAGTGGTCTCCAAAATAGTCAATTTATTATTTTGAGGGAGGAGGGGCTTGAGGGTGGGGAGAGACATCCAAGTTTTTATTCCTCCTGATGCAGAAAGAAAAAAATCTCAAAATTTTCACTAATCATTTCTCATCTAGTTCTAATCACAACACTTAGCAGTGTTATAACCAAAGGGTTGGTAGCTACTTATAACACTTCCTGGCTACAGAGCTGAGAAACCTGTCAAACTTCCTGCAGCCCTGCACTTTCTCCTCTGCTTTGCCAATGTAAGTTGCCCTCTCTCTGGTAAACTGCAGAAAAGAAAGCGTGCCCACAGCTAAAATTTCTGTGCAAAGTCCATTGTCTTAGCTTAAAATAGCCATTGGACTTAGGCTTATACAAAGGATGCCAGAATTTATGACACACAGAATGATGCAAAGCATGCCATTCCCTTCAGTTGACTCTGATGTGGGGATGGTATTCTGTGGCAGAAGGGTAGAGCAGCAAACTGGCAGTTGTACCTTCATAAATATTATCTCTAGCAAGATTTGTCAGAATTTAACTTCATGTTTTCATACTAGGCTTATACAGTTCATTAATTTCAAATCACATTAGGTTGCCAGAGGTCTTACACTTACGAAGAGAGTTTGCTTGCTTGTTTGATTTTTTTTTTCTGAAGCTGTGCTCAAACAAGCCTGATTCACAAAACTGCAAAATATACTTTATTTAACTCGATTTTCCCCAGCATCTGAAGCACAAATTAAATAACAAGAGCAGTGGCTTTGTCTGTGTAGCACAAGAAAGAAACTCTGAGTCTCCTTGAAGGCTGGAGCACTGGCTGGAATACAGAGTCAGAGGCCAACTGAGAAAGAGAGAAGGTAAAAGAAAACTTTAACTCTATATGGCTGAATGGAAGAGGATGGTCTGTTTTTTCCTTCCTGCATGTTGATTTTATTCATTCATTCATTTTTTGTAACCAATAGCTATATAATGTAGAATTCTTAAACACTCCTAGAAATGAAGACTGGAAGCTAGCTTCCTTTTTCCTGTATAGATTCAGCCAGTATACCACTGCATATGTTCTATCTGAATTGGTCTCCTCATAGAAGAGCATGGCAATTTCCTCTCTTTCAGTATATCAGACATTCATCAGCATGAACAAGGATTTTTCATCAATATAGATTATGCTACAGAATATTAATTAAGATGAAGTATGTAATGGTTGTACATATGAGGTGAAAAATTCCCATAATTCACCCCTGACAACTGAGCTTATTTATATGTAGTGGATAGAGCTGGGATATTTTCCAGAATTTCAGAATATTTGTCTAACAAAACAAAATAAAACAAGTAATTACCATTTAATTTCAAATGAAAATATATAGTAAAAGTCAGCATTTAAAATCTATCTGAATTTTGTACTGTGTGATATTTACCTCTATTAATAAATGATTTTAATAGTGTTTTTCAAATTTGCATATTTAGTAAATAAACCAGTTAGGCAGTTTCATATTTAAAGTCATATATTTTGAGACAAATGCAATGTAGGAGAAAATCTGCTATACATAAGTAAAAGGCTGACATTTGGAAAACAAAATTCAAATTTATTCAGAGCTGTCTGCTGATGCACTAAAACAATTCAAAGATAACGCAGAATGCATTTTTATATCTACAGAGATACACACATACGGTATATACATATATTATGGTCAATCAAATTGCAACACTTTTCTGCATCTTTGCTAGTAAAATGTCTTCTCTGCTAGGCACTTTGGACCTAGATAAGACAAAGTGATTGTGTGTGATTGCTGAAATAGTCAAGTACTCAACTGGCCATTATCTTTAGGTCTTTTAGAATATACCCAGTACTTAAGTCACAGTTGTAGCTACATGATGTCTTTACCATCACCTTTTTCTTCCTCTCTTCTGTAACTTTGCTTCTGTAAAATCTTTTCTATGTGATTTACATGAGATTTTTTTATTTATTTTAATTTGTATCTATTTAACTTACATGAATTTTATTTTATTGTCAGTTTCAGATCGTCTCTCTGCCTTTCAGGACAACTATGCATGTTGGATGTGCTACTTGCATTGATTTTTCAGTAGTTATGGCACATTTTTTAAAAGAAGAAGAGCCACTTGATTATTCACCTGAGCACCAAACCTTCCCTTTTTTTTGTGACCATTCATAGCTGACAACTGCAGGACCATGATTCTAAACTGATTTAATCTTTCCAGCATATATGGCAACATACCTTGTCTCATCTCACTGCTGTTTTCCCCTCTTTTGTGTCTCCTACTCACACACTAAGCATTCTTTGTTGTGATGTCTCACAGATTTTTAAAGTTTAATGCTTTTGATAGAGAACTAGAATGAACAGATGCTAATATCTGTCCATCTTTATGGTAGATATTAAGAAGAAACAAACCATTGACCATCTACATTATATATTAAAGATAATTTCAGGCAAGCTGTACAACAAGGACCATAATAATTGACAGAAGAAAGGGGTCACAATTAGAACACTTACTAAAGGGGATGACGAGGTTAGGTTCTAATCTTGTGAAAAAATGACTTACTCCTGTTTGCAATGCTACTTATTTCCCCTCTTATGTATGCTATACAGATATTTTATTTCCGTGTTCTTACAGTCCATTCATGTCAAACTTGAACATCTTAAGTATAATCATTTTAGAATAGTTTCCTGTTCTAGCCAAGTACTCATAGCAAAGATTCCATTAGAGAATACATATTCTTAGTGACTTCAAATACAGRTGGTAAGCAAAAAGATCGAGCAAGTAAGACTTAACAAATGAGACTTCAGTAACAAATCTCAGCAAAACATTTTCTTATTCCATAATACAGCTTCTGGCATCAGATATGATGTTACGCTATGGATAGGCAGCATTTTGAAAATAAGACATGATCATACAGTACATATCTTAGCTGTGAAATAAGTAATGTTCAAAATAATGTTGAAAACTGATGTGATAAGAGAACATTCCAATAAATGAGAACCTGCAGAAGACATTTTATTATAAGCCTTTTCTAGGAGGAGTTCATTCTGCCATTTCTAGTAAAGATATCAGTAAAATAAATACTTCACAGACAAAGCATTTGGGGTATGATTAAGGAGAGAGTCTCTGTAAGTTCACAGTAAAGTAATCACTACAAATAGGTTTGCAATAAAGAAATAATTCAGTGTTTTTCCAAGTGATTATTATGTCAATGGCAGTAGTGATAGCTACTATTAAGCCTACGGCAGATTGAAGCCACAGGAGAACTTGACATATGTGACAGCATGCCATTTAGGAGTACTGCCCAGAAGTTATCCCTGGGGAAGGTTTCATTTGGCTCTAGTGGTTTAAAGAAATGTTGAGAAATGCAGGTTACAAACTGAGCAATCCCCAGCTGTTCATATGCATTTGCGTCTGAGTCTATTATAGCTCTTCCATTTATGTTTGATAAAGCTGTGTTTGCGGTTGTTCTGCTGAAGTCATTAAATGTTCTCAGCATTATGCAGTGATTTTGCTAATTGAGAAAAAACACCATTAAATGTTTTTTATTTTCATTTCTGCACATGACAGCAACAATTACGTTGGAGCTAGAGTTCATGCCTCTGGCACATACTCACAAGCAAATTCTCCAACTTCCAAGCTTGCTGTCATCTCATGTGCTCAAATCCATATCATCATGATTTTAGACGTTCCCTATAGGACTCAGGATTATGAATAAGCATTAAACACTTCCTCCTATTGCCATGAATTATGCCAGTGAGAAGACTGTCACTTGAAACTCTTGCAAGACGTAGTTAAAGCACCACAGACAACACTGAGGTCCTACTTTGTTCTAAATACAGGTCCTATTCAGTGAAGAGAGCAGCTAAAGGTACTGGTTTTGTCAGGGATTGCACCAGGATGTGGAAAGGGGAAATAATATTTAAAAATGCCTCTCTGAAAGAAGTATAATATGCCTCATTTATAGATTAGAGGGCCCCTCCATACCCAAGAGAAAGAAATTAAAGAAAGTCAAAAGATTTTCTTTTGCCTTAAGTGGAGAAAGCTGAGAATATGGTAGACAATACTTGTTTTCTATCCTTTTATCACAAAGTTATTCCTTTTTAGTAGCACTAGATGCAGTGCTGATGAGTCTGAGGACTCAAAATCCATGCTTTAGGTTTACAACAAGACTATTAACTAATGGTTAGCTTAGATATATAAAGAAGGAAATTCTGGCTAAAATCTAACCTTTTGGTTTCAATTATTTATAGGCAAGAAAACTATCTGAAATCCCTATGGTGTGAAAAGTGACTATTCAGACTACTAACCTCTTGCATTTTATCTTCTAAAAGATATTCACTCAAGACATATTTTGTGAATTTGGAGGGGAAAATGAGGTTACTTTTCAGTCTGCCGTTAAGTAGATTGCAGTCATTTAAAAAACTCATTTAAATAAGTCATTTAAATAAGTTTACCTAGTATGATAAGTCTAGCCCCAGAATTAGATGTTCATTATGATGATCAGCCAAGTTTGAATCCCTCCAAATAAAAAGAGAGACAGAGAGAGAAAAAAATGTCCATATTGAAGGAAAAGACAGAAGTAAGAATTAGAAAAGAACAAATAACTATCCAAGGGTGAAGCAGTTTCAATCTCTTTGCAATACCCAGAAAAGTAGAAGGCTAGGAAGTTCATATATAACATGTATGTATACACATATATAACATGTTCAGTTCAAAGAGCCAAAGTCCTAGTAACTGTTTTTAGCAAAAGACCGAACTTGTAGCTCGGTCAACTACAGTTGGATTTTTGGAACATACGTCGATCTGGCCAGTAATCAACATGACATTTTTGGTCTGACAGATGTTGTGATCAGGAAATGAATGTACTTATGTACTGATACAGTGTTTACAGCACTGTTTGCCTTTGAGCTTTTCATTTCTTTTTCACTGTGATCATGAAACCATTTCTCAAAAAAAATATTCCAACTGTAGCTGGAGAAGCTAAGATTTAAAAATATGGTTGCCCATAGCTGAATGGTTGTTAGTCCACAGTTAGAGAAAATTAGTAGTATCTATTTTCTTTCACCCTTAAAGTGAAAACACTGGCATTGTGTAACTGTTATTGAATGAAGTKACTCAGCATTTATGATATAATTCAGGGCCATGGCTGAGAAGAAAAGCATTGTATGTTCTGTGCATTGCATGCTTAATCGTCTAATCATGAAATCAGAATCAAACATGTATTTTGCCTGCTGAAATACCAAGAATTTTGGCATTGTCACTGGGTATGATCAACATTTTTCTAATGAATGCTTCCTCTGTTGCAGAATTTAGACTTTCCATGTCAGTTTCAGTAAACCTAATTTACATAGTAAATAAGATTTCTGCCAACTCTCAGATGTTCTGTTCTGTCATTTGTGAAACCAAGCATTTGCATTCTCCTGCTCGACAGAAAATGTATCCTATTTTATATTATGAAAAGTGAAGTCTGAATTTCTTTTCATTGGAAAGAAAAGACCAACTGACAAAATGAAATTTTATACTCCTTTCTTATTCATAAGAAAAATAAAGTTTGCATTGGGCTTTTTTTTGTGAAATGTGTATTTCAATTTTTACACAGATCTAATCTCCAATAATCTTGCATTTTTCACGTTAATGTTAAAGTACTCTTCAGATTACTCAATTTTGTATTTAAAGAAAAAAATCAGCTTATTTTTTTTTAATTTACTAATTGTTGTTTTGATTTTAAAAAGTGTTTTGTTCTAATTCTCAGCAACACCACTTCCATCTGTAATGTACCACAAGTCCCTTTATTATCTAATGTTTAATTGATTATAAACTGGAAGCTTCTCCCTCCACAAGATGAAAGAGTAGATTAAAATTAGCAGAGGCTATCATGTTTTTTGTAATAACCAACTTATTTCAAGCTGTAAAGGCTGTGCAACAGCAGAAAATGTAATTGTTTTAAATGTGTCTTTGGGCATATACAGTTTCTAGACTATGTGTTCACCACATATTTGCTTACATTTATCTTATCCTAAATGCAAAGGTAGCCTTTAGTAATATTACTTTGTATTATAAAGTGAATATAGAATAAAGTGGTGTTAGAAGCATTGCAAGTACTTAACCTGAAAAAATCAATTGCAATTTGCAGGATACATGGTAAAAAATAATATAATAATACAACTAAGAGATAGTAAAAGCTGTTAAAAAGTAGTACAGTAACCAGGAGTAAAATTCTTCTGTAAATACCACATTTAGAAAACTTTTTTTTTTTAAAACACACATCCAGTAACATGTAACATCCAATTATGTGAAACAAAAGTTTATCACCACTAAAAGTTATTTTTGAGTAACTTATCCTCAAATCAAGTAAATAAGCTTCATCTGCCATAATGTGAAGGCTTTTCCAGTAATACACATGAACATAAGACATTTGGGTAGCTAAGCACCATAACAGTACCACAGGTGTTTTGATAGCCCCCAAAATAAAATCATTACTTGTGGATACACAACTATATAAGGTCTTCCACACTGGTTGTCTTTCCTAGTTATTATAAGAAGATTAATGTGTAACAACATATAACTGAGCAGCAAGGAAGTAAGGCTACGCTAGAACGGTTCTGATGACTTATATTGCCAAGAATAGGTTTAATTTTAAGTAAAATCAAAAACACAGGCATGCTGAATTCTTCATGGCTATGGGTGGAACCTACAATTGTTCATATCCCTCTTTTTCCTGAATCTTGATAGCCCCCTCTTTGCTGCTTCTGTCCCTGCACTCCTTCTTTGTCCTTCCCTCCACTTTTCCCTTTCTCAGCAAAATCTTTTACTTTCATATGACTTCTTCAGATTTGCCTAGGATATATATACCACCGGCTGTGTTCAAATGTTCAAACTGTTCACAGCTGGAAGTGCTGTAAACAGCAAACATTATGTCAGACAAACATCAAGATTCTTGTCAGAAAGGTTCTTAAAATTAAGAACATATTTTTTTCCTGGACTACTCAGTAGACAGCTAACAAAACAGAGAATTTAAACAATCCAGTGCCTAGGATGCCTGATAGTTTACTTGGAATTCAGTTTTACATTCCTGAAATTTTCCTGTTCAGATGTTAGACTTTGATCATACTGTACCAAGATATTCTGGGGAAGAGATACAGAAAGAAAGAGGAAGCTGTGCTAGTGGATTTCTTATGATTTTATGTCCGCTATTTTTCTTTGCCTGTTATATCTCAATATATTTCTCTGTATCAGTGGTTTCCAGGTCACAGATCATGGACAGTATGCCATTCTTGAGATACCCTGATGTTGCTTATGGTCACAGGGCATTAAAGACTTAAAAATGAGGATAAGATTTAACAAAATACAGTGTTTTCCACAGCTCAATATTTTTCATTTTTGGGGGGACAGGCCAGCAAAAATAGCAGTTCATTATTACACACTCTTTAAATTGGGCTGGACTAAAAAAAATATGCACAACATTTTCTGAGAGGATGAAAACACTTTATAGAGATAGAAATAATTGCTATCGCAAAAAGATAGTGGTTTGCAGAAAAATGGCAAGACATAGAAAGTGAGTTAACTGCCAACAATTTTTAGAATTTTCAACTGTTCATTTCTCTTAATTGTGCCACAAAGCAAATAAAACATCTTACTGGGGATTAGGACAGAATAATAGAAGTTATCTCTTGTCAGTCTGCCCACACGTTAGAATCCACTATTTCTAGTGGTCAAATATTAAAGGTCATTTTCTAAATCAATAGCCTAAGAATAAACCTTTTCTATGTCAGCAAAGTAGTAAAAGGGCAAAAACAGGCAGACAGAAAGAAAACAAAGTGAGCCAGAAGGAGAGGTAACCAATAGTCTACTGTCATTTTTGGTTTTAGCTGTTAGAAAAAAACATAGAAATGAGAAATGAAATATATGCTGACTGGATGGTTTTGGCTAAAAATCAGTGACACATTTGCCCTTGGATTATGAAGCTCACTTTAGAAAGAAAACAGTTGTTATGAATACCTACAATGGATCTCATGGATCTTCAGTTATAATGTAAACTTCTATAACTTTAAAAGCTTCCAACTTCATAAATTCCCAGTTCAGTGCTATTTTATTCAAAATCAAAACCTATACAATAAGCATTGTCAACCAATAAAATTGATGAAGCTAATTACATATTAGCATAAATGTATGACTACTTACATCGTGGTCAATCCATGTCAGCAGAATAAAGTTGCTGAGCAACTAACACTTCAGACAAATAATCTACATAATATAGCACCATATCTTCTCTGAACAACAGCTCTATGTCCTGATGGATCTGATACATCACTGCCCCACTTTTTTTTTTTTTTTTTTTTGGATGATAATTTTGATATTTATGTTACCAAAAGTGTTGAGTGAACAAAAAGGAAGGCAGAGAATTTTCAGTCAGCTAAAGTTACCAGATATTCTGGGCAAGAGATACAGAAAGAAAGAGGAAGCAGGCTGAGTTTCAATTGCTGCCTGTGAAACCAAATAAGATCATACAATAGGTAAGACTCTGGTGAAGTACTGTGACAGGCTGGGGTTGCACTGTGAGAAGGCAAGTTTCTGATGGCTGGCTAAAAAACAAAACTAAAAATTTTGACTATTGAGAAGACAAATCCTCAAACACAATCTTTCAGAAGCAATGCAGGTAATCCTAATTCATTGGAAGGTCTGTGGGTTTTTTTTTCACTTTCTATAAAATGGTAATGCTAAATACATTGTCTCCATTGTGATGGATATTTGGAAAATGAACTACGAGATGTCATCTCAGAAGAGCTCACAAAAGCCCTTGATCCATCTACTTCATCTCTTGCAATATTTCCCACTGTATTAGCAAGCTTGCTACATGGAAAATCTGTATCATTGTGAATCTTCTTTTTAAACAGATAACAACAGTTGTCATGAAGTCTAATCAACCAGAAAAAAATATATATATATATCTATATTCACCTTCTGGTACTCATAACTTAGAGAAATCAAGCAAGTTTCCATTAGATCATCTTTTCCTTGAAGTGTGCTCTTGTTATTCCTTATTTCACTACATCTTATGAATTTACAGTAAAGATTGACAGGAAAAAAAAATCTTGTACTATGGAACAGATAATTTTCTTTAATTCTCCTTGCAGACCAAAAATGGATCTTTCAAAACTGAAAAAGAAATTTAGACAGTCTATTCCTGAAACATTTTATTGCTCAAAGTGCAGGGATCAGAAAGTTATCAATAATTGAAATGATGATTTGGAATGGAAACTGTTTTATAACCTCAAATGTTAGTGTTACTATTACTGTATGGGTAGGAAACAGAACTTGAAAACCTGTTTTGGTACAGTGCCTTAAATGCCATTTCATTAGATTCATGCAGATAATTAAGTTCCTCTATGAGCTTAAGGCTCCATAAAAATAATGCTGTGCAGTAAAGTAGGCGACCCACAGGGGAAAGGAAAAAAAAAATGTAAATGCTAAATTTTTAGTGGATATATCCTTCACTTATTATGTTACATTCCCCACCTCTCCCTCACTTAAGTGAACAAAACTGTTTAATGGCTGGCAAACAAATAAGTATTTCTAACTTTGAAGAGAACATAGTGTCCCAGCATTAATTCAGTAAATATATCCAAATTCAATGTACTATTTAAAACCTTTTTTTTTTTTTTTTCATTGTTTGGTAAGTGCCTTGAAGAGTTCCAACAGGTCATTAGACTGTGTGATGCCTGCTAACAATTTCTGATGTATTTGTCCACACTTTTATATGAGGCAATTAAAATTACTTTGAGAATACTAACAGATATATATGAAAAATTTTTTTATAAACAGTTTAAGTTTTATTTGCCTGTGTGTTCTTGAATGCAAAGTGGCAGCACAGCTTCAGGCACCAAAAATTGAGATTTTAAATATAGAAAAATGTCACAGGAGAATGGCATTATTTATTTATTTGTTTGTTTGTTTGTTAGAGGGGCCATGCTGGTCACTTTTTTAAAACTACAAGAATAAAGTTCGGCAAGGTAAACTTGCCAGAAAATGTTTATCCAATGGCACGTGTATAAAATGCTTGATAGATGAGCTTGTTACACCACATAGAGTTATCATTCTTGATTCTGCTCCCGTTAATACCTCCCTTGTTTAAATAATTTCATTTTAGTCTATTGAGTTTTAACAGTAGAACGTTAGTAAGAAAAAACTCAGGTTCTATTCTAACTATCCTCTCCGGACTCAATTAACTCTACAATCTACTCAGAGCAAGGGACAGTGTTTTACCCTGTCAGCAGACCTTGTGAAATGAACTGTGCTCCAGGGTCACAAGTCATCTCCTGTTCAATTCTTGTTCTGTAAAGAAGTCCTTTCAACTCTTCATACAGCTGCTTGAGTTGCTGTCATATGTTCACTTTGTGATAGTGACCAGAAATCAAAAGAAGAGAAGCCGGGTCTCTTATATTTTAAATTGTCTTCTTGCACCCATGCTAGTAGGCTATGATTAAAAGAAACTCTCTAGTTTCTCTTCCATAATGGCATTCCTAGTTGGAGGAAGTACTTGCAGGGGACTTACATACATGGTCAAATTTATGCATAAAATTATCCTGTTTCCTTTTTCGTTTGATGTTCCCAGTTTTTGCCTTATGAGGAATTGCATATAACCTTTCTCAACTAATTTTGTTCATATCATTCATGTTTTTATGTAAATCTGTCACTTCCCTCCTCTAGCATTTTCTCTCCTAGCTAAAAATCTATTTTATCTTTCCTAACATGGAAGTTGTTCCATTGTTTTAGGTGATCAGCCTTTTTCACACTAGTCTGTACCCAGTTGATGTTTCTTTTTTACTTCTTTTATTTATTTTTTTCCTTTCTTTTTTCAGGGGAGAACAGAACAGAATCATGGATTTAGAATAACAAAATTATGTTTTTTGGTTTTTTTGGTCTGTTTTTTTTCTTTCCTACAATTAACAGAGATTCCATTTTCCTTTTTGAACACTGTTGGACACTGAACTGTCATGAAGATCTTCACAATAATTTTAACATTTTCTCCTGAACAGTAATAGCTAATTTGGAGACCAGTAGTGTGTGTGGACAATTAAAGTTGTTTTTGTCTATGTAAATTGTTTGGGATTTGATAACCACAAATTGCATCTGCCCTTTTTATCATCCAGTTACTCCATATCCTATTCTAATTCATTTGTTTGCCTGACATGTTAAATATATTATTTTGAAAGTATATTCTGTTCAACTCCCAACAGTCAAGAATGGCATAGTTTTAGTTAGAGCCTGAGGAACAGAATAAGTAACATTAATGGAATCTCTTATATTCTTCTCTCTCCCTACTCTAACATATGATAACCCAGGATGAGGATCACTTGGTAACAATAAAATAAATGTGTTTTGCTATTTTTACTTTGTTCATTCTAAAGTAAAACAAACAAGCAAAAATTTGTCTGTTGTTCAGTACAAAAGGTCAGGCTATTGATTTTGCATAACTATTTTCCTCTGTATTGTGTCAAAACATCTAATTATTGTATGATGAGTTTATGGTATTTTTAACTCCTTTGAAATTGCTCACAAAAAGGAGTTAAATCACAAATCTGCCCTCAAGCACAGCTTTTGATTAATTTACAAAACAAATATTGCTCTATGACTGAAAAAAGATCCCTCACAAAGTTTTATCTTTATCATTGATTTTCTCCAAACTATGAAAAAATGATTCAATTTTTGTCCTCTTCAGAGACAACCATTGTCACATTTACCTTACATCTTTCTATTGGAAATGATCACAAAGTCATGCCAATCCCTCATCATACACAATTATACAAACTGCTTTAAAAAAAAAAAAAAAGGAAGGAAGGAAGGAAAGTTAACAAGAAAGTCAGTGCTGATGGCACATTTTTGAGTTATGTATTGATCAGTAACCTGCCTCTCTTCTTTAAGCAAATGTCAAGATATCTTCTTTTAAAGAAATATTGGTCCTGAGTGCAAACTGCAGGAGAGCAAAATATTTGATAACAACATATGTGTTTTTTTGGTTTCTTAAATATATATTTCAAGCAAATATTAAATAATCATACTAATTAAGAGATTGTAAATTACATGGTCCTCAAGAAGTATTTTTCTGTGGGGAAAAAAACATAAAAATACAGCATTTCAGGATTGTCCTTTTCTTTTGATCAAGCTGTTATCTGGACTTATTTGATTCAGAATCTGCAAAGGTTACACAAAACAAATCCCTGTTATAACTCTTTAAATGGTTCTGAGGACCATAAGTACAGTAGATCACCTGACTAAAAAAACATAAGAAAACAACTGAGTTTACAGAATAGTCTCCTTCACTCTAGATTAAAACCATAATAATGCTAATANAAAAAAAAAAAAAAAAAAAAAGAAAGATATTTCGTTCTGATTTCTTTTTAGTTCTTAGTTATAGAACTAAAAATATAAAGGTATATATTTATCCAGACATATTGAGAACAAATATTATCAGGTCCATTCTACTTTGTGGAAAGCGTATTTGGGAAGAAAGTGCATTTACATCAAGATAGTCAGCACAAAAATCATACAAATCCAGAACCCATGGGAAGTAAGTGGGAGTTTTGCCTTTGACTTCTACACAGATGAGATTTTCCCCACATGTTTTTAGTTGCCTGGCTATAGTATGCATAAGGATATGCAATACTTTTATACATATACATTTCTGTACATTGGTTCTCTTTCTTATCTGAGATCTCTTTATGCAGGATGATACAAACATCTCTTTTCCAAAAACATGGTTAGCAACCACTAAAACTGGTGATACCTCTTAATACTTGTATTTACTCTATCCACTGAGTTTTTAAAGTAGTATGGAATTCTCTGTAATAGTGCGTAAAGTAAACATATGGAAATCTGCCAGCAATAGTCTGTCTTGTAACATCTTTGCCCTTTGTATGGGTGCCTGATTCAGTTTTTGCATGATTCTTTCAAGTTCAGAAGTACTCAAGAGGCTTAGAATTCTACAAAGCCCTATTTTATCACTTTGTAAAATTCCTTTAGCCCTTTTTCAGATAATCACCAAAATCATAAAGAATTTTGGATATTCACTGAAAAATACTGGATCAAATAGCTAAGAAACATCTCATTTCTGCCTCAATATTGACTTGCAAGTTACTGTGCTACAGTACTGATAATTATAACTAATTTCTTACCATTCTTTCCCTTAACTTTATTTCATGAATTCATATGAAACAAGAAAGGATAATCCAGGACATGTAATAGCAGAGCTATTATAGCAAACTAATAAACAGGGTTGTTTTCTAAAAGATTTTTGTGATGAAATCTCTAAAGCAAAGAGATGATCTTAGATTGGATATTCAAGACATTAAAAAAAGAAAAAAAATGAAAAAGAAAAAAGTGTAGAAGACAGAAAAGTGAAAGGATTTTTATTTTAAATCATTAGAAAATGTTTAAATAGGTGTTTTAATAAATGCTTACTATTCCCTACTGCTTTCTGATAAGAAGAATAGGACATTAGACTTTGCATCAGGGGACTTACTTTCTATTTTTAGCTCAGCTGCTCCCTGAGTGACCTTGGACAAATCATCTCAAATCTCAGAGTTTCATTTTTCCCTTTCATTCTTTTGTGCAGCTGTCTATTTAGATGATAAACTATTGATTCAGTGTAGTGACTGTATTTTGTTGAAACTAAAGTATCTAGAAATATAGAGATTTAGTCTGTTTACGATGCCTAGATTATTATACACCTAAATATACAACTCTGTACATCTTTCTCTAAATTTCTTGTACTTACTTTAGTTTTGGTGCTTTGTACCTGCAAATTTTCTTCTGCGAGACAGGTTTTTTTCATAAAATTTTCTGAAATGGTTAAAATTGCTTATTCCTAGGAAGTTACTGTTTCTAACTGTCATTTAATATTTAAACATATTTCACATTATCAATAATAATTCAAAACTGAGAGGGGTTACCTTTGGTTACCCCCATTCTGGTGCAACATGAGTGAGTTGCTGCTCTTTGTTCTTCAGGTGCCCCTGTGACATAAATATTGCACTTCAGATCTTAAGGAACRGAGATACTGGTGGATAAAGAGGAAGCATACCAAAAAAAGGATTTTGCAAGCTCTGTGATGTAGAGCTGAAAACACTTGACATGTATTCAGTCCAGAAAAATGCCAAACACCTCACTCAGATAAGACACACATGGAAAAATTCTATTGTAACAGAGTGATCTTTCTAATTTGATTTACCTTGCGAAAATCAAGAAGTGACGCTTAAGAAAAGAAGCGGACCAGATTTTATAACAGCTCTAAGTGGATGGGGTAGGATAAAGTGTTTAAGATTCTCACTCCCGTAGTGTAGCCTTGCTGCAGGAAGCATGGCCCATAAATAACTGTGGTAACAAATAATAGCAAATAACATCYGTGGTTACACTAGCTCAGATAAAATTACAGGGGCTATCAATCTTCACGCTTTAGGACATAAGCTGATCACCAGCTGAGATGCACAAGCAATCTCCCTCATGGTGTCCTATTACACGGTGAGGTAGATTATGAGCTTTTGTGACTTTGGTGTAATAAACCGACATTGACCATAGTCATAGATAAAGTACAGGACTAAACAGATCATTAATCCAACCTAGGATAACAAATCATATGTTTTAATACATGTTACATCTTTCTGGCATAATTAAGACAGATTAAATGTTAGGTTCCCAAATGAAGCTAATTAATTAGTCAGTTTGTACTGAGAAAGATATAAAAGACACTGGAAATTCACGGTAAAAAACAAAAGTTTATTTAAAGTAACACTTGGTTTTTAAATAATACAGGACCTATTCAGCCAACTAGGAGGATATCAGCTAGTCAATTAGACCACTGAAGGAAATTCTTACTTTGACTAGGATCCCTGAAATGTTGTAACGGTAGTATGTTTTCTTGAGAAGAGTTTAAGCTAAGTAATCTTCTCAGTCAATTAATTAACTGAGAATGTGATTTAGTTTAACTTGATCAAATACAGGGAATAGGATTGCAGGCTTCCTGTGGCAGGAACTGAAGCTTTTTATCATATGCACCAACAGAAAAAAAGGAAAGGAAAGGAAAGGGAAGGGAAGGGAAGGGAAGGGAAGGGAAGGGAAGGGAAGGGAAGGGAAGGGAAAGGAAGGGAAGGGAAGGGAAAGATGTAAAGGTAATTTGTTGGTTTTTAATCAAGGATTTCTTTTTAGCTAAGACTTTTTATAGCTCCAGTGTGTTATTTAGATAGGCAGACAACACTGAGCTCCAAGAGGCAAAGTTTTACTACCACTGGAGTCAAAAGTCTGGTTTTCTTACACAGTTGGGTAGAAAAGTAGAAGGTCATCCATGGTGTCAGGTTGTTTTTCACAATCATATTTTGAACTTGGTTAGCTATTGGGATTCTCACAGGAGGGAAAAGTTGGAGTGCATTTTGAGAGGAAGAAAAAAGAAAAAAGTAAATCGAAGGACTACAACAGCAGAAGTTAGCTAAAAAGAGAGATTCTGAGAGGCTGACTGTGAAGTCTTCAGGGTCAGCCTAATTAAGTACCTGATGAATCAAAAGAAAACTTTGAGCATGTAAGGTGATTAGAACAATATACACAAACAAAATAATGATTTAAAGACAAATTTAAGTAATTCTGTTACATATATTTGCAATAGTACTATTGCCTTCCATTAATTAAATTGTGAATTATTTGGATTTAAAGCCCTCTAAACACTTGGGGATCTCCACTATAAATCGTAGATTAAATTCTTAATGTAACTTTACTGAGGTTATTTTGATTTACTTTGAGGCAAGATGCACATAGTTGAGAACTGAACTAGACCTTGTTATCTTCAGATGAGAAGGGCACAGCCAAGTTTTTTTCCAGCCAGATATGTTTCAGGAACTAGGTCAGCATAAGAAACATGTCAGAAGGCTGGCATTCTCAGCAAAACTTTGAATGTCATAACAAGCTGTAAAGTATTTTAGAAAGCAACTGATTAATGGCATCAACCACTTGTAAATCTCGGGACTTAGATTCTTACTGTTTTTTTTTTTTTATCCTTAAAAATAGATCAGACTAGGTAGACAACCAGAAGCATTACAATAACTTTCATTGTACCTGCTTTTATGTCTCTTTTCTTTCAGTTCAAGATTCATAAGGCCAGAGGAAGAGAATAAACAAAAGAATTTAATTATATGGCCCTGTGAGAAGGAGCTAACTATAGAAGGATGAGCAGGAAATTCTACTGGTATCCTTTTTCTAGATGCTATTTCTGCTTTTCTATTATTATTATTATTATTATTATTATTATTATTATTTTAATCATTAGGGTAGAACACATTAACAGGATTGGGAACAGACACCATAATGAAGATTTTTGGACAGCTTTTATAGCAGTAAATTGTGTGTGCCTGTGAACGTTCCTTAGCACTCTGGGGCCATGTGCCAAAGAGCAGTCTGCATTGAGGAGAGGAAGCTCGGCTCCATTGCTGGGCATCTTCATGTGGAATTCCTTTGGGATGGTCCCTGGAGCGGTCTGAAGTCTGAACAGCAATCAGACCTCTCTGGGAAACTGCCAACTGGTGCACGCCAAAATCATGCTGGGGAATTTTCTAACACTTTCTTAGTATATAATATTGCATTGAAATGCGTGAAAATGTTCCTGAACACTGTTTAATTTACTGGTACAGACACAGCCTGTAAGAAGGAATTCTCCCATGGATGTCTTCGTTATTAGGAGCTCCACATTCACATTCCTTCTTACTCATTCAGTTCCTTCTTTTTTGTGTCACGTAAACCTTGAAGCTTTTTTGCTGCACAGTGAGCCTGAGTAAGTAGGAAAAATGCAAAAAGATCTCACAAGCAGTCCTGTGGCTTTCTGTTTAAAATTCTGTCTTGGCAAGTCAGCGCTCCCTCAGGCTGAGGTAGATCTAAAACTCACAAATCCCTCATTTGGAATGAATGCATTAACCAATAGAAGTTTATGGAAAAGGAAGTTTCTTTGGCTGTGTACCTGTCATCGACAGGACCCAGCATTGTGAATCCTGCGTGGACAAGAGGAATTTGCTGCCTTATTCTGAATCAGCTACCTGGTCTGATATACGGCTTGGTTTAATGTTAATTATTGGGTAGTTACTGGCTGTTTCCAAGTTGCTCCCATTTATCACCTGAGGACACTGAATTACTCCTTCCCTGTGTAGTCAAAGCAAAAGAGGAAATTATCTAACCTAGAGGTTTTCAGACATTCTGTGGAGACATTTACCACTCTCCTTTGGCTGTAGCCAGCACTCTTTACTTCAGAAGTTTGGATTACTCAAATGCATGCCTTTAGATGTTATATAAAGGATAAGTTAAGAGCCTAAAACATAGAATCTGAAACTCATCTTATACTTTATCTTCTGGAAAAGGAGAGAATTCCACTGAGAAAGAAAATAAATTTTATGGTGTACAGTACACATCAGAGATTCATCCTGCTTCAGAAATGTCACTGCATTTTTCTTCTGCCCTTAAAAAAAAGCCCTTTAGGGTGCTTTTTTATTTCGTGACTACTACATTTCAAACACCAGTGGAATAGGCAATGTTCTTTGAAGCTTTTCTTTCTTTATCTTTGCATTAACAGATTTGTACACATTATACAATATGCATTATAACACTGTTTTTTACTTTTTATTAGAAGGTCTATTATAGCTTCCCAAAGCAAAACAACAACAATAGCAACAACGTTTCTTTCATAACCCTACAACCAGCAGACACTGCTTCTTTTTCAAAGCCCAACTGTCACCAGCGTAATTTTTATTAGAAAAGATCTGTAGGAGGTTTTAATAGCCTCTAAAGAATGCATGTTAACAGCTTTGTAAAAAACATGTAGCCATTATATGATGCACAGAGATGAAATAAAATCATCATGCTCAAATACCAAGAAATAATCCCTTTCTAACAAATAACTGTAACTAAAATTGAACTAAAGGGTACCATTTGTTATTAAAAGCAGGAACATAGAGAATCAAAGTCAAACAAAGCATATTCCCAAGAGACAAACATTTAATGCTTCAGAATGCAGCAATTGCAGCCTAAGAGCTTTAAAGCATTGCCAGTTTTATGTTCATGTTTAGAAGCAAATGCCTTGAGGATGGCAATGATTACTGATGCAAACTGATTTCCGTAGCCAGTTTTGTAGTCTGATGTATAATTTTAGGAGTTGGGCTGTCTTTCTAATTTATACTGAAAACATACTGGTAAAATACAGTGGAAAAGTCATACTCTATTTTTTTTATGCAAATAATGCCCTTGTACTGCAGTTCCTCTTGAAACTGTTATTTATTGGTTAGTTTATTTTAATGCAAAAGATTAAGACCATGGCTGAACCAATTCCTGTAGACATTGGAGGGATCTGATGTCATTGCAAGCATTTAAATCAGTGGTTTTCTCTAGCACTGGATCAGAAACCAAATCTTTACACACTGATAAAATGAATTATGCTGTTCAAAGCAGACCTGCCTTAAAAAATTTCCATTTTATATCTAGGCTCAGTGACAGTGCTTGGTCATATTTATACTTTAGTACACATGAAGAAACACCACTGACTTTGACTCAAAATCTGTTAATCAATATAGCTCTGAAGGAAGTGGGTTTTTTTGTTTGTTTGTTTGTTTGTTGTATCAATAGAGAACCCTTTATTCACTGACAAAACTAGGGGTTAACTTATCTAGAAAATATTTCAAAATGTTTTATCAAGCTAGCTAGAAATGTGGCTAATATCCTTTAACAGTTGTGCAGTGAAACACTGTAGGTATTAATATCTTGCCTGTTTAGAGAATGGTTTTGCTCTCTCTAGCACTATCTATAGTGGTCTAGAAGTAAAAGAATTAACAGATTTATGGATAGGACCATGTAATAGCAGTGCTGTGATGTTAAGGCTGTGATAGAGCATTCGGTGACAGAAAAGGGAACATCTCTGTCTTCACTGATACACAACCCTGAGTAATGTTAATTTGTTGCAAGGATTCCAGGGAAGTATTTTGGAGAGTAACTCTGAAAGCTGTACTGCACAAAACAGCATGAACTTTAAAAATAATAATAGAAACATAGAATTAATTGATTCATGGATAAAATAATATTTAGGGAAAGTTAACACCATTCTGTTAATGGATACGAGTCCTCATGAATCCACAAATCCACTGGAATTTTTTGAAAGAATCAACAGGTGTGTGGGTAAGAGAGGTGTCCGAGCTGATAGTTTTCTTGAATTTCTAAAAAAATATTGGCATTCATTCACTGAAGACTTTTAGTGAAGCTAAGCAGCCTGGGAGAATAGAAGTACTTGTGTAGCTAAGTAATTGGTTAGAAGTTAGGAAATAGAAGGTCAGAGTAATTATCACTTTCCACAGTGAGGGGTATCACTGCTAGGATCACTGACAGGATCTATGCTAGATCTCATGACATTCAACAGACTCATAAATGACATGGAAAAGAGAGTGAAGGTGAACAGGAACTGAGGAAGTTTTCTGATAATAATTCAAGAGAGTAAAGATGAGGGGCAAGTGTGAAGTATTGCAGAAGAACTATACAAGACTGAGTGACTAGACCAAAAAAAAAATGGCTAATAGGGTTTACTGTAGGTAAATGTAAAGTGTTGCAGACAGTGCAACACTGCAGAGTGAACAAGACAGTAAGTATCACTATAACGTCAAATAAATCCCTACCGTGCCTGAATACTAATGATGAATAGCTAAGTAGTTTGTGTTTCTTTAGCCTAAGATGATGGATATGAGATACAAAAGAAATCTGTGAGGTCATGAAAGGCAGATATGGTGTATCTTTCCCAGCAAAATTACTGTGTAACGTCAAGCAGAGGTAGCAGTTTCAAAGCAAACAAAATGAGGCAGCTTTTTATAAAACCTATAGTTAAATGGAGGAACCTATTGCCACAAGTTTTTAAGCATGTTAAGAACACAGAGACTTGATGAAAGACTGGACACAGAAGAGAATTTCTTGAAGAACTGTTAAATACAGAGACATCACTTCTAGCTTAGAAAGTACCTTAGTGACATACTGTTGTAGGTTGAGATGATATGCTGGGAAAGTGTCACTGCCTGCTTGTTCTGTTCTTATATTCGTCACCGGACATCTACTTTTGACTACTATCAACAATAAGATTCTGAGCAACATGTACTTTGATCTGATTAAATATGGCCATCTTACATTCTTCTCTCTGGTGTCGTTTCAATTAAATCACATAAAGATGGCCAGGGCTTTATGTTGGGTCTACCTAGACAGTGTAGGGAGTTTCCCAAAGAAGATCAAAAGGCTTTTAAATGAAAAAAATAAAAAAAGTAATTTTAATTAGGCAATAAGCAGTACAGTTACTCTTTCAACTTCAAAAACTCATAGTTATTAAGACAAATAAAGAAATAAAAAAGGTTTATACACACCCCTTCACCCTCTCCTTCCAGCCAGACAACCAATTCAGCAATCTCTGCACAACCTCCTCTGATCCTGAAGAATTTTTTCTTTCTATTGTGTCTGAGACTGCTACATCATGCCATGATCCTCTTGCCAGTTTCTTGGTCTTTGCCTAAGCTGTAAACTCCTGAGTATCTTCTATAATTATCTTACCTGACATTTTTCAGTATTTGTCCCCTAGAACAGCCAATAGTTTTCTGACAGAAGGAGCAATATACACAGCTTGCCAAAGAGTTCCACGTGATCCAACCACTTCTTAAATTGTTAATGTTTTAAGAAACAATGCCCCTGCCTTTTACAGTTTCACATAGATCTAAGGATGAAAACGATCATAATGAAAATGAACTTTTTAAATTTTTTTCCTGAACATTGAAATTTTCTTACAGAATAATTTAGTAAAAAAATAACTTTTTTTTCTGTCTCTACTCATGAGTACTGTGACTCCTTGCACAGAAAAAGTTAAATGAAAATCAGTACTTGTATAAATGAAAGGAAGGAAGTTCACAAAGTGGAATTAGACAATATTGCCGTTTAATAGAGTTTAGAAGATTTCAATTAATTTTGGATATCACATACTAGATTTATTGAAAGCCTGAAATGATATCTTATTGTCAATGATAATATCCAAGTGTAAAAAGTTCTTTCTCTTCTGATCCAAAGAGTGTGCAAAAGGGAAAAATTACTTCATGACATGACAGAATATGGTACTGATAAGGAATTAAAATAATAGAAAGCCTTTACAGATGTTTTGCAAAACCATTTAAACCTCAAAGACTTTGGTAAAAGCAAGAAGTCACACATTTTATAAGTCTCCTAGATTTTGCAGACAGGAAAAGAAAGCATCAGAAGTTGCATAGTAATGATAAGGATGTTAAGCGAATACTGCGATTTCAGAGACACTTTAAATGAGTCTTTTTGAGTGAGATTTGTTTGTAAATTAAAGGACAGATATAACCAAAAAAGGTTACCATCAGATGTTCAGGTTATGTTTAAAAGAGCCACAGCTGAGTCACATTGAATGATCACTGCCACTACAAACATCCTGGAAATACAGCACCAGTTCCTTTTGGTTGAGACAATATTTATTACAAAAAAATAAATAAAAACGGAAGAAGAAATACAGTGCAGTACTCAGCGAACTTAGGGCTGACTGTATTAGGTAAGTAGGTAGACAGGGAAGTAAGTAGGTAGAATCCAATTTTTTTTGTTAGATTGAACAGTGCCATAAGTAAAACAGAGCAGCTATATTTTAAAATCAGGCAAAATAGGATATAGGAAAAAGACAGGGCAAATACTTTATATGTTGTAGAACAGAACTAAATGAGACACTCATGTTTTTCCCAGACTTTGCTTTAAAGAAATAAAGCTGGAACAACTATTTTTGCCTGGTATTTTTGCACAGGAAGTAGCTGTGCTTCTATGTGATAATATAGTTACTGTGTGAGAGTGAAGTAAGAGGGTACTTTGAAGGCTTAGCCCTGCCTCTGCCTCCCCTTCTATTTCTGCCTCCCTTCATTGTACAGATTAAGAGAAGAGTATATTGTAACACTTCCAAGGAAATAAAACTATTCTTCTGTATTGCATATGTCAGTAGCTCTTCCATATCATCATTTAAATATTTTAATTTAAATCATCTAAATTTAATTTAATTTAAAACATCATTTAATTTAAAGCATCATTTAAATACTTTAAAAGATTTTAGTATAGCATGTGAAGCCTCAAGTCCTTATCTTAACCATGTCCTCCCAAAATATCATAATTAGGTTGATTAATCAAAATAGTAGTTTTACCTTCTACAAACTGTTTTCAGTGTTACATACTATACACAGCCAGTAATTTCACCGGAAAGGTGTTTGTTTTGTTCTGGAAAGCCTGAATGTGTTCCTGCAATGCTTCTGAATCTGTCCAGTTCCATTTTGAAACAATCCTGCCTTGGATTTGAGAAGAGATACTTGTGATGAGGCAAAGAATTTCTGGACCTTTATGTAAAATAACATCACATGATACACGAATAATTTTCTCAATTTCTGTGATACAGAAAAGTAAAGCATACAGGAGTCAAGTACTTAATTGTCCTAAACTCCAGCTACTGACAGAAGTAAGTACTTTGTTAAGGGAGACACGGTGGCTGCTGCTGCCTCCGGCAGGCTCCAGGACCCAGGGATACACACACACAGACGGCCACAGATGAGGCGTTGCCTTCAGCAGCACCCACACACACCACCAGCAGGTCTCAGATAAACATGAGTGCGGGGATCTGAGTCCCCTCCTCCTCTCCGGCTGGCAGAGACTGAAGTTCACTAGTGAAAGCGCACGCACCCTTGCTCTCCAGTTCATGAGCACACGAACATATGCGGTCCCTCAAACACCAGTGCGGCCCCTCTGACACCCCTGCCTGGACCCTGGGCTCCCTTGCCTGCTATATGGGCCGGTTACTTGCCTGCTAGTCCAGCTTGAAGTTTGCTGGTGAATTACACACGCACCTCCGTGCTCACCAGGTTAGGGGAAATGCAAACACTCGGCTTCTCCCCCCAGCAGCAGCTGCCACGGCACACGGGCCCTGCCACCCCAGGTCCCATGCTGGGGGCTGTCGCTGACACCTCACTTGCTACAGTCACTGGCACTGCAGACACAGGGGCCACCATCACCCAAGGTCTGACTCCTGCTGCTGGCCTCACATTCACTCTCATCATCCCACCGCTGGTAGCATGCACTCCTGTCACAGTCCCATGAGCCCATGGTCCCACCAACCAGCGTTGCTCAGACCCTCACTCACCCTCGGCACTGGCACCACAGACACAGGGACCATGGTAGCCCAGGGTCTGACTACAGTTGCTGGTCTCAGATTCACTCAAATTCAACTCTCGCTTGTCGCCAGCACCTAGTCCCTACAGCACTTGCACATGGGATAGAGAGGGAGATTACACAGAAAGATAGTAAATGATTTAATTGGAAGATAGGACAGACTGAGGTGAAGGGCTTGCTCAGAGGAGCGTACTGACCAGTGACTGTTGACACCCAACTGGCCCTTTTTATACTTGTTCCTCTCTATTCCCTCTTTGTTCCTCCCTGATTCTCTTCCTCCTAATATTCTTTAGATACTTTCATATAGACCCCTCCCTCCTATCTAAAAACCCTCATGTTCATCTTGTTTCCTCCTTCTGATCAGTTAAACAGTCCAGGTTGTCCATGTCTGCAGTTTCTTAATGGCCCATAAAATAGAAACTGAAGGATTTGCTCTCTGTCATTGTCTCCATTATCCCATGTCTGTCAGGTTTGTGTTTTGTTTATGGTTTTCCCCCTTTACTTATTATCCCCTTTGCTTTGAAAAGCTCCTTGATAACCTTAACAACACAGCTGTTCTCACATTCTACATATCCTCACATACTTGCTGTATATATTCTACCTTTAAAAAAATAGACTTCATATTTTATTTATAAATCACTTTTTTTGCTATAAAGATCTGGTACAAAATAACCATAGATTGTCTTTCTTCTACAAAAATGATTTACCCTTCATCAGTAATAGTAACATTCACTTTCCTTTTAATGGTCTTCATTCACACTGTGAGGCCTTTCAGAAGCCACAATATAACATGCAGGCCAACTGTAGCTCCTTTTGAGTGCCCTTGAGCTGTTTCAGATAGGTAAATTCCTAACTTCAGCTTCCCAAGCAAATCTGTACAAAGAGTCTAAGGCATGTGTCCAGTGCTAAATAGAAGACCACCAAATGAGCCCAAGAACTAGACCTCATTTACCCACACAACTTAATTGGGAGGTCACCTCCTGGACCTGTCCTGGTCCTCTTGTAGCTTTTCAAAAACATGTCTGTTTGAGCAGGCTAGCCCTAAGTGATCTGAGTAAGAGCCAATTGTGCCACTTGATCCTAGGAGCAGGAATCGCTTTCCACCCTTCTCTACTTTAACAGCATAGGCAAAGTCAGAGAGGGGAGTTCTCTCCCTACCATGTTAACCTGGACATCCTTATGCTGTTGGCAATCTTATATTGAGTAACCCATCCCCACACTTTCCATCCATATCTTTAGTTTGCTGTTTAAAGTCAGACCCATTTTCAGCATCATCTCTGCCTTATAAGTCATTCATGACTTTGATGCAACTATTCAATGTAGTCTTGTGCCATATTTCTGTTTCGTTAGTAACTGTAGCTGCAAAAAGATATTTAGGAAGCCTCATTTTGTCTCCAGCAATGACAGTGAAAGAAGAGATGCATATGGCTGTGCTCAACATTTTTCTAAGACATCCAAATGAGAGTTTACTTTTTGTGCCTATCCTTTTCAGTTGTATTACCTTCTGTTCGTATGACATTTAATGGAGCTAATTATTCTGTTTCTTCTTACTAGGCCAGAGGTAATACAGGGTAATAGGCAATACTTGTTGTATTGGGTAATATAATAACTATTTTCCCTTTTAAAATTAACTTTTGATTGCTGTCTATTGTTTGCAGTATTCTCCAGTAATCTAGCCTTTCTGAAGGTTCCCAGAAATATTGTCCTAACTAAAAATCCAACACTCAGCTTAGACTGGAGGACTACTTTTGACATAAATCAAGGGATTGTTTATTTGTGCCATGACATTTTCTTCATGTATTGGCCATCACTGAATTTGAAAAATTCCATCTGTGGAAAGTCATAAGAGAGAGTCCATACACTGTTGTTAAATGTGGCTTCCTTGACTACTTCACCTTCTTTACTATTATTAAAATTTGATATTGTCTTTGCATCTCCACTTCAATTGCATGAATGGATACTTTTCCCCCTGTCCCCCCCCCCCCTTTTTTTTCCCTGTGTCTGTGACAGTAACTTTTTGGTAATTAGGGTTTTGGTCATTGCAAAACAAATTTTCACTGCAGTCTGGATAGAAGCAATTAAAGCATCACATAACCATTTTAAATCTGAACAGATTACAATGACTAGAGTTTTATCTAGCTGGAACACTGAGAGTACTTTCGCTACAGCAGTTAATTTTGCATGCTGTGCTAAATGTGTACTACATCTAAACTGTTCTGGTTCTGGCTGAATAGAAGAGACCCTGGCTACAAAACTAATGAGAGAAGTGTCTGTGTGAGGACAGAAAGACCCAACTATATAGACACAGTTAACCTTTCACAGTGCAATGCACTATTATATTCAGGGCTAACTTCCCTTGAAAGAGTTAACTGCAATCTTTTGTATTTCACCCTCTAGGCATTCATTGGTTGTTCTTTCCACACAGAACCTGGCAGGTAGCTGTGAAGGTTGCTTGGTAGGGCATAATTTGAACTGTGCCTTTTGTCAGAATAATATCCACCTTTTTAGTCTTGCAGAGGAAATAGAACTATCTCTGATTTTTATTTCAGACAACATTTCAAGATGATGTGGGAGTACAGCTCCCAACTTCTCCCAGGTTTCTACTATAAGCTTCTCTCTCTGAGTAACTTTTCTGGGCAGCTTTTCCCACGTACAAAGGGACTACAGAAATAGGTTATACACGGTTTGAGAGTACAAAGCAATTATTTACTGGCTAAKGCACACAACATATAACCAAGATTAACAAGCTACAAAGCTAATCATTAATATGTTCACCACTTCTGATGAGACATTAGGCAAGTCTTTGCAGACCAGCAGTTATCAGTTGGGTAGGAAAGGGTCAGCTTCTCTTGCCGAGTGCTGTCTTCTGACTGATTCCCTAGTTTATGGGGTCTTGGAGGTGGGGAAGGGGGATTTTGTAGATTTTCATGTCACCATCTTTACTCTTGAATCCTTGAGATAATAACTCCCCCCATCTCACCAATTACACTTTTGTCTGTGTTTTTGCTTTTCTTATCTTTCATGGCCTTAAATCACCTACTGTTTCATAAGCTAGCAACAATTTTCTCAGTAAAACTGAGCAAAGGTCACATAGTTGTGTTGTACTAAACTAGGCCTTGGATCACAGACAGCTGAACATCTGAGTTGAGTGTTGGGCAACTTGAGAGTGAACTGCATTGATTCCTCAGCTGAATAGCAGTCCTGACTATCCAAACTATTGGTATGATTCAGTCACCCAAACATGGGTGTCTATTGCCTTATGAGATGCCCAAGCATATTTACCTAGCATCCAGCTGTCACTCAGTACAAATGCAGGTCGCCTTTATGTTTTACAACATATGAGACAGCTCTCTGCAGATGACTTGAATACTAAAGGCATCTAAAATACTTCTGTTCGCTATATTCAGAGCTTGAACACTTAATTTACATTTAGACACCCACACTTGGATATTTAAATGTAGGTGTCTATAATCTGAAACTGAATGCCACCCTGTTTTCCTATGCTCTCATACACTTTAGATGAATCCTATTCTCACTCTTTATACTAAATAAAATATCAGTTTAAATAATATACTGAGACTTTTTCTTGTGTAATGTGTATTATGCATGCCTGTCATAAATTTAGATTCTTTTACTTTTCTGTCAACAGCACAGAGTTTAGCTTAAACCTTTTGGTATTACAGCATGACAATCCCATGGTGTTAATTTGTGAAAAATGGTGCATCTCCTAACTCCCTTCTCTGTTCTACAACCAATTGTCTATGGAGCTTCCTATCCTCCTTGCTTCAGGAGCAACTGTGACCAACTTCAACCTTTAAAATAAACATGCACTCATGAGTGCTGGTTAAATGTCATTAAGTAAAACTTTTAAAAATATATTGTTATATATATCCTTTTTTTCTATGAAGTTCTAGTTCTGCATGTAGTTGCTGTAACACCAATAATTCCTAGAAACTTTCCTTCAGATCTTTCTATGTGAAATGGCATAAAAAAGTTTTACATTTTCTAAAACAAATTTAGTTCAGATAAACTATCATATTTTCTTATTGAAAGAAAACATGGATCTGGGATGTTTACTGTTTAGATAATGACAGAATGCAATTGGTTCAGAGATTAAGCACAAACTTTGCTAACAGCTCTTCAAATCTAGATAGTAATATAAATTCTGAGCACCAACACATATCTCCTTAGGACAAAGACAGGGCTATGACTTCTTAGAAAATCTTCAAGTAACGAATATAAAATARGAAAAGGTATAGCATTGATTTTTGTTTGTTTGTTTGTTTGTTTTTGTAAGAGAATTCCAGTGAAAACCTTTCTTGTGTTAAGCACAGATGCATGCTAACAGTGTTAACTGGTCCCAAAAGAGTAGATTTAATCACATGGTTTTTAGGTCTACTTACTCAAATTCTGTAGCAGTCGTTAAATTCTGTAGTAATTTTAACTTAACCAAATTTATGCCAAAAGTTTTATTTGAATAGTGCAAAATTACTGACAGTTTGCCCTATACTGTGAGTGAATAGCACGTCCTTTCTATGTTTTTGATTTCTTAAAGTATGAAGCACTGTGGCAGTTTCTGCAGGCTGACTGAAAATGTACTGAAGCTGAAAGATAACACACACTACAACCTGTCTGCAGAAATCTGTCCTTGTTACTTTCCATGTCAAGTGCGCGAGCTGCAAAAAGCTATCTTTTGTCTGCTCAGTCCTGGAAAAAGAAGTGACAACTGCAGCATTTTGCAGCTCATACAGTGTCAGAAGCAAAGTCAGTAAGGAGGAACATACAGAGGAAAAAAAATCCTCACAATGTGTACTTTGCTGAGGAGAAATAATAAAGAACAAGAAAACATCTCTGCAGTGTTACTGGTAGCAAGCACATGACAATAACAACAGAGGAGAATGTAAATAAGCAAAGGCAAAGCAGAAAATGAACCATAAAAAAAGGGTTTCACTGGGTGATATGTGTACTTAGAAAAAAATATATGTACCTAGGGGGGGGAAAAAAAAGAACACTTTTGGAGACTAGGATAGAGTTTGAGAAAATGAAAGTGGTTAGTTATTAGAAGTTTAAACTAAGAGAGGAAGGGAGGGAGGAAGGGTGGGTGAGCTTCTAAAATAACTCAAACTTTAGCTAAAAAAAAAGGAATTCAAACAGCATTGACATGCATGTTCCATTCTGGGTGGCAGTTCCTCTGTCTAGGGATTGTAGCTTGTTTAAATAACATTTTCTGTTGCATATAAGTCTTAATTTCTAAGGAGTTTCTTTTAATTCTGTACATTTGCAGAACTCCTTGAAAGGCTGTATCCCAAAATGGAATTGATCCAGATCATCAGCATCACTGAATACATTCCTATTCACTTTAAAAGTCTGTGAAGCCCTCATAAAGTAAAATGTCTATATCGGACCTATAATTTCCTGTATAGCAACTCTACTAAGCACATGACAGAACATTATTAACAACTATAACAGTAGTAACATCAAAAACTAGAACTAAAAGGTAGAGGTATAAGACAGTAGAAAAATCCATTAAAACCAACCTTTATGGGCCTGGAATCTCTAGCCTCTCACATACCTGTAAGTATTTGAAGTTGATCTGAAACTGTATAAAACGTAGTGATTTAAATGGATAGGATAATAGGTATCATGAGGAGATGTGTTTCTGCCTATTAAGTTAGTAAAGATACTAAATTATCTTTAAAAGCAATCTTGTCATCTTATCTTTCAGGAGGCTTGTGGTTATGAATTTCACCCTAAATGGCTCTGTAGAACGATAACTTATATCTTCAGTTGCATCAAAAAAAAAAAAAAAATCAGGAAGCCTGGTGACTGCTTCTTAATAAGGATTATGAAAATGATTTCATGTGATTTGCTATGAATATTAATAATTAGATCCATGCAAAAGAAAAATGTAATGGATGCTAGACGCAAGAGCAAGCTTGTGTTTTCCCTGAATAGGGTATTATTTTGCCATGTTAATGCCATAATTAAGGAGAATCGATATTAGTTTTGTAAATAATATTCTCTCTATACTGAGACCCTGAAGAGTTCTCCACCTCATTTTTCAGAGTTGTTAATATATAGGCTAACAGAGTTTCTTACATGTAGAATCAAATTTGGATTTTTTCTAAACCTGTGCAGTTACTGCTTTCACTGAAATGGATAATGACAGGTAAGACTGCACTACTCCAAGTCTTAACATCCTTTGTATTTGGAACATTTCCAGTGCTTGGTCCCATTCTATTTCTTCCTGAAGTGGAAATGCACAATATGGAAAAGATAATGTCCTCCCCAAAAAACACAACACTCTCAGATAACAAATACTTGCAGACGGTTGCTATTTTCACCTGACTTCTCACTCACCCCAAGTTTCTGTGGGATTTCAAAATATTTGTTTTGAAATTGTCACATCTTCACAATATATCAAACTGAAAAATACGTACAGATACGGAAATGTTCATCAGAAACCCCAGAGGGCCATGAAAATTCTTATTTGAAACTTTAGATCAGCTACCTTGCAGTATTTTAATTTGAGCCATATTCTGCCCTGGAGCATACCCTGTACAATTTGACAATTGATAGACTTGGACAAAGGGTAAAAATAGAATTCATCTCACATGCCTGTACACTGATTAAATAACCTTGTAACACCTTGGTATTGTTTCAGGGCTATGAGGAAGGCAATCAGTCCTAAAGATAAATATAGACCGTGGTTCTTCCCCTTTGAACTGGTTGCACGTGGGTCTAATTCCACCAGTGCCAACAGAATTGCAACTAATATACGTCTACGTTAGAGAAGAACCAGACCTCTGATTTGAAGCATTTGAATAGACCAAATTGACAACAATTATAAGCAGGCATACTTCCCTTCCATTATGATAATGAGCCCAAACACATCAGATTTCAATGTGGCATAATCTATCACAAACTGATTATCACAGTGACAGCCCTAAAAGTGATCTATAAGCAAAGCTGACAACTTCTAAGCACTCTACTGGGACTCAGAAGATAGAGGCTGAATTTCTGAGCTTCTACCTCTGACTTAGATTCTTTCTGTAATCTTGGGGAAGCTAATAGCTGATATGTTTTATGGTTCCTTATCAGTAAAATAGGGGACACTATCTCCCCCTTCTCCCCATTTTTCTGCAGGGGCTTCTTTTAAATAATTTTGTACTAGTGTAATTCAGACAGATTTTTGAGGTTTTCCTTAACCTCAAAAGAGAGTTAAAGTGAACCTCTGCCTTTGCTTAGGCTGTATAAAATGCATGCAGGATATTCTAAATTAAGCATCCTTCAGTTGTATCATCAAAAAATTTGCCCTATGTAGTGTATGACTTCATACTGATTAGAGGAGAAGTTACACTAATTTAACAACACCACTGTAGTTAGGATAGCGAATGTGATAACTTTCATTCATAGACAAAACTTTACATCGTAAACTCTTTAGGGGAAAGATTATCATATTGTATTCTGTGTCTAGCACAATAGTGATTTCAAGTGAAGCTCTAGTTTCTCCTTTGTAACTCAAGCAGAGGGGTTAGATTTTGATTTTGCAGGGTGTTTGCTTCAGGGTGGGGCCCCCATAGGACTAGCTGCCTTTGCAAAGAATATTGATTTATGATGAATGCACAAAATCTAATTTTTTAAAGAATAGACAAAATCAAAGAAAGACAATTTTTTTTCTTTCTTTCTTTCTTTTTTTTTTCCTCAGAGAGCTAACTTCTTTGGAACCAGCACATAAATCACAACCTTTGTCTTTGTTGTTTTCAGACTTGTGCTCCAGATACCATTACTGTGGTAAACTGATACACAGTAACTATCTTTGTTTAACTTTAGCTGGAATCCAAATGCTTTAAAAAGTAATTTATTTCAATCCAGTCTCTCTCACTGTGACTTACGTTAAGCCACATCATTTCACATTTAGTGCTGGCTTAATCTATTTATTTAAAAGATGGGTAAGTTTTAAAGATGATCTGACTCTTCTACTTTTATAGCTAGTTTATGAAATCCATCCCTTAATTGACTGTAGCTATTTATTTTTCAGGTTCCTCAGATTTATAGTGTAGTATCTTTTAACTTTTGCATTCCAGCTGCACTTCTGCACCTAAGACTGCATTCCTGTTTGATATAGAGACTTTTGGAGGGAGTGTGCTTTGAATTGACAGCGATGGCACAAGCTGTACATTCTGCCACAGCATTTATTGAATGACAAGATTTCCTTCATCATCTTCCTTTGGTTACTAACAATTACCTGTGTTCTGATGACAAGCAGTAACTTGTTAAGGCGTAGTAACCTGATTGCATGTCTTTGCCCTCAAGGCTTATATACTGCTGCTTCCAGGATCTGCTACCCTCCTTTTTTTCCCAGTCTCTCTGCCGTTTCTCACAAAGCTTACCGATTAATGCTCTAACCTCTGTGTTTGCTTCCAGAGAAATCCCTAGACTCACACAGCTGGTTTTCTGCTCAGACTGTCTTAGCTTGTGCTTAGTTTGGCAATCTCCTCTTGCCTACTTACTTAAGAAAGAATAATGGTACCTTACGATTATTTTAATTGAAGAAAGGTGGTTAGAACTCCTCCTAGTTTTGTGATTTTTTTTTTTTCCAGCTTGATATGATTCTTCTAGGACAGTCTTGTTGCTTTAGCTTAGCTGAGTGGCAGATGTACTGTGTATTGTCTTTCAACTTTAAATTAAATGGAATCTTTTTTTCTCTGCTTTCTTCCTTAATACAATTACATTACATTTTTAGAAAATTATTCAGATAATACAATGTATTTTAAAGATCTTTTATTGATACACAATAATAAGAAGCAAATGTAATTAATTTAGCAAAATTATCTTATTTTGTAAAGGTTATTTGGAAAATCTTTCCTCAAGCATATTAAGAATGGAGGAAAGTTCACAAATGACATCATGAGACAGATGGGAAGAGAAGAACACACCAGATTGCTATTGTTTTATTATATGAAATAGTCTAGGAAGGATTATGTCAGCTGTTAGTTCATTTGAGGAAATTATAAAGAGTTCAATACCCTAGTGCTTCTGAGGAAAATTGCAATTTGGGGAGTTTGCCACCTACAGTGTGTGCTTAACCCAGTGGTAAGCATGTATTATTTATCTCCCACTTGTGCCCAATCTGTAGAGGATATGAGCCTCTTCTAGCTCCCAGCTATGGACTGGTCCTTTCACTGAAACTGTAGAGGATGATGATTTAAGCATTTGAAGTCCCTAGATCACTAGTAAGACAACAGCTATTACACATATGCTCATATAAAAAGAAAGAACGCTGCACAGCAGTAAAAGCAACTATCCAGTCCCAAAGAGGAAACAATATCAAACACTGGGATTTGACAAAATGAAAGGTGTAAGGACAATGCCTTCCCCCATCCTGAAGCCACTTACCAGGTACTTTAAACAGTCCTGAACCATGAGAGTGTGAAAACACCAGCTGGTGAGCAATAAACCTATCAAAACTTTTGCCATGCAGGCTCATACCAGAAAGATATAACCTTTTCAAAATTGCAAAAGCCCCAATTTGCAGAAGGAAGACATTTAAGTGTGAAAGGCAATTGAAATTAGGCTTCTAAAAGATTAGGTCAGGTATTCAACAAGACATTAAGCACCATTCATGTGGAGTTTGCAGTGTTACATTTAGGAGACAAAATCAGTAAAAACTTGCTATTATACTTCAGTTTCTGAGACACCCTGTGTGCTTATGGCTTCCGTGGGAGGGCTTCTGCAATAGAAACAGAAGAGGAGGCAAAAGGTAATTCAGTAATGTCCCACTCTCAAAAAGAAAGCAGAGCTCTGAATCCCCAAGAAGCTGTTTCAGATTCTGACTCTCAAATGCACAGTGATGCCTCATTACACCTCTCCAGTAAGTTCCCCAAAAGTAATCATTTCAGACACACCCTGCACTTTGGCATTTCACACCGGGGAGCTCAACATCCCAGCGCTCCGCATGCTGGCTGTTGTGAATCCTAATTTAGGCTCCTGTATTCAGTGTATGCCTATATCTGGGCTCCTAAGCCAGCACTGCAAATTCTGGTTTGAGTATCTGCATTTCAGATGTTGCAGTGCTGAGCATCCTTATGTGAAATTCTTGACTAAATCATTTTTCAAATTGAGACTTGAGTCTACAGACAAATAAGGAATGAGGTGCCTAAAAGAGGACTAGGGTATGTGAGTGGCTATATAAGCCAGTCTCTCCTTAATTAATGCCTGTCCTTGATGTATGCCAAATGCATTAAGATTGTCCTGGATCAGAATGTTTTCTGTGTTTTCTTTATGTTACAGTTCTTTTGTACAGGCTTAGATCTTGTCTAAACAGACACCCGGGATCTACTGTCTTTAAGGCTGTCTTTAGGGAAGTAACATTGTCATCATACCTAATACATACCAGCAAAGGCAGGCCTGCTATATCTTGCATATTTTACTTGTTTCACAATAGCAACACTTAAGAAAATAGTGTATTACCATCCCCTCTTTTCCTCCTGCTCGCCTGTGACCTGACTCTTAAGGAATTCTTTTAGGAAACAGAAAAGGTATCATGAAGATGGAGGCCCAAGTGGATTTTTAATGCAACTCCCTCATTTGCTGTAGGTAGTACTCACTTACTAGGCTTGTTACTCCCAACTGCAAAATAAGCATAATTATACATTTTTTCTTTTCAAAGTATTTTGAAAGGACTACAAAGTTTTAAATGAGAAAAAAAAAAAGTTTTAAATATTACTGCAACTGTTTTTATTAAGATCTTTAAATATATATAGTCTTCTTCCAATGCACTATTTTGGTCTAAAGACTTTTTTGTAGATTCCAATTACATAGCTACACAGAGTACAGTAGCATTATTATGAATTGTTTTATGGTGTTTAGGGTTGTATTTGCTAATGAAAACTATACACACACACACACACACACACACATACATATATATATATTTAATATCAGGTGAGTTACTTCAGGACACCTACCGAAAGTCAGCTATCTCTTAAAAAAAGAACAACCCCCTCCCCCCCAAACATGGTAAGTAAGTTGTTGTAAGGTCAATTTGCCAAGCTCAGTCATACATCTGTACTTCGTATTCTCATCTGAGGCTGATTCTGGTGTTTTACTTCACATGATATTTCTTTCATTGCACTTTTAATTTGAAATACTTGACACTTCATTTTGTATAAGATAAAAATTAAACACAGCTCCACAATTCCAACCTATTTTCAGTGAAAATGAACCATGTAGGTGATGTGAATCTACACAACACCATGCAACTTTGGGAAGCTCTGATGGGGGACCATCTCAAGATGACGATAGCTGAAATCCAAAACAATGTCACCTGTGGTCTGTCTGTGGGATTATTTGGGTTTACACTGGCAGTCATGCTTTGACTATAGACTTTTGACTTTTGACTATTTGACTTTTGAAATAGAGTGAGATGATTTATGATGTTAGAAAAGCAAGTCAGGAAAAGAATCTCAAAATGTTATTTCTTGCTATAAACAGCTTCATAGAGGATCTGAAAAAGATCACTATGGAGCTTACAGGAACTCTTTCAAGCACCTTTTTAAAATATCTAATGCAAATGTTATTTTCAATAGAACTGTCTCTCCTTGACTGTTGTTTTATTCACATGTTGCTTTATAATTATAAATACACATGCTGTTTTTACATATGTTGTTTTATAATTTTTTTGGTATTACATCACAAAATACTGTAATTCAGCAGTCATGTTATATACTAGTGTCTCTGTAGAATCTTGCTACATATAATACTACTGCAGAAACCAGTGAGTGGGTGCAGAGCAACTGAGCCAGAGACATCTATTATGTAAAGTGCAGACAATGTATTTTTGGTAACTAACTGCTGCTTATCTACTTAGCAATGTGTACACTACACTGCTAAATAAAAGCAGTTCAGAGAACAAACTGATTTAATTGTCAGGTCACCCTCTGGACCTCTTCCAGACAGCATCTAATTGACAATCTATCTCCTAGAGAGTTTAGGGGGCAGTTAGGTCCATGGATGACTCCCATAGACAATATGTACAAAAGTGCTCAAGGACTGGATCGCTTCATTCTATATCTCTTGCCAAGTTTAACACAGAGGGCTTTGTACCCTCAGCTACCCCTACATGTCTTCATGCCACAACCCAACATATGCAAGTTTCAGCCTTAGTTTCACACAAGGAAGAAAGCAATCATGACTTACAGCTTAGCCTTTGTATTTTTTTAAACATAGTGAATTAAACACACACACACACACACACACACACACACACACACACATGCAAAAAACAAAACAACAACAACAACAACAACAAAAACACTCTGGAAAACATAATTCTGTCCTAAGGTTATACAGCTACTACGTGGAGTCCAGAGGAATTCCAGAACCGAATTCTGTGTAGTGTGGATGCAGCCAAACTGCTCTACATGGAGTTAGCCTTAACAGTGGGGGAATGATGTCAATACAGACATAACTACAGTGATATGGCTATTATGAGAGCCCTTTGATCTAGTTAACAGTGATAGCTCATGATAAGGATTGTCTCCCATGATGTGGCCACGTTTTTTGTGCTTTCAGCAGAAAGAGAAGACCAAGAAACAACTAAGGCAGCCATCTGTTCCTTTCTTTAGACATGTCAAACACACTCCAGTATTCTAGGGTCCATATTATACTATCTGAGCTATAATTCTTATTTTTCCCAGAGGATTATTTTGTTTATCTAGCCTTTGTTTTTTAGCAATAGGCAAAGACGGTATTATATTGTTAAAAATACAATGTAACAGAAGCTTTTGTTTAAGAGGATTTGTCCTTTGTTAGCTTTTCACTGCTAACTGTTGTTATCTGCTGTTCCTGTAAAGAACTATTCTTGTTGCAAGTATGTTTAATTCTTTTTGCTCTGATAGGAAGACTCATCTTTCTGTAACAAAGAAGGTAGCTACATTACTAAATTCAGCCTTTATGTCTGCAATAGCTGCAGCTCAGTTATAGATGCATGCACTTGACTATAGAACAATTATTCATCAATTCAGGTGTCTCAGTGCTTGAACTAAAGACACCTTGAAGGCTTACAAAGTGGAAAAAGAGAAGAACTTACTGTATATGGTTTAAAGTTTGCTAAGCAGTGCAAGACTTAAATGCATATAGTAAGAATAAATCAGGAAGAAGTAGAAGAAGCTAAGTTTTTAGAAAGTCAAAATTTCTTCTACCAATACTCCCTCTTGCTTATAACTCTACACTTATTTCTCAGGTGTTCCAGAGTATGCTAGGAGAGGAAAAAAACAAAACAAAACAAAACAAAACAGCTTGACACCCAGAAGAAATATTCAGAAACACGGAAACAGATAAAAAAAGATAGGAATGTAGGAAGGAAGGAAGATGTGTTTGCGTGTGTCTATTCCCTCTTTCAAAAAAATTCTAGAGAAGTTCTAAGACAGTCATTCTCTTGAAGGGTAAGCTTATACATCCTTCAATAAAGTTAATGGACCCTTTTAAGTAAAAGGAGTGAAGCTGGAATGCACAGTGCCTTTGATACAGGGATGCCTGATACATTATATTGCAGGAATAGCCTTCAAACAGGCAAAAACTGAGGGGAAACTGAACTAAGTGTATGAACATATTTCTCTTGAAGTAAATGACACTATGCAAATAAAGAAATGCCTGAGTAATACTAATAACAAACAGACCATAACAGATCCATAAAAAATAGCATTTATCACCATTCAAATAACTGCAAATAGTTTTATCTATAATTATTTTTATATTCTGATAACAATTAACAATCCTGCAAAAGACTGTGGTCTTACAGTTCTAAACTCTTTCGATGTAATTGGAGGTGCATTTTATTATACAGATAAACAATTACCTTAGTAATGAATTTGGTACAGTATTGTATAATTCTCTCTTCTGAGCTTGACTCTAACAAAATGGCCAACCCAAGATATGAATTGGCATGCTCATAATTCATGGGTTTTCACTAAACTTACAGAAATGCATGAACTTGTGTCAGAAGAAATGAACATGTTCTGAAATTTTGAAAATAAAGAATGCTGAGCTTCTGTCCACTGATTATTAGTGCTGATTCAGAACAGTAACCTTACTGTAGCTTTGAGTACTCCAGCACATGATATGTGGCCAAAAAAAGACATCTGAACACACCAGAATATAAAACTAGGAAGGCCTAGACAGTTCCTTATTGTGCCAACTGGACCGCAGAAATATAAGCAAAGCAAAGCAAAACAAAGCCCTTGTGTACAATTCAACACAGGCTATCCACTTAGCAAAAAAAGAAGAGAAAAAACAATGTGACAAGATATAAAAGATTCAGTCCTTATTATTCAAACTTATTTACATTTTCCTCTTCTTTAATTCATACCATATTCCACCTCTTTTAAACAGTGGAAGTGGCAGTTTTCAAAATCTTCTAATCATATAATAGATGGTAAAGAGCAGTGAATGGTTCACCTGCATTAAAACTCCCCCCAAAGGCTTAGCATGTCTCTCACCCCTTGTAAAAAAGATTCTAGGTCATTTAGACTTAGGCTTCAGAGCTTAATCTTTGGATCTCTGGGAATAATGCACTCTTGCTCAAGACCAGAACCTTGACAGATCACACTGGATGAACATAAGAAGCAGCTAGGGCTGCCGTTCTGAAAGGGAGTATCTCCTATTTATGCTGAATGCACATTACATTTGGACCTGAAAGTTCAACTAATAAACTTTTGTGTTAAATCCCTCTGTCAGGCTGCCTAGCTCAACCTTAGAAATGACTCTTAATATTGCCAGAGGTTTTTCATTGCCTTCTTAATTCTCCTTAAGCTGCCTATCCCTAGTTTTTCACTGCTTTTTCATTGCTCGCCTATTCACAGTAGAATCTAAAAAGGCAGAGTTATCCACATCCAAAGTCCTTTCTCTGTGGATTGATCCTTAAAGTCTCTGATTATGAGAAGTATGTTTTTCATTCCTGTTACACCATCATGAAAATCCACTGAAGATCACTGAGGAAACTGAAGGCTTGCTTTTCTCACAAATGTTCTTGGCAAAATGTTCTTCTGGGGCAATAATATACTGATATTTTTCACCATCCTTCATATCAGAAAACACATTTAAAGATAAAAACCTATTGCACATAAAAGGGGACAGAAGACAGGATGCATTTTATGTAAATTTAGTTAAAAAGTTTTCAGAATCATTTAACTGAAGTGATTAAGGAAGCTGATGGAGTGTAATATACATGAAGACATTTTTCCTGCCCCCGACAATTGAATTTTGATTGGCTAGGCTTACCGTAGCACTGCGCATGTCAACTAGGAACAAAATGATTGTTAGCACTAGAAAATAATCTGCTAATAAAATGGGTTTAACATGCAGTGAGGTGCATGCTACGGATGCAAATTTAGAATGTTTTAAAATGTAAAATAGGCTTAAAGGCTTTGCGGTATGTCTGTATAGACATAACCCCTCCATTTATTAGTGGAGCTGAGCATCACTGAAGGGGTTCACTCAGCAGTAAAATATTTTTATTGTTTTGTGTGAACATTCAGTCACATAGTACTATTGACATTTTGTGACACTGCATTCATGTATGGTTTTATTCTGTAACTTGACCTTGGGAGTATTTGTATTCTGAAGAATGTATTTAAAAGGTATAAAATATGTGGAAACCAAATAAATCCATGGATTTATAGTAGTTTCTTTTGGCTATGGTACCCCAAGGCATTTGAAACAACTGTCTTGACAAAAGCTAATATAAAAAGGGGACTCACAAATATAATCTGCTGTTGGATAGCTGTTTCACAAGATGCTACTCATCACTTTAGCTTAACACATTTTTAAAACAGTTCTGTGTCCTGTCAATGCTTAAGTACTCTGATTTCTAACTGCAGAGAACCAGTTTCATGGCTCTATACTTCCACATAAGCAACCATGACAGTATCTTCCCTTATAAATATCATAAGGATATTCACTCTATTGTTTTTTCTGTGTTAAAGAAACACTGGATTCACACATACACACAATCACTTCCATCTCAGGAGAAAAACAGACTTGTGAGGTAGGATCCAGCTGAGATGCAAGGAAAACTGATCACTAGGAAACTGAAATCTAGATTCATTTTACTTGCTCAGGTTGAGAACACTGAAATCAACCATTAATTCACAAGTGAGCATTAAAGGATTAAAAATGAAAGACTAGAGAAAAATATGTTTCTTCTCTCCACAATGCTGCTATGTTGTACAATGAACTCAGATTCACTTTTGAACTGATAAAAGTGATGAAGGGTTTCACTGATTATGACCAGACTGACTGAGGGACAAGGGTGATGTGCAGTCCTTGTCAAATCTCACAGTCCTCGTCAGACCTCACAGTCCTTGTCTCTGTTGTGTATATTGGGGACTTCGCTGGAAGACATCAAGCATCCTTTCTGGTCCGCGTACTTTGTTCTTCTTCCTGCAGAACTTAAGGTACGTAGAAGGGCTGTTGCATATCTGCCGCACATGAAATCAGAATGTGTCTGGGACACACAGCCAGACTTGGAACTGAAATGTCTGGGTTCCACGTTTTGGGCACAGGCAGTTGCTGCTGTTGTCTATTAGTGACTTAATGGAAAGAGCATGGTATAAGCCAGACAGTCATGTCACTGTGCTACTGCACGGGACAGGCCTCACTGGCATGGTGACACAGTAATGGCTTAACACTTCATGGTTTTATTCCTACTTTTTTTGCTACAAAACTTTCAGAATTTTGGGTACCCAAGATACATAGCTGGGCTCCAAAAGACCTACATGTTGTTAAATACAGAATGAGCTTCTACAAAAAAGAAAGTTTGAAAGCTCAAAATTCAAAAGTACAGTCTCAGCATCTTAAAAAAGCGTATCTCCCTAGCAGTTTCAAAGCTGTTCTATTATAGGTAAATACGGTGTTCAGTAGATATCTAGTCTAATCCAGTTTTAATGAGATTTGACTATCTTTCCAGGGCCGTGCTCTGGAGTTCTTAATTTTCTACTGACCCCAGAAATTCCCAGCTTTTCACATGGGCTTAGGCAATAAATGCATATTCCACATTCCTCTGCTCACTCCTCCTTGGTGTATTTTCTGTGTCTCTTTTTAGCAGATTAAGTCTCTGAATATGTAAATCCATTGAACATATTATTCCAAGTGTCCTCAACTTTTTATTTTGCTCTGAAAATCTGCAGATTGCTGAGTTGCTTTTGACTTCTAAAGCCAGATGTACTACAGCTTAGAGTCTTCCCTGTATCACTTATGCATCACCTAGGACATAAAACAGCAACAAAAGCCTTCCCTGTTCCTGGTGCAGCTCTTCCATAGAAGCAGGCAGGAATAGTTTCTGCTTCCCATATATTCTTGGCTTGAGGCTCACACTCTTTCTTAGATACTGCTGTTACAGAATAGCATCATGGCCCTTCTTATTTCTTTGCATCTCCTCTTTTTTGAGGACAACACACTGAAGGTGCAGACACATTTGTGCTGCCTGTAAGTACAACAAAGTTAAAGACAAGACCTTATACACCTCTGAGGTCAATGGTGCGCTTCTGCTTTAGACAGAGTCTTCTTAGGGTTTGAGATAAATGAATTGACTACTGCAAGAAAAAAAAAATCTGAACTCTTCATTTGCCCAACCAGTTCATGGGTTTTGTTTGTTTCAGGTTTTTTGGTTTGTTTTCCTTCTCTCTCTCTCTCTCTCTCTTTTTTTTTTTTTTTTTTTTTTTTTTTTTTTNTAGAGGCAATGGCAACTCAGTAGAGTTAGATAGGATCAAAGAAAGTAAGGAATCAAATTTCTTTTGTCAAAGATAGCAAGCCCTGAGAGAATTAACTTAAATCTTGAATCAGAATGAGATGTACTGTGGTAGGAACAGTGGCACTTCCTAGTAATCGGCAACCTCTGTGAAGAACAAGCTATGAAAATACTGGAAGGACAGTTCAGAAATATATCTGTTAAAAACAAATTTGGACTCCCTGCACAGACAGCCTTGAAACCAAACCATCTTTGTCATTTCAGATGCATTATGAGTATTTACTTTTGAGTAGATGTGTGATTCTCACTACTTGCAAGAAGAATATATATACATGTATAAAAGGCAAAGGCAGAAACTTTCTCATTGCTGCACATTCGCTAGATACCCTAATTTGCAAACACCATTACATTATTTCCAGCTGCTTGGTAACTCTTTATACCAGAAAAAGTTTGTTTTATCTTGCTTTGTTTTCATTCTAACACAAGTAAGGGAAAAGACACATCCCACCTTAATATAGCTAGGGTTTATATAAAGACATAAATACCTGGCTCATATTCTGTAAATGCTTTGGCTTGAATAATTCAATAAAGTATTTAGGACTATTTTGGAGTATTTGCTTCATCTCCAAGCTTCTATCTTTATTCCCATTGCTACTGATGAGAGTTATATACACTCATGAAAAGAAGAACAGGTCTTTTCATGTTTTCAACCTTATTGTTCGCATTTTCATGGGTAAAAAACATTGTAACCCTGTCATTATAGAGTGGAATACTCATAGTGCAAAGAAGATGAGTCAGGAACCTAGCTGCCATCACTGTAGGATTAATACTGTATCTTTCTGTTGTGTTCATGAATGCACTCCAAGACTCCTCTTCAAAATGAGATAAAAATAAAATTCACTTAATTTCACTTTAGTCACCAAGATGCATTTATTTTCCTGGAGCAAAGATTTGTCATGTATTCAAATGTTTCATCCTTTCCCCTAGAGAACACATATGTCACCTCCATGCTGTCTCAGCCCACTGAGGGAATAATAATTTTTAATAAGACTGTTATAAAAAGACAGTTTAACTTGCATGAAAAAGGTTCTGTTATGAGAGCAATTATAAAGAGCAATCACGATCATAGATACTAAGGCAAACAACCCTGAAAACAATTAACATTTTATTGTCTGGACAACATCTTCAGAAAACTACCAAATTGCTAAGGTAAATATTGGTGTGCCAGTTGCTTACTGGTGAGATGGAATGCTATCAAAGTCAGTGACTACAGTGGTGGAAACTCTATAGAATCAACTGTTATTTGAAAGAAGTCAGACTGACATATTTTGAGAGAAATAAAGTATACTTGCACTTTTATATCTTTCTTGCCACATCAGAATTTTCTTAGTTCCAGAAAATATTGTTATGAGAGATTATATCATACTTGTGAAATAAAAAGATAGCTATATAGAACATTATTCTGGGTTCAGAACTGAATGGTATGTGTTCATGTCACTATGTCCTAAACCAAAGACAGGGCACAATGAAGTGTTCCTGGAGAAATTTTGCTTTTACCAGTAGTGGATGAACATGATTAGATTATTGGCACTTATCATCACAGTGTTAAATGTAGCAATCTCAGTCTGGAAGGGAACAGCTGGAAAGAAAGTAGAACATCATAAACTGTGCTTGTCTGTCAGATGCATCTAGCACCACATGTCAATGAAGATAGTCTGTTGAAAGAACAGTATTTCAACTAAAATGTATCAATGTATTAAAAGAACAATGTCTCACTACTTACATCAATGTAAGAGTATCATTAGGACTTATTATGTAGCATTCATTTGGGAAATCATTCATTAGATATGCTCCTAGAGGAAGTACAGACATACTGGGTAACACCTAGGCAAGATTTTGAGTGAGACACTTTTAAAGGCACTGACCTTTTTCTACTGAGGAGTGCAGGTCCTCATGTCAGAATAAACTGCCTACTAAATGCCTATATTTTAGGCTCAAGTTAGAAGTCTAATTTGGCTTGCATCCTAAAAAGTTCTCCTAATATCTTCTAGAATATTTTCTAAAAGAAGTGATATCCTGTCTGAATCAAAGTTCTGTCACCAGAATTCAGTAGCTGAAATGTATAGGTTGAGATCCCCAAGATAAATATGCTAAAGTTATATAACCAAACATACTCTTTTTGATGAAATTGCCTCAATTCTACAGACTGGCTGCACAAATACTTCTGAAAAAGTCAGTCACTATTTGTCAATTCAATGTATACGTCTCACAGTTCAAAACCCCCAGTGGATGTTTGGTGACATTAGCCCACACTTCTCTCTAGGTAAGGTTTTCCAGACATCCACTTCTGCTAGTCATTTCTGAAAGACAGCAGGAGACACTGACATTCTAACAGTTCTTATTCTTGCATTAACATACCTGGGAGAAAAATAATTTCTATTATACAAGATTACTATTTCTGTTTATTTAGCCTTAACTAACAAGACTTAGTTTTTTCTCACATATTCTACTCAGATTAAAATAGTTTTATTAGAGATGTTAATACATTCCTTGTGACGGAAAATGTTACCACTTCTCATAAAATACCTTGTTTCCCCCAAACTAATCAAATGGCAGCTTCTTATATAATACAGGTTTCTCAGGAGGTATGGAAGCCTGTTCCTGCTGATTTAGTAATTGTAGAAAAATATTTGCAAATGACTATGTTTTGAAAACAGTCTCCCTTTGTATAAGGTGGAAAATGCCTCCTTATAGACACTTTTTTAGTACTTCAGAGCCTATAAATAAATGAAGAGATTTGTTTGCATATGTTTATGTTTTCCGTATTTTTTTCATGCAATTACCAATTAACATAATCTTTGTCCTTGTTGTATGTTTCCTTGAGCACTAAGGTTATTTTTTCATTCCCCAAATTTGGAAATGCATGAATTATGGGACCTTTCATCAGAGTTTCTCTAATTCCTCAAGAATGTCCTCAAATTGTTCTTCAATTCTCTCAGCAATTAATGTACCTACTTAGTGGGACCAGCATCCTAAGACGCTTTTAACCCTCAAAAAAGTGTCTCTCACAGTCACATAATCTCATACATCATATTTTTTTTATACTTYGTTAAAATGGACATTTCATTCACACATTTCCTTAGTGGGAAAAAGATCTCCTCTGTCAGTTTTGAATTTTATCATGTTTTTCCTTCTGGTACATTTGATTTTCTTCAGTGCTGCTGGCTTGCTCTACTTAAAATTAATAAATGTCGCATGTACTAAGTTGATAATTCAGTTCTTTTTGCTTAATCACTATTTATTGGTGCTATAACCAATACATTTGTGCTAAGAATTGTCATTGGTGTCTGTACTATGCAAATTCTGCTTGCTCTTCCAAATGCTTGCAAAATCCATTCCAATTCTCATGTCTTTTCCCAAATGCTGGATCCTGTCTTAGCTTGTCTTATCTGACACTGCCTGTTCCATTTGTTTTGTCTTATTATTTGTGTGACTCCAGCTCTGAACTCAGAACATACCTGTCTGCTTTCCTTTCCTCTAATAATTCGGAATTACCATTATTACTGCAGGATTAGAGTATAATAGACACTATATATGCTTCAGTCCAGACTTCAGGACTCCTTTGCTTGACAAATTCAATTTTAAGGGGTTAATTCTGGGTCTGTCATATGACTTTGAGTGCTTTGTTCCATTATTATCTCATCTCCCATTTAAACTCCCAGATTCAATGAGATTGACTCTTCAGTCTTAGATTAGGGATAAAGTCTTTTATGTTTCATTTCTGTATCCTTGGTTTAAAAGAAAAAAAAAAATCAATCACATACATTTCAGTTCCATAGCACTCAGATTTTAACAATGTCTTATGTGTCCGAGTTTACTTAAATTTTTGAAGGGCGGGGGGGGGGGGGATATATGTGTGTGTATATATATATAAATCCTTAATAAGCTACTGCAAAAAGTAACATTAATTTTCTTTTCTTCTTCCTGGTGCCACCACTTGCAAATGCAGAACAAAATACTGCCTAAATTACCTCCAACTGTCATCTCCGTATTCAAAAGCTGCAACTATTTTTTTTAATTACTTCCTTCTTCTGCTAAAGTTATTGTCACAAAACCATTTTTGAACAGTAATCCCTCAGTAACAAGGAACAGAACAGGAAGTACTTTGTTGTCTGGGATTTAACTGGTTCAGTGACTGAGATTTAACTGAACTGATGCAACTAATGATTCCATAAGGCTCTTTGTAAAAACGTTTTTACACTTACAGTTCCTTAATTTCCACAAAATAACTTCATTTATTGTCTGATTTCACACCTTTCATTTTGGGTTAGTATAATTACAAAGTGGTAGTAAAAAAGATTCCAGCAACACTTTAAGTTTTCTTCAGTTAGGACAATGGCCAGGCTATTATACTTCCTCATACCTCAGATGACCTCATGAGAGCTGCCAGAACTGTAACAGCAGTGTTACAACCTGAATTGTTTCTTTTGACTTCTTTTAAGAGGCAAAGTGTTCTAGCAGGAGGTGATAAAAATGAGATAACCTGATACTGCTTATTAATTTCCAACAGGTCCCAGATAGGACACTAGTGATCGCAGCTGCTCCCCATCACCAAGAATTTTGACACAGTCCCACAGTTTTCAGCTCCATCAGTATTTTTCTTTGAACATCTGTGTGTAGCCTTCTGGGAGTATCATGCATTAGCAAAAGCTAGAATTCCAGCACTGTTCTCTTTCTCCCTTGCATCCAGCACAGTATCATAAATATATGCTTTTACAGAGAAAAACAAATGCCAGTTAAAACTGAATAAGGAATACAGCTAAATATTTCTAGTCAGAAGAAGCATTTAAAGGAACTGTATCAGTCAGGAGCTTTTGGCTGGCAAAAGTCAGGATAATGTGACATCAAAAATGTCATGTGGCTTATCACTGATCCTGGACACACACATCACAGATCTTCAGAAGAATTTCCTTACTTCTCTAACAAACAAATCAGGATGGTCTTTTTTGCTAGTGTAATGGCCTGGTGCTACTAAAATACTCAACTCTTTTAGTCTGAGCAGGTAGAGTAACTATTTCTGATGCAGAACATGTTTGTTTACTTCTGTAGTTAGATATGTATAACAGAGCATTTGATTTTGTGCTCTTGATCTGCTTTGCTGCTCCATACTCCATGAGTTTCTGTTGATGATTTAGCCATGATTGAAAAGCTGTTAATAGTATAGACCAATACTATTTCTGGAAATTACTTTACTTTCTTCAAAATTTGCTCTAATAGTGCTACAATAGCCACCTAATATTTTCAAATAATGAGACTTTTGATATAATTCTTTGTAATCATGCAAGGTGAAAAGAGAAAGACTCAAGACTTTGATAGCCTTCCCACTTCGGAAGGTAGCCTTCTCACTTTGGTCTATAGAAATTGTAACTATTTATGCCCAGTGGAAGACTGTCAACAGAGTATCTTACCCAGAGAAGAGTTTGGTGATTGGAATGCTCCTTTAAAGGAGGGGTGCCAGCTTGGGCGTCTCACAGCCCAGGTGGGTCCTCTCACTGAGTTGTTAAGTATGAGAACAAAGGCTACCTTTTAAAGGTTATATGCATCTCCTTTGGGGAACTTTCCAATAATTAACTTGAATTTATTAGCAACTTTTGCAATAGACAAAGCTTTTACTTTCTTTTCTTTTCTTTTTCTTTTTTTCTTTTCTTTTTTTTTTAAGCATATTGTCTTTGCTAAAAAATATTCATTCTCTAGCTTAAGACCTCTGATACACACTGGAAAAAGATTGTGAGAAGCTGAAATTTCAAACCCAGGTTTGGAAGCTCAAGGGCCTTTGGATCTGCACAGTCTTTTGTTTTCCGTAAATACTATGGCATTCCTACCTGTATCAATTGGGTTGAGCAAATATTAAATATAGCCTTTTTTTTTTTTTTTTTTAGCAGGTTAATGAACAGCTTGCTGCGAGACTCTGGGGTATTAATGAACATCTGTCTAATTTTCTGGTGAATCATATATATCTGCACATGGTCAGGAAAAGCTAAGTGCAGGAAACAGCTAAGCAGATGTCCTAGCTATTGAAAGTGCAAAAGCATGTCAGTATAAATTGGTTAGTTGCTGTTTTGTTTTTACTGCAGTTAGTCTACTCATACACAAGTAGCAGAAATCAGGTCAAGCTTAGATGTTATGAAGCTTCAAATATGTCCAGTTTCACAATGCTACACAGAGGAGTTGCTTTAGGATGCAATCAACACAGTAAAAGAAAAATGCACCGAGGGGGAGGAAGGTTCCAAGACTGAATGAACACCAATCAGCATATTCAGTGTTGGAAAAAGTTTCAGATTAACAACTTCTTGGGTCAGTGATTCTTTTTACAATGCTTTCTGCTGAATTTAGCAGGTGATTAAGCTGCCAGCTAAAGAGCCATATATAGGGAAATCCTCATTTGTGGTGAGAGTACTGGCTCTGTTTTTGTTTCTGAAAGCCCATTTGTATGGCATTGTTGAGAACTCTTCAGGAGTCAAACTTGCTAGGGCAGCCTTCAAAACTGTGTGTTGAGCGATGCTGCAGCAAAGAAGGAGCCTATCAGTGTAGTCTTGTTCTCCCAGCTTCCGCTACTGAGGGCTCTGCTAGAGCTGACAAGATACTGCTGTGAGGAAGCTTGTAGTGGTCCTGAAGCACAGCTGTTATTGGAGAACATAACTACATACTGAGAGAATGCATGAGATGAAAGCATCCAGCACAGAAAGAAAATAGCAGGACACAAACTGAATCGAAAAAAGCAAGAGTTAGCTATCACATTTAAAATATTATTTTTAAGATACCACAGACCTAGGAAAACACTAGTAAGATAAATTACCTAATCATCTGTAAACTGAATCCTATTTTTTGGAAAGCTTAGGAATAATAATTCATAAAAAATCCAGAATAATGAAGAAAACATAAGAAGGCCTTTTTCTGTTTACCAATAACCTTAGTTTAATATTTTTTCATTGTAATAAATGAGGGTGAAAAAGAAAAAAAAGATGAAAAAACATTCAGTGAAAAAAAGAATTAATAAGTATAAGGACAAGTCTAAGGCCAGATGATATTATTATTAGATAAAAAGCCTATAAAACAGCTTTCACCCTGCAGAGTCTCCAAGGAACACAAGGAAGATAAAGATCAGTTCTATTTCCCATATTTCCCACTGACCATGTAATAGGAAAATCTGGTCTGCTGTGTCATAATACCATTATCTCACCACATTAACTTGTATCACATCTCTGAGCCTACACATCTCATGCCAATATGTTCTATGATTCTCATAATTCACAGCTTCTCTACTGGATATCTTGCTTACAGGACACAAAAAAACCATAATACACAACTGCAAGAGGAACAGTGGGACACAAAGGACAGCTACCCCTGCATTAAGTGGATACTGTGGAATTTTTTGCTTATTTTGTACTAACTGGAGAGGACAGAAGAGGTGTTGATAAATGACCTGGAAATATTGAAAAACTGTCCTAGCATTTTCCAACATAAATTGCTTCAATATTTGTGACAAAGATATTAAGCTTTGAGCTAGTCTAATACCAAATTCAGTCTTTGAAGTTCTACACTCTCAGATGGGACTTTAAGCTTGAAAGCTTTCTTCTTTCATGCCTTCCTCTAGTCTTAGATCTCAAATTAGGACAACCTCTGCCATGATATGCTAGAGTCAAATGACTCTCCTAATCTACAAATGTTCTCAGTCAGAGGGAGTTGAAGCCAATTTCTTTGATATACAGTTAAGCCATTAAACTTGGAAAGCAAAGAGTTGGAATTTGAAACTTTGAAGCATATGTCCTGAAAGGCCTCGCCAGAAGCTTAACAGTGACCCAGATCAAAACAATTTTGTTTGTTGTTTGTTTCAAAAAAAGTATGTATTTTTTCCAAAAGGAAAGTGAAGTTGATTTTGTGGAAGCTGCATTTTCATCTAATAGTTATTTCAACAGAAACCACTCTAGACTCCACAAAACATCACAGCTGACTTTCTAAGGTACTAAGGTACTAATCATCACTACATGATGGATACCAACCTGATTTAAGCATTTAGCGTGAAGTATTCTCACATCACACACACAACCACATATCTGGGAAGAAAATCCCATTTGTATAGTCCCAAGCAGAAAAGTCAGTGGGTAGTCTCTGAGATAGAACATTTTGTCACAGCTGTATTCCTGAAAGCTGTATCTTATTTTGAAACAGCACAAATCTCCTAGTATGCAGTATGAACACAACTATTTTGTTCACATGTTCATAATCCTCTAACAATATACTACAGCTTAATGAAATAAAAGACATCCTTTCATTATACTGAATACTACAAGGCCAGAAGATATTTACTAATATAATTTCAAACATAAATTTTAGTACCAGGTATAAAATTCCATTTTTCTTCAGATATGCACGTCTAAAGGTGCCAGAACAAAACTTGCAGATCACTTAAGTCAAATTTTGACTCTTAAACAGAGCAATAGAGAACTTAAGTTGTGTATTGCTTGTTTTGTCCTCTGAACTTTGATGAATTTCATTCCTCAATAATGCATTTTTAATTTAATTGAATGTATTTAACACCTTTCCTGAAAATAGGAAAGAAAGGGAAAAATGAATTCTAATAATAACAGCAATATGAATAATAGCAGTAAGCAACATCATTAAAAATAACAGATATTTCTGGGATGATTCACTATTGACAAAAAGCAATATTTTTTTTCTAAATAGTGTTAGACATTTTTTTAAACATGATTGTTAAAATATATTAATAGATTCTAAAGCTAGAGGGTATCACCATGATTAATATCAGACATAATGCAGTCCAAAGAACTTGAATAAAGTATTTTGCAAGGATTTCCACAGCATTAGAAAATAACCCCCACCAAACCTCAGCACATAAACCTCAGCACATTTCTTTCAGGCTCACTGCCTCCAGGAGGGGGACACTCATGCTCTAAGTCTGGCTTGCACTCTTAAGGCCATATACCTGAGCTGTCAGGATATCAGAAGGGCAGATTTCAAGCACTACACCTGAAGCTATGATGCTGAAAGTATCAGTTATCACTGCCAAATCCTGGTGATTCTTGAATTCTGTAAGAAATTTGCTTTCTTTTCTTCTTCTAGTGCCTAGCTCTGACATTGCAGTTGCACAGAACTGCTTCAGGATTAGTGGATCAGCATAGTGCCGGACACAAGAACAGAGGAAGGCTGCATGGAACAGAACCTACCATTTCATGTGCCTGGGAGCACATGCAGAACTGCTGCTAAAGGCTGGTGGGAGCCTCCGTCACTGGCTCAGGAAATCAAAGTCTGGATTCCCTTACTTCTAAATTTGATCGGAACCCAGAAATGAGGCATTAAACCTCCTTTCACCCGAGTCACTGTCTATGGGCTAATCACAATGAGCATGCCTGCTTCTGTGAGGAGGGAAGTCTCCAACAGGCTCAAGTGACAAGGTGTTCTCCAGCCAAGCTTCATACAGAATTGGGCTCCACATGAAATGTAGTGTTAGTTGACATTTTATTTTAAAGAAGATAATAGCACTGTCAACCTCCGTTTTATGGAATAATTTCATGTTTAAAGCAAAACCCAAGGATATAAACAAAAAATGATCAATTTCCTCTTCAGTTTTTGATGATTTATACCACTACCTGTCTCTGAACAGTCTTTTATGCACTTTTATAGACGGCTTAAGGTGTGTGTATTCTAGTGTGGTGGTGGATTAAAGTTATCCTGCTGTTCAGGAAAGAATTCAAGGTCTATCAGGCTAGGGAATGAGCACATATGGGAAAATGGTTTTTTTTTTCCTTCTTCTTTTTTTTCCCATTGTTATTCTCTTCTGGAAAGGAAAAGACATGGGTTCTGGTTTTAAACCTTCAGTTTATCTCAGGGAGCATTCAACTGACCATATGTAAACATCTGTATCTGAGCAAGCCACCTATATAGCCGCTTTTATGGAACAAGTAATCTCATTCCTATGCGTGTACTCAAAATATATTAGAAGATTAATTCCCTAAACCTGTGCATTTTTATTCATATACTTTAGAAGACATCAAAGGTGACTTTTTCAGACATCACCATTAATATTCAGGGTATCTAATCTTAGATAAGATGAATTTCACCATGCTGACTTTTACAAAATATAGATACTATCCAGGGAATTTTTGCCCTCTCTTTTGTCTGGAAAACCTTGAGGTCTTTTCTACAAAGTGGACTTGCTTTAAAAGAAGTACTAGACTTTCTCAGCCGGAGCCTGAAACCATAAAATGAGCAGACAAATTGCTCTTCATGGAGGAGAGGTAAACCAGTAGGTGCTGAACTTTGATCTTCCATGCTGGATGATACCTCAACTCGCCTTAAGAGGTTTTTTGACAGCATYTGAAAAGGGAATTTTCATACATTTCATAAGGAGAAAGGGCAGAGGTACTTATTGTTAGAGAGCTACACCTCATCCCTGCAGCCAAGGTCTTGGTCTAGGTAGCCTAGGTCTAAGTGACCTTCTCAGTGTCAAGTTAATTTAGTTTCTAGGACAGCCCATCTCTCTTCATGCATTGTATAAAAGGTACTTGTATAAAAGGCAGATAATACCCCTATTTAAGATTACATTTTGAGAACTGCCAGCTGGTTAATCTTTAAAATATTCAATGTATATCATATTAATAACATATCATTCTAAGGACACATCATGTAGTAACCAGGCAGTATGACACAAACATGCAAATATAAACCTTCGGCACTAAAACCAGTACCATTCAGATTTTTGTTCTCATCAAAAAGAGATGTCCTATCAGTTCGAAAAGATTTTTATATAAACCTGTACTAATTGGCATTAATCAAGACTTCATCAATTAAGTTCCTTATCATCAGTTGCATTAGCATGCTTGCGATCAGTATCAAGATGACTGGTCTGCAATTATCCAGGTCATCTCACTTGCTTTTCATATAGAATTAACTTGGTCCTTGTCCAAGTCTTTAAAAACTTTAATTGAAACTTACTTGGATCTAATAATTTTTTTAAAAAAACGTAATTTTAATAGCTGGTATTTTATATACTTCTGGCTGATATCAGGATGGAATATATGTTGTCACCACAACAAATATAAGTACATTTTTAAAGGTTTCTCTACAAAATGTAGATAGAAATAACAGAAGACTTCTGCCTCTGTTTAATTATTGCTGTTAGCAATTCAACAGGTGTCACATTTCTTGAAAAAGGGGGGCAAATGATTTAGTGAAAATAAAAACATATTTTGGACAGATAAACCAGCCAAGATTTTCCACAGATCCCAAAAGAATGGCATTTCTGGATAAAGAGCCAACTGAAAGAAGAAACAGCTGCTAATCCATAGCACTGTATTTTAGAACAAAAATAACTGTCTTAATAACCCCAATTTTATCTTAAAGAGGAAAAACGACACCTTTAGCTTTATTCTCCTCAATAATGTGATGAATTTCAGAAGGTAAAAATGCCCTATTTGAGAGTAAACACCTCCCTCTTCTGGACTCTCTGCGAAATGCATCGCAATTAAGATTCTGGACACAGTGCAGGAAGTGCTGTTTAGTTCTCTGCACACATATCACATGGCAAAGCTGGTTATTAATTTTTTTATTTATTTTTTTAATCTAGTGTGTCATTAGCTTGAGCAAGTATAGAACCATAGGGTTTTTTTTTCCTACTTCTTCACATTGGTATTTTTTATCTCCCAAGGACCTAATTTTCTTTGTTACAGAGCTAATCACAAACTGCAAAAGCAAGGCAAAAAGGAACATATGTCTTTAGGACTCTTCAGTTATTGATGACACATTATTAGCATACTGAAAAATCCTACCCATTTGTCTTTTAAATTATTAAGCACTCTAAGACCCAATGAAAAGACACTATCGCTTTATCAGACAGCTGCATGTATTCTGTTGAATGGTTGGCCATTTTTTATGAATTATTAATAAATACAGTAATTTAGCTGGAAGAAAGTCCATTAAATGCTGAAGGATTGTAGTCTAGCAACCATTCTCCCTTTTTGGTGGAGCAAGTATTCCCAAACTGGGACAAATGAGAGAAGGTACATTTTTCTGTCTTAGGTGCACATTTCTACTATGGTGCTCATCAAGTATAAACTGTTTCTTAAACTTATCAGTAACGGCCACAGACAACAATACGGTGCTCTAATAGATGCTGCTGCCAATCAAATCATCACAGGTGTAATAGTATCACATTATGGAAAACCACTTGTGATTATGTTAATAGAAAGTGCTGCTAAAATGACAAGAGATCCAGATTTTGTCTAGATTGTTAGTACTGACAATCATAATTTGAGAGCAGTATCTTCTAGCAGTGAAGCATCCAACACTGACGAAAAAAGTCATTGCAAGCATTTCTCCAGTCTATCTAGTACTTATTTTTATATGAAATACTGTAGAATCTGTCATGAATGCAGGGAATGCAGTTATATCTAACTAAACATTTGTATCTACATGTATGTACACAAACATATATATGTATACACACACTCACAAAATGTATTTTATATGAACATATTTTTGTATATATATATACATGAATGTTATTGGCATCATGGAAAAAGTTTTATTTCGGAAGTTGATGTATGCAAACACATAAAAATAGTATACATACACAGACTAATTTACTGAACATATATGCATACGAGCTTAATCTCTTAAAATAATTTATAGTCTGTATATACCATATAAGTATTTATGTTGTTTTATTCATTCTTTAATTAAAGTTTATGAGTTTCATGGCAAAACCAAGAATGACATATTTAAGAAAACACTTTAAAATCTATTTTTTCATTAATACTAACTTAAAAGGAGTATAATGATGAATAAAAGCATGACACTTTTGCACAGACAATTCTGATCATAATTGTATAGTGTTACTCACAAAAAATTGGGGACACCATTCCCTAAAAAACAGAGGGGTTTTTTTTAATTGTCACATCATAACAAGAGGCCACTGTTTCCGGTAACTTACTTGAGTAAGTCATTTAAAGAATTTCAGAATAATCTTTTTAATTATTGAAGTAAGATTCTTTGTCCTTTTAACTATCCCTATCTTCTCTGGAGTATCTCAGCATGAATTTAAAAATCCTAACTTCGAACACCTTTGAAATTTTTATCTGTGACTTTCAAATCAACAGTGCTTTTCATCCTCCTTTGGCCAAAGAGTGTATGAAGTTCTTCTAAAATCTCTGAATTTCAGAATGAATTTTGCACCTCATAAACCCTTCAGAAATTAATGGTTATCCCTTTTATATCATTATATACATGTACACATACATAATACACATTTAGAGCACATTTCTGAAGATCACTGCAACGTGACCTGAACTCTGTTTCTTACACCAAACCTCTAGGTAATCAGTTCATAGACTGTAAACAGATTTATGGGAGAGAATGAAAAGAAGAGAAATAACTATAGAATGTTTTTGAACATGCCATACTTACCTAACAATAAAAAGGATTCTAATATTTTATGTGATTAGTGACTAAATGACCAAAATACCTGCATTTTTTTCCTTTATGTACTAATGTCAGTTACTGGCAGCAGCATTTGTATTAACAGTAGAAGCAGTAATTCTAATAATAATAATAATAATAATGCTATTTCTAAACTGCTAACATTCCACTTTAAGATTTCAAAACACATTGTATTCAGGGGAAAAGGGAGTATGAGTTTTTGAGGCATCCTGGATTTTCTGGAATGACTAAGTTTAGATGAGAATAAACGCATAAATGCAATACATTGTCTCCAGGTACATCACTTCAGAAAGCCACTGCACCACAAGTTAGTCAACCCTTGTTCGACCTGCCAATCCCTGTGATTCGCCATAGACTAGTCATGGCAACGGAAAATTAGGGCTTGAGGAAGCTCCAGGCCGGTGGCCCGCTCCACCTGTGCCCATCAGGAACCGGGTGGAAACGAGCGCAGCCGGGTTGGGTGCAGCGGTGCTCCCCGAGTCTGCATTTTCTCACTGTTGTCATTTATTTATTTTCTGGGGAGATATTCGGTGAATATTTTCCAAGAAATAAAGATGGTCTCATCACTGCCATGCTGCAGCAGAGCTCCCAAGGACACCACCAGGAGTACTGAAAAGGAAACTCTGCTTTGGGCTGTCTCAAAACCTAGACCTTAGTGTTTTCTCAGGACCTAATGAGGAAAAAGACTTTTCCCTAATTTCAGTCAAAGCAGTATTGGGCCCCATATTAGTATAGCTTAACGTAACATGAAGAAAAAAAAAAGCATTTTTTACACAGTGTGTTTTATAATAAGTACAAGTCTTCTAATTTTCAAAACTGGGTCAATGTTGCACAACTAAAACAGGCAATAAATTGAGAATATGTTACATTCACAATAATAATAATAATAATAATAATAATAATAATAATAAAAACCAGTCGTTCTCCCATAGTAGTTTATATCATTTTTGATCATCATGGATCGAAGCACTATTTTTGATTATTTTTCGTGCTCGGTGTTTATTCTAGTTTACCAGGCAGTATTTAAGCAGTCTCAGTGCGGCCCCTAGCGGAGAGACCACTATACAAAGTATTAATTGAGTGAGGAAACTAACGATTAGCAATAATAATACCAGGGTTCAGCTGATCTACTTAATTTTTCTTGATAAATCTTTAAAGTCAGATTTATATACATAATAAAGTCTATCTTACTGGAAATAGGGAAAAGTGATACATATCTGTGCCTATAAGGGGTATATACATCGTACGTGAATCAAATTCTGCTCACATGAGTATGAATCCGGTGGAAGTCCCTTGAAATCAGTAGAATTAGAGGAAATGATACCCTGCACAACAGAGCACAAACTGCAGGTGCAGATTTTTCAAACATTGATTTCACTTGCAAAAAAAACAACCAGGTATTCGAATGATTGAAAGAAATGGTCTGACATCAGCACAGCTGTGAGAGTAAGTACAGGGCATTAGAGTGTATTAGCATCATAAAGAAATAAAATCCTGAACTGTATTTGAGATATAAATTCTTACAGATTTTAAAAAGAATTAAGGCTCAGATAGGCAAAACTATTTTTGTGGCACAGCCTAGATCCACAAAGAGGCAGACACTTCAGGTTTAAGTTCAAAATGTAGCTTCCCAAAATCACTGCTTAGCTTCATAACTTCAGAATTCTTTAATTCCTCTGTCTGTAAAAACAAAATTCCCTTGCTCCCTAAATTTATGTTACAAAACATCAAACAGCTGTAGTGAAATTGTCAGACTTGGTGTTGCTTTATCTGTCTTGCTATTGACCCAGAATTGTAGATATTTTCATCCTCTAGTTTAGGCATCAGCATACTCTGTAATCTGCACCTTTCAGGTTTGAATCTTTTTCCATTCATTCCCTCCTTGAATCTCTGGTCTCTAATAGACAAACCTAACTTTTCAGAAGAGTGAAACTCCACAAAAAGGACAAGTGCAGAGCATTTTGCCCTTCCTTTCTTAACCCTAAAGGGAGAGTTTTTGTTTAATGTCCATACTGAATAACAACAGAACAGTACCTTCTTGTTCAGTAGAAGTGTACATCTAATAGATGTATTCAGACTTTTCATAGTGCTTTCTGTGCCAAAACTAAAAGAGGGTAGCTAACATGGGTAATAAATTACTTTAAGCCTATTGTTAGTTTTTCTGTATTAATTTATACATAAAAACACCTATCCTTCATCATTGTCTAACCAAGCTCTAGATAGTACACCAGATTGTGCACCCTGCTAATTTCCATATGCTGTTACATGGAGATAAGATAGAAATGTGATATCGGTGTTTTTTTTTGTTGTTGTTTGTTGTTTATAGTGTATAGCTGACTAAAACAGCTTAATAATGCTCAAAACTCCCTTTCTATTAAATGGAAATTATTAGATATTGAATGTTGGAAATTATGTGCAGTGGAAACTTTGTCTAAATGACCTTTGTTTCATTCACCAGAAAGAAAAATGCTACAGACTTTGTGTCTCCTACTTCTCCCAGCTAGCACTTGAAACTTTGCTTCTGAAGCATATATTTCCCTGTCTCTGCCACAGTCCTCCTTGTCTTTTTTTTTTGAAAATACTTAGCACAGAGCTGGTCATCAGGCCAATTCACTTCCAAAAGTGAGCCAGAACTTCAGCCCTTTTTTCTATGTTGTTGCTTTGCAGAAAAAATGGTATCACAGAAAAAAGCTTTACTGCCCATGACAGGAGGCATTTGGGGACGGGCAGGGAGGCAATGGGATGTATTAAAGTGTTTGACTCAGCTGGCTGACCATAACTTCCTGTGTTAAACTGAAACACTTACAATGGAAGGCAGATGTCCTGTTAGTACTGGGATAGTTTTCAAATACTGGCAACGGAGTGATATCACCAAGGAAGGAGAGAGTTAGTTATTCATTGTGCACTGATATAGCCAGCTTATAGAAGAATAAGAAATCTCTTTTCACAAGCCTAGGACTAGGCTTGGTCACCAAGAGCTCAAAAGAAAAAGACTGGTGAAAATTTATGCAATTTAATATTACTTTTTAATTTTATTTTTCTTTCCTGGTTTAAAAGTACCAACTTTTTTCCATTCTTTCTGATATCAAAAGACAGGTAACCAGACACAGATAAATGGAAATAAAGCTCAAGTGGTTACTGAAATGAGGTATCTTTTAGCCATCAGAAATTGGAGTTAGACATTTTTTGGTAGGTGAGCATGCATTTTAAGACTCACTCTTTCATTACAGATTTTTTTTTTTTCCCTGAAGTAATGTGAAAGGACAAATAGTGAAAAGAAAGAAAGAAAGAAAGAAACAAACAAACAAACAGCTTAAAACAGTGGTTCAGCTCTGAGTGCTGTATAAGACTAACTAAATACAATATTGCTCACTTCAAAAAATCCTTAAAGCTTTTAAAACCAATGGGTTTTCAATTGCCATGTTTTAACAAAGTAAGCTGTGTTCTGTTAATTGTTTCAAATAAAAAATAAAGAATCCTGCTTTGCTGATATCTGCATAGCTGAGGCCTGAGTTGTTTCTCAATGTTGGATGGATAACTACAATTTTTCCACAGTCTCCCTTGTTTATCTTTGAACCAGGATGTCTATTATGATAAATGAAGCCTACAGGTACTTAGATTTTACACTGCCCAATGCTTCTTAATCAGGCTTTCTTTTTTTCCTCCTAAATTATATTCAATAAATGTGTAGGGTTATCAGTGTACTGAAACATGACTCTTTTTACTTCCATGATGGTTTACTTTATGTATAGGGCAAAGAAAGGACTTTACAACAGTTATGATTGTCATCTTTAGTAGACTGTAACCTTTTATAACACAGTAAAGTGCCATTATCTGTAGGACCAAACCTGATTTTTTTTTTTTAATCCAAGGTTGACACTGAAAGTTTTATAAGAAAAATAATTTAAAAACAAAAAAAAAACAAATAAAACAAAAACAGAATGGCTTTGTTAGGGAGGCATAGGAGAAGAATGGTATGTTTACTTTCAGAAGAATAAAATCTGAGGGATGTCAGATATCACTGTAAACAGTATTCTGAGCAGCCATATGCACCTGGACATTTCCTTCTTCCTTGAAGTATCTTCAATTAAAAAGTGATGTGTGTGTCTGTGTGTATGTATGTGTGTGTATTTTACATATGGTTTACATATACACTTCATATATATTCACTTCATTCCCCCTTTCTGGTTTTATGATACTGTAATTTGACACTATTCTAATGCTCTCATACATAATAGGCTTTCAGGTAGGTCTGCATCACCTTTTGAAAGCAGAATCTGCCCATACTCCAAGCTAACTGGAAGCCTGTATCTGCATTTGCGTGGTGCTAAGCTTGAGCCCTGAATCAGAAAGATTTAGCCTGGAGCTAATACTGCACTAGTATGGCTGAAAGCTCAGTCAGCTTCAGCACAGGCAAAGTTCACTTGCACTTGAGTGCAAAAGACCATGTAGACACACTCTTGCATGTTTATAATGCTGCTGAATTACACTGTAGTTTTATTGCTGTTTCAGTACATTTGAATCATGTATTCATAATTTTCATYTGCTCATGTAACCAAAATATCAACTGAGTGCCTGAGTGATGTTGAAGTTACATTTAAATTACCATGTTCTGACTTCTATCCAAAACAAATCTTAGGTTTTCTTTTGGGGTAAACTGGGTAATGTGAAATGATAAGAAATTGGTGTGTGCCTTGTTTCATGCTAAGATGGAGTCGTAATGCAGACTGGGGCAAGCACCAAACTTAGGAACTCAGAAACACTCATAGGTTTATTAACATAGAGTGACTCCATCTGTTTAATGGGCAGAAGCTGAGGGGGTTTTAGTATCTTTTAGTACCTTGATGCATTAATGAAATGGTAGTACCTAAATTCTGCTATTTGATACTTTAAAACTGTACAGAAGCTGAATTGAATTTTGAAAATAATCCTTATTCCTGCGAAGGTTAAGATAGATCTATATTCTAACATCTGCTATTTAAATGTAATGATATGGAAACAAGATGAATTGTTTAATTTCAGTATGTCCATATGTATATATATATATCTGTTTAACTAAATATATTTAAATTAGTAAGTTCTGAAATTTCTTCTAGTTCTTGTAGATACCTTCTAAGAGAATAAGAAATGTGGACTTTCTGTAGAGCGATACAAAAAGACCGTAACTTTAGACCATAAGCTGTTTTACAAAAAAAATAAATAGATACTAGCACTGGAAATCCTGATAACACTAACACCAAAAAAAAAAAAAAAAAACAGCTGCTGCCACATACCGATTTTCAGTCTATAAACTTCATTATGTCTCTTTTTTGGATGCAGTTTCCATAGGTATCTAGTTTTTGTTTTACAATCTGCATAAGTCTAGGTCCAGCAAGTCCAGCAAGTCCAGCAAGTCTAGGTCCTCAGGAGACAGCCACGTTAAAATGCTGAGGGAGTAAGAATTTTCTTCAACACTTTTGTTGTAATACAGAAGTGTTACAGTATATTGAATTTACTTCTATGTGCATATTTCCTTGCAGCCATTCAATTCTTTTAATCTCTTCCTTTGCTTGTGATACAAATTGATACAAATGTTGTGTGTACATTTCCTCCTCAGATTTATTTTACATATAAGCAAGAAAATAAAATGCAGAGAAGCCTATATTTTGAGAAACACATTTCTGACTGATGGAAGTGTGAGATACAGCATCATTTGGAGCAAAAATCCCCTGAAAGTTTAGGCATTTTTCTGACCAGTGGGTTGTATTGTCCATAGAAAATGAGTGACTACAAATTTAAATGTCGTTTATTTTAAACTGATAGAAATGTATAAGAGAACAGAAAGCAACATATGAATACCTAGCACATACTGTGAATCTTTTCTGTGTCACATAAGGTCAGATTCATGAAATAAAACACAGAGAAGTTTTCAGTTCAGAATAGTGCTACAGAGTGATTTTGTGCAAAGAGAACAGAGGGCCGGAAAAAAGGGTTTTTTTAAGTGTATCCATGTTAGTTTTTGTTCCTTAATGGGAAGCATTAAAGATTTTCAAGCTTTTCTCTTCCCTCAGAATAATCAGTTATTGAGAGGACCAGGTCCAAAAGGAGAAAGTGACTTTAAACTTTAGCAGGTATGGCTGTTGTATGGGTATGGGAAATCCAGTACCACATCTCTTGTGACTAAATTGAAGGGTCAGGACTCCAAGTCCTTGGCGAATGCTCTAAACAAAGAAGTCTATGGAATCTTGCAGATGTCATTTTCTTTTGAGAGTGTTCAGGTCTGTATAAAAACAAGATTGATGGTAGAGCTTGCTGAATAGGAATTTTCATGGGAATCTTGTATCTCATTCAAACCAATTCTGTAAGTGATCTAACTGCTGGGAGAAAGGTTGTTATCTCTGATTTTGACTAGAAATTTAATGTTGAGCTTGAGAACGCTTCCTTGTGAAAAGGGATTTCAGGGAAACATATATTTCTTCCATAAGTTTGAGTTTGAACAAATTGACATTTTCTAATGGAAGACCAACTCATGGAAGAATATTTGGTAAATTCTACTTCTAAATGAAATAATCACCATGAGTCATTTGTGTGTTATTTATGGGCATTCTTTTGTTAATTCAGTTATTGCATGGGTCAGTCTTTCTGATGTTTATACACACAGGCTTACACACTCCTGTATATTCTGAAGACTCTCTCAGATCTCAGTATAATAGCATATATAAAGGAACCTAACACTTAGGAGTATGATTTGGAGCTTTAAAACAGGAAAAAGGAGTAGCTAGCAGAAAGAAGAGAACTTCAGAGAGAACTTGGAAAAAAAAAAATCACATGAGGGATATTGCAATACTGGCATACTAGATTTTTTTTTCTCCCTGGTTACAGAAAGAGTTTAATTGCATTTGGGTATGAGTGGAATATTCCACTCAATTCAGTGGGTGCTTGTTGGGTACTATATTTCAAATAAGTCTGATTTGCAGGGTGAGACAACAGGTCATCCCTGTAGGAGCCCAGAGGATGTACTGTAAATGTTAATTTCTGAATTTCAGAGTAAGCCAATTAAAAAAAAAAAAAAAAGGAAAAAGATTTACTTTCAAACTAAGGGTGTTAGAAGTCAGACAAGTGGTAACTTAGATCAGTTTCTTAGTACTGATTCATTAGTAACAAGAGTAAAAAAATATTTATAGGACATTTTACTGTACTGTAGTTTCACTTAAAGATTATATTAAGAGGAAGTTAAATTTACACAGTAAAATGCTCTAGAAATGAACAAAGTTACATGTATATGAACTTTCCTCTAGTCTTCCAGTACACCTTCAAATGCTATTTCTCAAATACAGTAAGATAAAGTGCTTCTTTTTGTTCATATTTGTGACCGATCAATAAACCCCAACAATGAAAGAAGGCTCAGAGGAGATGTGCCCATGAAGCTCAGGGAAGAGTGGAGGGAGTGACTGACTGCAGCCATTGTGAAGAAAGATGATTTTTTCTCAACACAAAGGGGACTGGAAGGGTGGCTTTTATTTTAGATAAAAGGCTCTGTCAGTTGAGTGGTTCAACTGACTATGTCACAGTTGAGTGGATCAATTGGTATGTAAAAGTTTTTCCCTGTTTTAATCAGAAGAGTGTGAATGTCTCCCTGAGTTATCCAGACCAATGTGAAGGGAATGTATACCTGGCTCAGCCCAACATAGAGTATAAAACTGAGCAACTAACAACAATTTTGAAGAGAGCAATGAGTCTGAGGTGGTTTCAACTCACATATTCCTTCCTGGTGATAGGCGCCACACAGGCAAGTGTGGGGCTCAAGATGGTGCAGCCCATAGAAGAGGGGTTTGCTCTGGGGAATTAAGGAACCCCAGGTGTATCACATCTGGAATTGCCACACTAGGGCGTTGTTGTAGCCCTCCAATGACCCCATGATTGCTGAACAAACCTGGTCAGCAAAGGGGAAGTGACACTGCAGACACACCATATGCAACTAGGTACTGTGGAACTTTGCACTGGATTATCTATTGAATATGTGTACTGTTATCTGTTGAATATGCATACTGTTATCTGTTGACCATACTGTTGACCATACTGTTGACCATAGTGTTATCGGATGAGGCCATCCGTTCTGTTGTGTAACTGTGGTCTGGCATTGTTTGAATGGATAATGAACTAAGCCTGGAAGGATAAAGGAATGTAGGCCACATACCTCTGTGTGGACTCGGACTCACCATCAGCTGGCCTGTGGACCCAACAACCCATCCATCAGCAGCGAGACCCCTTAATGTCAACTGCCAGGGAGAACCTGAATCTTTTGGCACAGCTTGAGCATGGTGAGAGCAATTGGTGGAGAACTATACCCACAGGGACAAGGAAAGGGTGAGAATGGTCATTTTACTGTGCATCCGTGGCTTACCTGTAGAGCTCTGATATGTATATGTATTTTCAGTTCTGTTATATTTCTAGCTTTACTATACTTTTTAGCTTTGTTATACTTGTAGATTATCTGGTGTTAATCGTTTAGTGTTGTTCAGCATCCATCATATGTGTAGGCCCACTTAGCTCTAATAAATTCTTATATTTGGCAAATGATGATCTCTTGAGTTCAGCGCACCTAATCCCGGAATCTGAAAGGATCCTGGATCCCTTTATTGGCACATCACACCCGGTGACTGGGAATGCCCTACGTCATTGACAATGAGAAAATTATAGAAACTGGTAATGAGAATCACATTTGTATTATGACTCAACTATATATTGCAAATGCTATATTTTACTTAATGTAACTTGTATTGTGATTTCAGCATATTGCTGTGTCACTCTGCTAAATCAACATCCCATGTAACATAAAATATCTTCAAATAGGTAAATGAGATATTAAACATTACACTCTCCATACATGGAATATCCAAAAGAATCTGATCAGAATATTGAACTCTGACAACTGTACATGATGAATCACTTTCATAAATGATTCTATCATTTAAAAGAAGCAAAAAAACAAAGGCAAATCTGCAAAAATTACACTTGCTGTGGATGTTTTTCAAAGAAGAAAAATTGTTAGTGGCCTTCCAGAGACCTTTTCCAAATAAGGCTAATATCATGAGTTACATTGGCAATAGTAGTTTTGCAGCACATCAAGTTGCTTTTGTCCTGGTTTGGTTTGTCCAGGAAAAGTAGTGAAATAGATCTGTTTCTTTGCTGTTTTAAACAGAATAGCTTTCTTCTAGCTTTTCTCATGCTGAAGATTGTTCAAATATTCTGCTGAAGATTGTTCAAATATTCTTTCTCAAACTAACTGAGAAATCATAATTAGGACCTAGCTGACCTTCTTCAACTGAAACTGACACTTCAGTTTCCAAAAAAAAAGTCTTGGGCTCTTATAAAAGGCTGATAGCTATTACTTTTTTTTTTTTACCCTTATTTAAATTAGATGATTCACTAGATAGGGGTTTAGACAGATATTTATGTTCCTAATTTCTATTCAGATGACTAAAATCTCCTTGAAATCTATAGGGACATATAGGGACAAAGTACATTTGTGGACATGGCTTCAGCAAGTAGTTCCACTGATCTGAATGGGGGATAGATGGTTGCTCATGCCAATAAGGTGTGATTTATTACTTATCTGATTAAAGAAAAGCAAGAGAAGAAGCACAATTTCATTTGTTTATTCAATTACTTAAGGTATAATCTATTTATCCATCCCCATTCATGCCTTGTCCACTTGGAATGAAGGCTGATGGCATGAATAGTCTTCAATTCTGCTAGAAATATTTAATCTGATATTTCCTATAATCAAATTAGCCTTGTGAATGACACATTCTGTTGCTGCCAACCTGATATGTTAAGGTTCTGCATGCCTGCATTATTCTGGCCATAGTATGATCCAGAGAGTCCATCCATGAAGTAAAGGAGGATACAACATAAGTAAAAGTCATCAGATTTTTTCTTTTAGGAAGTAACATAATGGATTTTAAAAAGACAAAAAGCCCTGTTAGTGGAAATGTCTCCAAATACATCAAAATTTATCCTGTGTTTAAAATAGTCCTAAAATCATCAAATGCAAAATCTGTTTTGGTCAATTGTTTCTTTTAAAATGTAGTATTTACTTATCATGAATGACTATAAGCAAACTAAACCTTCAGAAGGCACGGGACAGTAGCAATACTGACCTGTCCTGTGAAACCAAGCTGAACAAGTTACTTGTACAGTCTTTATGTCACTTAGCCTGCATTCTCTCTCCAGTCTTACCTAGTGTTTAATGACTTAGCTGCAATAGGGGATGTGATTATTCTTTAATAATAGCAACAAAGAACTTCAGGAAATGTTATTATGAGATACAAATGCCCCTGTAGATTTACAAGGTGCTAGTTTCCAATTCATTAAGGCGTTATGACTTCAAAATATCCCCTGATATTATCTTATCAGTAAGATGTCTTCAGGTCTRCATAGACTAATATATGTATGAAATTACTTGAATTCGTAGATTTTATTAGTTAGTAGCAATATGTGTTAGCTGCATATTTTGAGAAATGCATATCTGACTAATGAAAGTATGAGTTACAGCATCATTTGGAACAATAAAAAAACATAAAGTTTAGGCATTGTTCTGACCAATGGGATGTATTTTCCACTAAAAAAAAAAAAAAGAAGAAAAGTGACTACAAACTTAAATGTCCTTTATTTTAAACTGTTGGAAATGTGCAAGAGAAGAGAAAGCAACATCTATATACCTAGTGCATACTGTGAATTTCTTCTGTGCTGCATCAGGTCTGGCTCATGAAAGAGTAATGGAGATTAATAGATTTAAAGAGAAAAAAATGCAGCACAAACACATTTATATGTATTAAAGGTGATCCTCTTCTGCATAAATCAGCTAAGGTTAGATTGGATCATTGTTTTAAAATTCTAGATAATAGGTAAGTTCTTGAAGAAATATTCAAAAACTCAGAAATAAAACCATTCAGYATTTGTTCTTTCTTTCTTTCTTTCTTTCTTTTTTTCTTTCCATGGAACTCTCAATAGAAATCTTTCAAAAACAACGATGCAGATAATTTTAGATCAGCTCCAATCATAGACCTTCTTTCCTTGGGGGTCAGTATTGGTTCAGTTCTGTAGCACTGACTACTAGATGTAATTTCTTTTGAATGCTGATGTCTTAATATCTATGGTCATTAAAGTTTCTATGACATTCCTTGTAAGAACAAGCTCATAAACCTCAATATTAGATTAGAAGCCAACTTGAGCAATTGCATTTCAGAGAGCTAATACCTCCTATAATTCCAACAATTTAGTATATTGTGCACACCAAGTTGTTTTTCCCACATATAAAGGTCACAAGAGGTAATTTCTACAACAGAAGAAAATTACTCTGTCTGATTTTTCATCCTCCAAAGCAGTGAGATATCATTGCAGAAATGTGGAATTATGCAATTTACTATTATTTTCTGTCTTAAATTTTTAATCAAATTCTAAAAGAGACTTATTCAGTTACATATATTAAAACCTCAAAAAACAAAAATCTTTTGGGGGTTTGCTTTTTTTTCTTCCTAATTTTGTAAAGAGGGAATTCTACCTATATGCCATATGTAGTTACAAAACATATTACCTTAAGTTACATAAGTGATGCTCAAATATATGTAACCATATAATACGTGTGTTACTAGCACACATACTGTAAGTGATATTGCTACTATTCTTCCAAAAAGATACTGACCGAACATTTTTCAGAGAAGAAAATGATACCAGGATTCAGGATTTTTCTTTCCTCACTACCAATTGTTCTTATCAGCCAATGGCTTTTTAAGTCCTGAACAGCCCACGTATACTAAATAAAAGAACCTACCTATATGCCAGGGAAACATGCATATAATGTTTTATCTATATACTCCAGCAAATTATCAAGCGTAACTTCTGTGAGTTGTCTGCAGTGATTCCATCTGTGGATAGCTTATATTGTGTTCTGTGATCCTTTAAAATGTAATATGTGTACCCTAAATGTAAAATGCTATTATTGTTTATCATTAATGCAATCATAATGACAAGAGCTGGAGTGTGCTATTTTGGTACAGCTCAAATAATTACACAGTCCCAAAAGACTACTGAAAACCATTCTTTTTGAAAATAAAGGACATTCAGAGGACCATGACATTGCTTAGTGTGGAAGAAGAGAGAGGGCAGGTCCTAGAGGTTCAGTCTACTTCTGTTTTTGTATGTCACTAAACAGCTTCACTGGCCACTGTGTTCATGGATGTCTGCCTGCTACAGCTGACTCGAAATTCCTGACTCGGAATTCCTTGACTCAGAATTCCCCACTGAATCATTTTTGCTCACAAAATTTGTTCACAATTTATCAAAACACTTACAGGAAATACATCTGTCTAGGTTCTTAGACAAGCTGAGAAAGCCTCCAGAATACTGTAGCTATTAAGACTTTGCTTTCAATGCAACCACAGAGGTTTTAAGCATTTTTCAAAACTGACATGTAATATATCTCAATAGTTGGACCTAATGTTAATTTTCTGGTAGAAATGTATATAATTTAATTAGAAAAGTTTGCTTTTTGGTTGCATAATTCCTCTAGAATAGATGAAAACAAGATTTAGATTTCTCTTGCTCCATTTTCTCTTTGTACAAATAAGCAAAGGTTCACTGGACCAAAGTGGAACTAGTCCAGCAGGAGAAAACTAATATACAGTTAAGAGCTGCATCAGTTCAGTGGGAAACTCTAGATTCAGGTTTCACTTAGTTTTTCCAGCTGGAACTATTCCACTTTATGTCAATCATATTCATGGGACCATAGAAAAGGAAAGTAACTTCTGTTGTCTGACAGCAAAGGCCCTTTTTGGGGAGACTGTGATATCACAGTTTAAGACCAAATGGCAATGTGGAGACTAAATGGATCCACATACCAAAACCCTTTAATCAGATATATGCAAATGAATTATGCAACTTTGCTTCTCCATGGGAGAAACAATGCGGTCCAGAAGAAAGTTGGGCGATCAGGGTAGCGGTTCCAGCCACACTGTGCATTGTCCTGGGGCAGCATCATCAGGTCCCTGGAGCTCTTTTCCCTGAGTGACCCTGGATGCCATTAGTTACAGGACTGGGTAGAGAATACCTGATTCTCTACTGGCCTAGGCAAATTCCTCCAACACTGAACAACCGACTGTTGTTGACACTCATGATTTGCTCATTTGAAAGGTTCTCTACTTTCAGTGTTTGAAAGGTCGTTTACACTTAAGGTACTCCTCTATTCTTCTAGGTAAGCTACTCATTTATCCTATATGGTTAACTACAGTCCATATGCTAACACTGTTGTCAGCTAGGCCTACATGCTAAGTCCTATATGTGGTTCAAGACTTTCTACTGATTCAGGATTCATCCTTAATGTCTTAGAGATGTTGTTCTCTTTTTGCTGCTGTCAACTGTTTCTCTGCAGGAAACATATAGGAAAAGATTTGTAGGAAGGCAAGAGATTTGGTGTGAAGGAAGAAATATAATTGCAATATGATAAGACAAAATTCTGATCATAGATAATAGTTTGTGTAGTGTATAGAATGTTATTCGTCTTTCAAACTCATGACCAGGAATCATATATGTGAAATAATACAAAGGCTTTACAATCCTACTATTTGAAAAGTGCTCTGCAATTAACAACAACATATCTTTAATATAATGGAATTTAAAAGAAGAAAAAGAAAAGAGAGCATAGCCCTTTCTGTATCTTTCAAAAGAAAAACTGTATTTTATTTTCACTTTGACCATATTAAATAAAGTATTTCAACATTACATTGGTTAGCATCCAGATAAGAGTCCCAGAAAATATTAATTTGTGCTGGTCAGAACAGTTTGGTAAGGAGAAATGACAACAACTTGAAAACCCTAACAGTAAATTGGAAAAGGAAGTGCATGAGTTTAATCTGTTTTCCAGACTTCATTTTATACTCACTCTTGGGCATATTTCTGATGCGTCTGCACATCCTTCCAAATGCATCAAAGAACTTAACCGAAAGAATGACCCAAATGCTATGATATCTAACTACTGGAAAACTTTCAGGGTAGACTATGTATCCAAATTTTTAACTAGTCTTCTAAAAAGCTATCAGTATCTATTTGTGGATTAGTCTACTTACTTTTAGATCACTGATCAGCAAAGGGTGTTTGAAATCCAGTCAAAAGCTCCAGTGTATTTCAGGAACAAACTACTGTCTTGGTGGTCATTTGGACAAATTCTGTATCATTTCAGAAATGCAGTATGTACTTCTCCAGCCTTCCTTTATTATGCCCTTAGCACAAATATCACAGCTAAAGTGCTCTGGTCTTTGGGTTCTGGCACCATACGGACTGAAGCTATTAGAAGTAATTAATAGGAGAAGTTTTTATCCTTACCAGCACCACACTGGTCTCTATAGTAGTAGCTATAATTATGCAAGTGAAAGAAAGTTGGTTTTAAGTAACAACACAGTCAATTGTTTGGAAAACAAATCATTTCATAGGAGTAATTTTGTTTGAAAAAAACTCACTACTTTTTCTACCTCTGGTCATTCGTTATGTTCAGTAGGTCATGATGACACTTTGAGCAACAAGCCTTGACTATAGATAGTAAGAAACTTGCCAGGATGTGGAAATTTCAATGGATGTTTTCCAGCTACTATGAAAAATTTCAAGTGCCTGTTAATGGAAAAGCTCATGTTCAAACCCCCCCTTTTTATTTTTTTTTTATTTTTGTTTTATTTTCCAGTGTCTTGGATGTAATATAGACAATTGTGACTTGCTGGTTAATGTGGATAAACATTGTACTTTGCTGTCTTTCTGTGTTCTGCCTAATGTTTATTATCATTATTATAAATTTCTGCTAAAGCTAGTAAATTTAATTTTCTGTACTACTATTTGACTTGTGCACTGTTAACACAAAACCTTTTACTAAGGGATATCCTGAAATCTTATCATACAGATAAAAAAACTTCAGTAATGTGGATCTCTTCAAGAATTATTTGTGGTTAGAACTAAACCTAAATTTTACAAGACTCTCTAGAGTGGTACAAGGTACAAAGGAGACTTCCGTACATCTCCTTCACCATTTCAGACTACATCTTGCCACCTCTTCATTTTTATAACTCATTGTATTCTTTCACATTGTGACCTCAAATAATGATCTCTACCTCTCTTTCATAAGACCTATAAAAGACATATCTTCACAATCTTCCTAACTGCAGGTTTCAGAATCTTAAAAAAAACCCACATAGAATAGTGGAAGGAACTTTAGGAAAGTATCTAATACTTCTGCCTATGACAAGATCAGATAAGCATATTTATAATACTTCTGATATATTACCCTCTGCCTGTTCTCTAAGACTCCAGATCATTGAGCAAACATCTGTGTTTGATCCGGCTGTTTAAAAGGTGTTCATAATTTCTATCAGGAACATGCCTTGCTTCAGTTTCAGCCTATTCCTTTTTTTGCACTGTCCAGCAGAGATATGGAAAATAAATCATTCCTTTCCTCTTTACAGCAGTCCTTTACATATTTGAAAGTTCCTTTCATGTTCCTCCTAAGTCTTCTTTTCCTTAGGCTAAATGACCCCAATTCACTCTGTCTCTTCTCATTCTCATTTTCTAAATCTTTATTGATTTTCACTGACCTCTCTTGATCCCTGTCCAATCATCTACATCTTTCCTTAAGTGCCAAATTTAGACATGATAATCCAGCTGAGATCTGCTAAAACCAGACTAGGGAGAAGGATCCTTCATGTGCTTTATACATCATACATCCAAGTATTTGACTTTTTGTAACAAACATTGTTAACTTAAGTTCAGCTCATGATGCAGAATAAGCCTAGACTTTTTCTTTCACATGCAGAATTTCTGCTTTGCATTTGTTCTGTATTCTGGATTTTTACAGCTGAAATGCAATGTACTGTTGTGTCATAGTGACATTAAAAAAAAAAAAAACAACTTCTTAATCAGTTTGGTAGTTTCAGCTCTTCTATGATGTTGTTACATAGTATCTGTTATTAAATTTCTATTTATGGCTTATGAAGTTTGAAGAAATCCAACTAATTTATTTTTATTTGTTCTTCCTTTTGTTTATTTAATTGTTTGAACCCCTCTTCAAAGCTGGATAGCATCAAAGAACTCCTTTAGACCTCAACAGACCTGGTAACAAAGGTAGCACAGACAACTCAAAAAATTTTAATCTTTTATTGCTAAGTTGTCATTAGGCTATGAATTTATAAATTGAATATTGCTAGTTATTTTTAAGCTAGTAAGCCATTCTTTTCTTTTCTTTAATGGAAATTGTATTGACTTATGTCTTCATCTGTCTTGTCAAAACTGAGGTTATACTACACCTATATGGGACCTTTAAAGAACACATTTATCAAGACATTCCATAGCCTCAGGGTATTTCAAATTACCTAAGTATGCCATAAAGCATAAAAATAAAAACTTAGTCTTCATTCTAAGGAAGAAAAAATTAATTAAAATAAAAGTGTGTTCTTTCTACAAGTCAGAGCTGAAAACTGCAGTTTATCTTGAACTGAACTACCAATTGTCATTGATAATACCTGGTATATAAAGTGCTCTTTCATAGCTGCTTGCCAACTGTGAAAAAGTTAATTACTAAACCTATTTCAGTTCTGCAGCAACCGAACTTGAATAATAAGCTATTTCTAAATAACAACACCTCTTTAGAGATAGTCCTTTATATTTATGTATACATTTACATTCACTGTTTCAATTTACAAATGAAATGTCTCACAAGTTATTATAGGAATAGCTATTACAGAAAGTGTGTAAGTTGAATTACCATAATATCTTCTCTTGCACAAAACTATTAGGTATGTTTCATGATGATTGGTGTTCTCTGTTTATTGTTCCTTTATAACTCTTTTCTCAGTGATTTTAGGGATTTAACTGCCATTTGAGACACCCTATGAAAGAAAAAAACATCCACATAAGGCTGGCAGATATGATGCAGGATCTTCAGGAGAACTATGCAGTTGTGGAGCAGCAGCTGGAGGCCAGGCAGGATATCCTAAAGTATCTCAAATGGTGCTAGAGACATATGTTAAGGTTACAGAACTGAGTCCTAGTTCTCTAAATTTTAGTTGAATTCTAAGGTAGATAACCTAGTGAGATTAAACAAATGTAATTGTCACTCTGTTCTTTTAAGATGAAAAAAATCCTTCTGTTGTCAAAGAAAAAAATGTAAAGAAAATCTGAAAATAAGAGAAAGGAAAAGACACAGGGCATGAAGATTCAATTGTACAAAGAGAAAAATTATAGGAAGAGAGAAAGTCAAGTCATACTGTATCCATTATTTCTTGGAAGGGATCTCTGAGATCATTTATTCCAATATATTTGGGTGCTGGATGAGATATAGGATTAAGGAGTAAGTGAAGAAGGAGAAAAGGCAAGTATGAAATTCAAGTAACCTTAAGGAAGTATATTAGGCAAATGACAAAATTGAGCAGAGAGAAAATATGTATGCATTTTCTGCTTGATCTTCAAGGATGACCTCCTCAAAGCATAAGAATGGCCCATTCCAAAGTGTAAAAATTCAGGCAAGTGTAGCAGAAGACCAGCATGGATAAACAAAGAAAATTTTGAATGGCAAGTGGTACTCACTGCCTTCTTTACCTCAGTTTGGAATGGTAAAGTCTGCCCTAAGGCCTCCTATGTCCCAAAGACTAGTTGCAGATTCTGTGGGAATGAAGCATTATCCACAATAAAGGAAATCACACTAGGGATACTTAAATAAAGCAAATTGAAGACATACATGGGACCAGATGAAATGCATCCAAGGGCACTTGGATGGATCATTTGGAGGCCACTCTTTATCATTTTTGAAAGCTCTTGATGTTCAGGGGTGGTTCTTGATGATTGGAGAAAGGCAAACACCAGGCTCATCTTCTGGAAGAACAAGATGAAGGAGCTGTGGAACTGCAGGTTGGTCAGCTTCACCTCAGTGCCCCAAAAGGTTATGGGGAAAATCTTCCGGAAACTGTTTCCAAGCATATGAAAGAAAAGAAGGTGATAGCAATACCCAACATGGATCGACCAAGGGCAAATTGTGCCTGACCAATCTAGTTGTCTTCTAAGGTGAAATGACTGGCTCAGTGAATGAAGGGAGAATCATTAATGTCATTTACCTTGACTTCAGCAAGGCCTTTAAAGTGGTCACCCAAGGTATCCCTGTAGCTGAATTGGTGGGATATGGACTGGATAGGCAGATATTAAGATAGGCAGAAAACTGAATTGTCAGGCTCGAAGGTTTATGATTAGCAGCATGAAGTCCAGCTAGTGGCTGGTTATTAGAGGTATTCCTCAAAGTTTGGTACAGAAATTGATACTGTCTAATATATTTATTAATGATATGGATGGTGGAACAGAATGCACCATCAGCAAGTTTGCAAATGATATCAAATTGGTGGACATGGTTGATACACTGAAGGACAGGCCTGCTGTTCAGAAGGGCCAATACAGGCTGGAGAAATAGGATAATTGAATGACGGGATGAAGTTCAGCAAAGGCAAATGTAGAATCCTGCACCTGGGAGAGAATAAACCCCATTCAGTAGTGCAAACTGGGTACTGGCTGGATGGTGAGAAGCTCAGTAGAAAAGGATGAGGGACCCAGGTGGACATCATGCTGAACACGAGTCAGCAGTGTACCTTGACAAAGAAGCCTAACTGTATTCTGGACTGTGTTAGCAAGAGCGTAGCTAGGAGATTTAATGAAGTGATTCTTTCCCTCTATTCAGCACTTGTGAGACCTCATCTGGAGTATTACGTCCTGTTTTGGGCTCCCCAGTACAAGACACTGGCATAATGGAATAAATGCAGTGGAGGCGACCAAGACAGTTGGATGCAGGATCACAGGATATACAAGGAGAATCAAGGGAAATATAAAATGCAATGAGAGATGAAGAAGAATGAATGGTCTAAGAATTACCCAAACTGAAGAACTAGAATCCATAAATGACGGTGAAAGGAAGTTGTAATAAAACTGTAGCTGTGACAGTGGCAAGGACATAACACAAAGGTTGGTGATTGATTTGAAAGCTGAAGTCATTAGGGATGTATTAAAGGAGAGAATGGGAGCAACTGAAGATTTAAAAACAAAAAGAAGGTACACAGAAAAGTTCAGGTGGACATAGCAGATACTCATGAAAAATGGAAGTTTCTAGAGACTTTCAATCATTAGTCTCATGTGAATGGCCTCTTAAAATACTGAATGCAGTAAGTGGAAAACTAATGTTACATGTGCAATGTACATTTACTATAAAAATGTGTATTAACACAGTCCTTGAGGCAAGGAACTGCAACAGATATCTTTTGATTGTGTTTATGCCATCTCTGTTCAATTCCTTCTTGCATATTTTGCTCCTGCTATTTGTTTCCTTAACAGCTGATTAGTAGTTTGAGTCCCTTCTTCCCATCCTCATATTTCTTCACTTCACCATCACTTCATCTGCCATCTGTCGTGAACGAATGATGCACTTTACTTGTAAGAGAGTAGCAGCGATATGTTTTATCGAGATAAGAYAGTGATTTAACAAAGTTCAATGGTAAATAAGACAGTGGTTTAACAAGACTCGATGGCGAGGTACACTCGGTTATTTACTGCATGTAGGGCAGGATCAGACGAAATCGTCAAGGAGACCCTCCCGTTGACTTGTGAGGTTCAGAGTGGACTCCCTTGCTTTCCAAACTCCTTCTGCAAGGAGTCTGGGTGCAGCTGGATCCAATCTTAGTCCCAGACTTCGTCAACAGTTTATGTCTAGAGGAGTGTGTGCACAATCAATCAGACATGCAGTTTAGCAAAGTTTGCAACGTTTCAGTGCGTTATTAGTCACTTACCGAGGATCTGTTGTGGGTAAAAAATCTCTCAACCTCGAGGAGTAACTCTGAGAGGTGTCCCTGCTCAAGGGGAGATCCTGGCATGCAGCTTCTGCCATGCAGGATAGCTCAGCGGGCTCTGGTTTGCCCTCTATTTATGGGGTAAGATGACTGACTYACAGTCATATTTGCATGCCAGCCATATTTTGGTTGGCACATACTCAATTAGCTCTTGGCTGTTGTGCTGTTATCTGTCTCCCCAGGTCCTGATTTGAGCTGGATGCAGCCATCATGACCGTTACGRGGGATTATCACCTGAGTGGTGAGGGGGGAGGTCAGTCAGGTCTTACTGAGGGCTATCGCCCGAGCAGGGTTAGGGGAGAAAGGTCAGGTTGGCTTGCGGGGGGAAGCACACCATCACACCATCATACTCCCTTTTTAATGCATCTTCCACTAATTCCCCACTCCCTGGTCTTCAACTTGCTTCTCTCCCCTTTCTCTTTTCCTTTTAAAATCATCTCCTAAAAACAGGAAAAGAAAACAAACCAAGGAACCTCTTAAAAAATGATGGTGACAATATGTAAGTCCATCTTTCCAACTCTTTTTCTCCTATTGGTATTTGGCATCAATTTAGACGTTAGCTTTCTGACCTTTTGCACATTGGGACTTCCAGATTAGTGGATATCCCCAGATTCCTGCTCAATGCTGATTATTAATTAATTAATTAATTAATAAGGTTTTCTTTTATGTATAAGAAAAACACAATAGTCAGTGTCAGTCTTTATGACATTCAGTAAGAATATTTGTCATACAGAAGTTTGTAATTACCAGCAGAGATAAAGATTTCAGCAAGTCACAGTAGCTGTCATACAAGTCTTTAAACATTCTTAATGAATTCTTGTTTTCCTTGTTTGGTGGGAATAACTTGGACTGATGAGCAGACTGTATACATTTCTAGGAAGTATTTTCTTTAAGTGCACAAAGAGAAAAGAAACAAGTCAGTAAGATATTTCTCAACCAACTAGAAGTTCTCCTTTGCATAAGGCACTCTGAAATTCTATACAGCAAATCAGAGTCTTAAAGTCTTCATTACATATGTTAAATTGTCTCTGGAAATCTGTCTCACATAAACTCTGTTCTAATTAGGATGCATTTTCTCTTACTATACCAGATTCCCTCCAAATATCGGTAAAACCCTGTAAGCAAGATAGCAACAGCTAATACTTGAAAAAAACAATCCAATATGGGAAGTCTTTAATCTTGTACAATCAAATTTGATAATAAATCAGTAACTGCTGTTTTTCTCCTCACACAGAACTTGTTGACATTGTTTCACAGTGGGCTAATCAATTAGCCATTATTAAATAAAGATTTACTGATAGAAATGCTGACCAGGATAATATGAATCTTTAGAATAGATGTTTTAAACATTTTGGAGAATATTTCTGTTTGTGAGGCAAAAATGGACACTATAATGCAATGTTAATGAACAGCTAATTCAGGGAAGCAAGAAAGAATACAACTGTGTATTATAAAAAATGTTATTTATAAAATCTATGTTACAGTTTAATGATTTGGACGGAGTTATACTGGGGTTCTTTGGGGGTTTTTTTTAGTGCTTTACTAGTATTTTGGCACTTACATGAAAAGTTTCACCTAGAGATTTCAAAATTTTTCTTTGAAACTCTCATGATAATATTCTGATATAGATAATGCTATGCATAAGTGAGCAGAAAAATAGAGATGTAATTAGCAGATCTGGAACTCAGAAATGTTACTTGACGGGGGAAAATAAAAGATCAAATAGTTTTGGCAAGAAAAGTAATTTGCTGCACACCATATATTTCACCAAAATATTCCAAGTTCAAGGAATACTTGGTGAGAAGTCCGATTTTTTTCTAGAAACTTGCTGAGTAATAAACACTGCTCCATGGACCTGGGTCTCAGTGCTTCCCAGTATCTATTGTTTGGGGACAGTTAGATATATTAGAATTTTCAGACTTGTATCAAAGTGAAGGGTCTGAAAACTCTGAAAATACCAGGTCTGATCAGGGACTAGCTTCTCTCTACTGTGTCTTTGGAGAGGCAGTAGCTAGAAACAAGAACAGCTGGTCATCTGTCAGCTCCAGAGGAATCTCTGTTATAAAGGATACCTGAGAGCATCTCCAGTCCAGTGAACAGTGCTGAAGAACCACACAAGTTGGTCATTCTGCCTTGGGTTATGAACAGTATTTGTACATTTATTTTTTGCACTTCCCCTGCCACTTGCTTGGAATCTGTCTCTATAAGAAATGTTTAATAAAAAAAAAAGGCATATATGTTTGTTTATTATCTGTTTGATATTGTTAACGCTCAGGATGAGATTAATTTGAGTTAAATTTAATCCTGTAAATAATAATAATAATAATAATATCTGTAAAGTAGATATTTACATATGAAATACTAATCTAGTGTCCCTTTTCTTGATCAGCAGAGAGAAATAAACAATTTGAGGGTGCAATAATTTAGGTGTATTTTAACAATTTAATTCAGTTACTCATTCACAGGTGTCCACTGTCGTCTGAGAGGCTGTGTGGTATATAAAACATCCACAGTGGTGTCAAATATGACAGAGGCCCTATGGAACATTTGTGTTCTGGAGCTGAATCTGAAGGCAAGAGGGCACACCCTAGGAAATTTTAAATGACAGTAGACTTCTATAGCGAGTAAGTTTAAGTCCTAGAAATCTGTCTCAGAAATGCAATGAAATGCCCTAGCAGTGCCTATACTCTCAGATAAAGGGAAGCTAGGGTGACAGAGAGGAGACAGAAGAGAGGAGAGAGAGGGTAGATAAATATAAAAGTGAGTAGGTGAGTGAGAGGGGAGACATTCCCACTAAAAGGCAGAGACAAAGCAAGTATTGAGTACCTCAGGCTTTTCTGTGTTTTTTGGCAGTAGGTCGCTTTCCAAATTGGTAGAGTGAGAAAACTATCTTTAATCTTCCTTTTGCTGATGGTATAGGAGCCCTTCCTGTTGCCTTTCCCGTTGCCTCACCAGGTGCTAGATTGCTCCTTGGTAGTCTGTCCAAGCTTTGCTTTTGCACTCAAGTTCTTTGAGAAGCTCTGTATTCAGCCAAACTGGTCTGCAGTTTTTGAATGCTGGGATGGACCATTCTTGTGCTTGAAGGAGGTTGTCATGGAATATCATCCAGTTCTCCCAATCTCTTGCCATTCAGCCATTCAAGGCAGCCTTGCAAGGGATCCCACCTATCAGAACAAGCAAAAGTCCACTTTCATGAAACTCAAGATCTTTATTCTACTATTTGCCTTCCTTAATTCCCTCAGAATTTAAAAGCTACCATCTCAGCCTCACTGCAGCCAAGACTGTCGTTGGCTATCACATCCTCTGCTATTACTTATGCAAATTAAATGTATACTTTCTGTTAAATATTGATGACAACTTTGGTTTATGTTGAAAATAAAAAGAAAGGAGTTGTTCTGGGGTGAAGGTTTGTTTGGTTTTCAGTTTCTTCTTTTCTTTTCTTTTCTTTTCTTTTCTTTTCTTTTCTTTTCTTTTCTTTTCTTTTCTTTATCTCCTTTCCTTTCCTTTCCTTTCCTTTCCTTTCCTTTCCTTTCCTTTCCTTTCCTTTCCTTTCCTTTCCTTTTCAGAAAAGGGATGAAATTGAGCTATCTGATTTTTCATGTATGATCATTTTTGCCCTGAGTGATCAAGTTTTATTTGGAACTAAACTTGTCTTATGCAGGAGTTCAAATAAAAAGGTCATAATGGTTGCTTCTGGAATGTAATACATGAATTAGCTTTTCCTTCTGTCCTTATTTTGTTGATCTTATGTATATTTTTTCAGGTGGACTTTTAATGTGTACAGCTGCTGTCAAAGCTTTTTCAGTATTAGTCAGTGCTGTATTCTGGCTAATCGTTCTTGCTGCTGCTGCTCTGCTAGATTTGCGTAGATAAATGGTAATTAGACCTCAGACTTCTGGACTCTTTTTTTTTTTAATATGATCTTGTACTGATTAAATTTAAAAGTTCAGATTTAAAATATAAACTACGGGCATAGCTCTTGCACAGGAAATTTTTATATTTATTTCCTTACTATGTTCTTACTAGGAATTGTAGGCTAGATACAAATTTAAGTACAGTATTTTCTTTCATGCACACTGCAATCCTCATTCCCCAAATGCTTAGACCAAGGGACCGCTTGCAACTTGGGCCTCTTGGACTTTGTCTTTGCTTTCACCATTCCAACTAGGGAATGACAGGGAATGATGCATACCCCCATCTCATCCTATCATGCAGCAAGGCTGGTGTAAACTCAGACCTGAAAACACGGACATAGATCTGAGGTCATACTGATTAGTGTTCTCTGTCTAACTCTCTAACCATAACTCTAGCTTTTGAGACCTTACAGCGAAGTAATTCATGAATGTGGTCTCTTTAACATCCATTTCTACAATTTCTGCAGGTAAGAAAATCTCATTGCAACATATTGTAGCGTAGCTATGCTTTAAAAAAAACATAGCTGTGGTTGTCGCCCACTCCATTTAAATCCAGTCCTAGTATCAATGATGAAGTAAATGTAATTAATTATCAAAGATTCAAAGTCTTTTTTATTTTAATTTTATTTAGGAAATCACCTACATATGAACAGCTTAAGGTACCTCGTTCTGAATCATATAAGAAACATCCTGGTGATGTCTCTTATGTTTCCAATAGAATAGAAAAAATAATCCTTATCTTTGTAATCTAACATTCTCAAAAAGCAACAGCTGCATATGATAGTCTTTTTAAAACGTCATCAGTTCTGACTGACTGTTTCTTGGACATAAGTTTCAAACAACAACAATTATATTTTCTTTTCTGCTCTGAACTGAAGCTATTGGAGTTTTTGCTATCAAGGTTTTAGTGTACTGTGTGCCCATTCTGCTAAAATTTAACAAGAGAAAAAAAAATTCTTTTTTTGTGTTAAGGATAAACGCTGATTGTAGGATCCTGCAGGTTGTGGATAATGCATGAAAATGAAATATTCCTGGTTGGTGTTCATAGGGAATACTGACAATGCTGTGAAATCACTGTTGTACAATGCTACTTGCTTTTAATATTCAGTTCAGCAGCTGTTGAAAAATCCCGCTAATCCCAGAAGTCTCAAATAAAATAAACAAGCTAACAAAGAAAGAACAACAGTAAGATGGTACGGGTTATGGCTTCTACATAAGTAAGTGACTCAGACATTATATATTATCTTAGATTTTATATACACAGAAATAGATATGCAGTAATAGGATTATATTTTCAGCATATCTGTACATACAGCATAGTCTTACAAAGACAAATTCAGCTGTAGACATAGTATATATTTTGACTTCTGTCAAAAACTGATATTGTGAAATCCAAAGAAGCATGAAAGGAATCAGAAGCAGAGATTGCTTTCTATGTGATGCCAATGCTAATTTGATTTCCAGGCAATATTGGGTTTCAAATGTAGAAAATGTGGAGAGTTCTCAAAGTCTAACTTTAGCCTGATGAGAAATGTTCTTTCAGTAAACTCTGCATTCAGTGGAGAAAGACTGGTTTCTGTAGAAGATGATTCATAGAAAGACACTACCTTAAATATTCTGCATATTGCCCCCTTCCCCTATAGATAAACTTGTATGATCACATTTACTATAGAGGGAAGTTTTTTTGCTAAGTAAAAGAGAGGAAGGCACCATTGGCTCATGTTCATAATATATAGAGCTAATCTCCTTTCTAGGAAAATAACATTTACTCTGCATAGCATTTCCCTATGGATCTTCTCTGGAACCCATGCAGATTCACTATAGCCTTAAGAAATAATTATTAATTTATTTGTTTTCTCTGTTCAAAAGCTTGAAGTAATGAGAGGGCTATGTTGCAACCATTACTGTGTTTTTAAAGTAAGAAACTGAGGATAAATCCTTCATGTCCAGAGGTGAGGTAGGAGGGCTTATGAGGAGAACACAAATCCTGCTGTGGTAGATGGAGAACATGTAAGATGGAGGGAACCAGACCTGGTTCTTATCTATACTGGTTTTTAGGAATTCTCCACTGAATGAACTGTCCTGTAACCAGATATCATCCTGGAAACAATCCAAAACTGAAACAATCCAGAACAGAGCCGATGAGTGAACTTACAGTTAAACCGCGAAAATACTCTGGGATGCTCAGGCTCACTCTCTTACACTCTCTTATTTAGTAACATAGGCGTAGCTTGGTTTTGCTTGGTTACTTGTCTCTCCACTTGTTTCCTCTTAAATGGCACTCCAAATTGAAGTTTTAACACTACGACATTAATCAAAGTGCCAAGGCTCTGAAATGTACTTTTTTAGTAATAAAAATTTGATTAGTAGTGAGAATTTGTCTCAAACTAAGTATTTGCTGTTACATCCTACTAGATGCACTGTGGCAAGCTTTACTGGAGTAATTCACTAATAAATTGCTAAATGAGACTTCTCATCAGTCTGAGAAAAGGTTTAATATATGAATAATCTATTCAAAGTTGTAATAAATAATTTTACTCAGCTGTCATTCAATTTCACTCAAAATCCACAAGCATATATCATAAGTAGATCTATTTTCTAGGTTACCTAGGGTAGGTTTGCATGACTTATCAAAATATCAAAGCCAAAATTAGTTTTTCCATTATAGGAAGGGTTTTAACAATAATACTTGGTAATTCATCTGCAGAGAACTTTAATATTAATATTATTCCACTCACTAAATCAAAAGAAGATTATACATAGACTTCAGTACCTGCAGGATGGAGCCTTAGGTAAAATATCTGTTCACATTGAAGGGGAAATATGAAATAACTCTTCATGCTGGAGAATACTTACTTACTTAAGTGACTAGTACCATTGAAGGTGATAAAACTAATGATGAAAATAAATGTTCACCAATCCAAGCAGTAGTTCCACATTTGGGATGTAAATAATCCCCAGAACAAGTTGTTGGCAGGTAAGCTGTGAACTGTTATTTTCTGCACTTAATGAGGGGGTTATAAACAATGTGGTCAAGTTAAGGATATTTCTCAAAGTCACCAAAAGTCAATTTATGAAGCAAAAATAATCTTTAATCTAATGCTTAGTCTGTTAGAATATACCTTCATTCCTTATACTCCTTATACTCCTTAAACTGAATTGATCTGTTAAACCATTATGCCAATAATTCATTGTAATACACAGCAGAAACCATCATAAAGTCAACATTACTCAGTGATCTTCTATTCCAAGATACTTCTGTGTATCTCTGAATAAAGCAATACAATTTATTTTCTGTTAACAGACTTAATGAGAAATTCAGGTAATACAGAGTTCGATACAGAGTAGATAGATATACTTAAGTTTTCCTAGGAAAACAAGTAAACATCCCCTACACAACAGCATGGTTATTGTCTGTGTTTTGTTCCAGGAAATACACACCTCAAAATAAAAATTCAATAGATAAGTTTGGGGATATTTTATTTTTAAGAATAACAAACACATTTTATAAGGAGATATCAGAGGAAATAAGTAATGACTAAATAACCCTAAAGATTTTATTTCAGATTTTTTCATCACAGGAATCATGAGAAACTTCAGCCAAACTGAAAATGATTTTTTCAATGCAAAGAAATGTTTCATCCAAATTGATTTACATAGAGCAGTTCTAATACTGGGCAAATATAAACCAGTTAAAGGTGCCAAATATATATTTTTTTCATTTCCATTAGAAATTTCATGATCTGTTTACATTGTTAATGCAACCTACATCTACATGTTACATATTACATACAGACTGGCATTTCCTTATTTATCTAAAATTGGTTAATTTTGGATTCATTTTTTAAGCAGTAGGGATACTTTAATACCAGTACTACTCTTTTGCATAAATATGCCTGTCCAGTTAAAACACTCATACAAAGTCACTCACTTGCATAAACTTTTAGAAAAGCAGGTCTTCTCATATGTGACATTGTCAAGTGTTGAACTTTGGATGGAATTCATTTTCATTGCTTAAGGATCACCAATATATCATCTTATGTTAAGGTAGACATCTCATCTAGGCCAGCTGTTAGAAACTTCCAGAAAGCAATTCTTTAGTAAGAGATCTATATTATGTAACTACTTAGGAAGTAGTACAGAGTAAACTTTTTTTTTTTTAATGGACTATATTGAAGTTTTTTTGTTTTTTTTTTTGAAACTACAACCTTTTACTTGTCCTGATGTTTGAGAGTTGAAGATGCTGCTCTTAAAAAAAAAAAAAAAAAAAAAGGCATATAATTAGGTTACGTTGATGAAATACCCATGAAACTGACTTAAATATCCATCCGTGTAGAGGCAAGTCCTAATTTTGAAACACTGTATTTTTTTACAGAAAGTTCCTGAATGACTGGGGATTTCTGAATTTAATAACACCACTACTAGCTTAAATCACAATGTTTAGAAGATTCAAGCTACCTTTCAGTTCTTTTAATAATTATCAATAATTGGATCTATAGGATCAAAGAGTTGTTTTCTTTTATATAGAAATACCTCTGAAGAAAACCTTTCGAATAGGTAATAAACTGTGATACTTCTGTCATTAGCAAATTTAATAAACCTTTGTGTATAGAGGTTTTTTTTTTCTTTTTTATTAACTAAAAGGCTAATATCACAGAAGGTACTAGTTACCCTTTATAATTTAAATTTCAGGCACTTCAATGTGTACAAAAGGATGCCTTCAAATGAATTTTAAATGGAAAAGAATTCTTTCACACACTTTTCTATCACTCATGTTTGCAGGAAGAAAACTGTTTATACTTTATAAAAAGAATCCATCTAAAGTGAAACCAACCCTGAGAAATTTTAGCCACAAAAGAAAGATAAATGAAAGTTCTAATTTAAAAATCCATTGAGCTTACACTGTCATGAAATACTAGGATAACTTAAGGGTTCATACTTTCTAGGCATTTCCAGATACTTTGCCTACTAATTGAGATTCCAATCAGCATAATACTTTTGACACTAAATGCATATATGCATCTGAATATATATTTTAATGGGAACTTGAAAAAAATTGCCACTAAGCATAAAATATTTTTAAAACATCAAAAACACAGTATTTTTGTAATAATTTAAATTTGAATGTGGATATTTGAAAAGACTATATTTGGTAGAAAAGTCAAAAGAGGAAGTATCCGTGTTTCCTGAAAATGACTACTGAACACTCATATGTACAATTTTACACATCTGAATTCTGTTGGAAGTCAGTGGTACTTTTTGAGACATCATTTAATTCATACATAGATTTTTTTAAGGATAAGGACCTTGAATGTTTAAATATGTTGAAAGAGGTAAAAATACTTTCACAATCTTCCTTGATTTGAGTTACATATAAAAAAAATGGAGCTACCCGAAATGTTACTCTGAACAAGGCCTAATCTAAGGTTGATTTTTTTTTTTTTTTAGGGAACTATGATAATAAACTCATTAATATTCAAAGCATACTTCATCAAAGAGCTGTTTGAAGTTGAAATGCTTGTCTAAACGCTGTATTTTACATTTACTTTCAACATCTAAGTTTGAGAATCTTTAATAATTCCAGTGGAGATGAATTTGCTCCTTCAGAGGATTATAAACCTTCATAGATATGGTCCAAGATGTCCAAGATCCTTTTCTTACATAAATATGTGTGTGTGTGTACATATATATATATATATATAAATAAAATTCAGATACATTATCCTTACCAGTCAGTGAAAAGCAAAGAAATAATGAAGGTTTTATAAACACTGTTGTGCTTAGCATTTTTGACTGTTATAATGAACTCTAAGGGTTCTGGATAGCTAAGATTTTGTTACAGAATTAAGATTTTGTTGCAGATGTTTATTGTTGCACACCATCATCAGTTGGTGAAGTTGTAACACTTTTATCTAAAATCTATGCTGCTTCTCAATTCCTTTTATTATTGAGAACTTTTACGAAGACTAAATATTTTCTTTCTCACCTTCAAATCATTGCTTCTCTTCTTTTTCCATTATCCAGAAATAATGAATAACTTCCAATCTCAATTTATAAGTTGCCTTGAAAATGTTTATAGATTTTTATATGCCCTTCTGGGCCTTTTGTTGTATGTATGTATGTAGATTGTTCCTTCTTTAAAGATTATCTTATTGGATTTCTGGCTCAGTAAAAGAGCTGGATTCTGCTCTTCAAGGATGAGTCTTGGGGAAAGTCTTGCTTAACATTTCCACTAGTAGACAGAAAGCAGGGGTGTGCTGATAAATATGCTGATGACACAGAGTTAGAAAATGTTTGTCAATAAAGAGGAGGCTTGAGATAGCACATGGGAAATATAAATGACCTTGAGAGTTGAAATAACTGAGGTAGGTAGAAATTCAACAGTATAAAGTTCAGGGACAATACCGTTAATTAAAAAACTTCTGCTTCAGATATACTCCCCAATTATAGGATGACTTTGAAATGCCCATATGATTCAGCCTTAAAAAAAGACAAAAAACAGATCAAGAAAATAAGGTATTTCAGAAAGACATGTTGTGCAGAGTCACTTGAAATATGACACACAATGTGGTTGTCCATGCCCAAGGTTAATCGAAATGAACTGGTGTAAAGAAGGGCTATTTGTATAGTCAGAGGTATGGAAAACCTGTTTTATGAAAGACTAGGAGAGCTTGAGTTGTTTAACTTAACATTTAAATCCTGAGGGAATGACTGCTTTTCATAAATGCATTGGAGAAAGCCTATTTAAACTAAAAGACTTTGCTATTACAACATGAATTTCGTATAAAAGAGTAACAGATATATAAACTGGGAATTAGAGGCATATTCCTAAGACGGGTGCAATCTGGTTTGCTATATGTTTTCCAACAGAACTAGAAGGAAAAGAAAAAAGTAAAAAAAGGTTTCTGGGGTTTGGGGAGGGAAGTTTATTCAGATCTTATACTACAAATACCATTGTTAGATGTCAGACAGATACAAGATGTGGAATCTTTAGGTAATAGATGATTTAAACTCTCTGTCACTGTCTTGATATTAGACACCAAAATAACGCCAAAGTCCAGCTTATTCACTGTAGCAGGCAGCCAGAAGAAAAACAGCTTTAACAACTTTCACGGTGGAGGTTGGCTTGTATCTGAAAGGGCATTTATCATGTTTTTGCCATTTGCGGGGAACTGGATGCAATGACCTATCTGGTCCATTCCTGACCTGCAGCTGTATTTGTTTTTATTCTTCTTGTTGCTTCTTCTTTTCCACAGCTATTATTTATGAGGTGGCACTTTCAACTGCCCAGTTTATACTCACCTTTGTTTTTGCATTTGTAAACATCACACTGAATTTTATGCTAAAATTCTGTAGGACTTCTGTAATCACCTGTAACATTCTCTTGAAGTAGCCACTTTTCATATGTTTGGCCTTTAAATTTGATTTAAAAATGAATTAATTATTATTATTTTTTTTAACATTTCAAACATAGACGAAAGGAGAAGTTTTCTTCTCCAAGTCCCAGAGAAATGTTTTGGTCAGTGGAATTCGGCATTCGCAGAGAAAGGCTATGGGCAAACAAATCCATTTGAAGTATCCAGAACTGTTAAAGAAAAAAAAAACTTCCCTTGAAAGAAAATGAGAAAGGACATCTGTTCTCTATATTTTGAAAGGAACTCATGTACAAAGACTTCTTATCAAAACCAATAGAGCTTAAATGTTTGTTTTAGTCATGGTATTGCAGTTGATTAAGCTCCAATTCTCTTAATCTTCACTGAGGTTCTCAACCTCAATAATCTATTTGCTTGAAGTAAAATCTAATATTTACAGTAAAAGTGGATTCAGGATTAGATGACATCACAAGGAATAGAATACTAAATAAACTGTTGCTTGGCAGAACATGCATGAAAATGTGTTTCCAAATGGTATATGACACAGATGCTCACTGCTCCCTGCCTACTGTTAAAACTGTCTTTCTCCTTATATTTTCCCCTCAAAGCTTTATTGTTAAGTCACCTAACCAGAAAAAAAGAAAAAATATTTTAACATCTACACCTTGCTGCTTCTTCCAGCCAAAGATTCATCATTTTGCACCTGACTACACTCCCAGTATTTGCACTGAAGCATGTGTCCCATATGGCATGTGAAAGATGTTTTTTATTATTTTATTCTTTTTCTTTTTTTTTTCTTTTTTCTTTAATAAGCAGTCTGTTTCTGCACATGCTCAATGCCTGAGACCACTGACCATTCCAAAGAGCAGCTATGATACGCAGGCAGAACAGCTACAGGCTGAACAACAGATAGCCTATGAGTAACGCATCATCCAGTTGATGTAAATACACTCTGGACAGCCATGATGTATCTGTTTGGGTCTGCAGAAGTTGCTAGTCAGGATTATGCCCAGGATCTCCAGAGACATTAAACTGGCTTTGCTTACCATGTTGCAGTATTCTAACTGTAATAATAGGTCCATCTGCTACTAAATTCCTTTGTTTCTAGGCAGAGTACAATTCTGGTCTTCTATCATACTTCCAGAATTCTAGTCAACTGTTCAAAAGTTCAAGGATATCAAGTTCTCAGGATCAGTGCTTACCCTGCAAAGTGGACTCTTAGCCCATGGAATATGCTAGATCCCCATCCTTGAAAGCTTTTTGGAAACAACCACTATATACGCAGCTCAAGAGAAAAACAGACTTTTGCAAAATAAGAAATATTTGTATATGATTTCTGCAAATAGGCTAAGTCCAAGCCTGGTGAGTATGACCATATGGAGACTCTATTCTTAGTCTTGACTGAGAACATCTACAGACGCAAGCTTCATGGACTTTTTTATCCTTCTTTTGAGATTTGTTTGAAACCTCTTCTCTTAGACTAACAGTATGTGCTGTTCCTCTAGTCAGTCTGATCAGAAACAGCTGCGTCAAAAGGTTATGGTCACTCAAGAATTTCCAGTTTCTATATGAAAAACTTTATGATCAGCCAGAAATCATTATTAATCTCATCTGCTTACATCATCAATTTTCTTATAACATGCTTGGGCACTATTTTTGATGCAAATCAGACTTGAAAATCACAGAATCTCAGAATGGTTGAGGTTGGAAGGTCCAACCCCTCTGCTCAAGCAGGGTCACCTAGAACAAGTTGCCCAGGACCCTGTCCAGATGGCTTCTGAATATCTCCAGAGGAGGAGAATCCACAACCTCTCTGGGCAACCTGTTCCAGTGCTCTGTCACCCTCACAGCGAAGAAGTTTTTCCTCATGTTCAGATGGAATTGTTTGTGTTTCAGTTTGTGCCCGTTGCCTCACGTCCTGTCGCTGGGCACCACTGAAAAGAGTCTGGTCCCATCCTCTTGACACCCTCCCTTCAGATACTTGTACACATTGATAAGATCCTCCCTCAGCCTTCTCTTCTCCAGGCTGAACAAGCACAGCTCTCTCTTCATATGAGAGATGCTCCAGGCCCTTAATCACCTTAGCAGCCCTTCGCTCAACTGGCTCTATGTATCTCTTGTACTGGGGAGCCCAGAAGTGAACGCAGTACTCCAGATGCGGCCTCACCAGGGCTGAGGAGAGGGGGAGGATCACCTCCCTCCACCTGCTGGCAACACTCTTCCTGATGCACCCCAGGACACCATTGGCCTTCTTGGCCACAAGGGCACATTGCTGCCTCATGCTTAACTTGGGGTCCACCAGCACTCCCAGGTCCTTCTCGGCAGACCTGCTTTCCAGCAGGTCAGCCCCCAACCTGTACTGGTGCCTGGGGTTATTCCTCCCCAGGTGCAGGATCTTGCACTTGCCTTTGTTGAACTTCATGAGGTTCCTCTCTGCCCACCTCTCCAGCCTGTCCATGTCTCTCTGAATGGCAGCACAGCCCTCTGGTGTATCGGCCACTCCTCCCAGGTCTGGATCCTCAGCAAACTTGCTGAGGGTTCCCTCCGTCCCTTCATCCAGGTCATTAATTAAGATGTTAAACAGTGTTTGCCCTTGTATCAACCCCTGGAGTACACCAACTAGACTTTGCACTACTGATCACAACCCTCTGAGCTCTGCCATTCAGCCAGGTCTCAATCCACATCACTGTCCACTCATCTAGCTCACACTGCCTAAGCTTACCTAGGAGGATGTTATGGGAGACAGTGTCAACAGCTTTCCTGAACTCACGGTAGACACCATCCACTGCTCTCCCCTCATCTACCCAGCCAGTCATTCCATCGTAGAAGGCTATCAGATTGGTTAGGCATGATTTCCCCTTGGTGAAGCCATGCTGACTACTCCTGATCACCTTCTTATCCTTCACGTGCTTAGAGATGGCCTCCAAGAAAATGTATTGAATATGCTACCTCTCTGAGTTTGAAAACTTACCAGCAAGCAAATTTTTACATAATTCTGGGTTACAAGATGTGAACACTATCAAAGAAAAACACATGTAAAACACTGTATGTGAGCAAATGACTTGCATACATTTTTGGGAAAAGTGCTTGGAAAAAATAGACGTAAATCATTGTTTAGCAACATGCTAGAGCTCTCTTAAATTGCATCCTGTAATGTTGCAGATATAAAACAAATGATGATGGGAAGCAATATAAATGTTTTACTGGTAGATGAGTGAGACTTAACATTAAAGAAATTTACTTCACAAATATGTCTATGTTAAAATGAACACCAGTATAAAATCAGAAAGTTAAAAAAAAAAACCAACACATTATTCCATCAAGCTCTAAGCATTTCAGTTGGTCTAGAATTCCTTTGTAAATATATTTTGGTGCATGCAAACATATTAAACCATCGAGGTGTCCTTCCTTCCTTGTTCTGAAGAGTACAGTAAAAGTAAAACAGAAAAAGTAAGAGGTGTTTAATTTCAGCAAGTTTTACAGAAAAATATAGAAAACAATAAAATAATGCAGAGGTTTCAAACATGAAATTCTGTTTTGTTATTTTTACTGGAAAGCCCTTCTAATCTTTTGTTGTTGTTGTTTTCACACAATTAATTGAAATATATATTAATTCAGGTTTTAAAGAAAATTCTTATCTGCAGCACCTTGCGTATGGATTTTTTGGCATCTTTGTATTCACCATATTCCAAAAAATATTGAAGTCCTTATTAAAATATATGTTAAGTCACATTTCTTGATATTTCACACTTTTCTGATTATATCATACTGATTATGAATGCCTGTGTCAGTTATAACATTAAAAAATGTTAAAGTTGCTGTAAGGGTCCGGCAGGGGCGACGCCTGGACTCCCGGCAGGAACAGATACGCAAACACAAGGCACACTAAGGTCGATGCTGAGCGTTTATTACCTCTGCGTCTGAGCGGGGGTTCCCCAGCGATTTCCCGATCGAGGCAATAAAGGAGCGGGAGAGTCCCTGGCACCGCTGAGCGTCGGTCCATGGCGAGGAACGCCRGGGGGGCACTATACGTGGGTTTTGTGTACTACACACATGCACAGTGGGCACATTGAGCTCATTGGTAATCTCGAGTCAAAGCCCAGGTGCACCGCCACACTGGCATAGGCCCAGCTACATGGCTATGGGTCAACATGTCCTGTTGATGCTCCTTTTCCCACGGAACGGTCTGGCTAGCTTCCATCACCTGTCTCCTTGACATTCTTCCTCACTTTCCCATATAGTTGCCTAGCATTTTTCATTATAAGATTTCACATTCAGTTGTTTATAATTTTGCTACAGACTGAGAGTTTTGGAAAATTTCAGCTGAACAATCCAGCCATTTCCAAAACTTGGATTTGGGGAAATTTGTGTACATATGTTTGTGTTGCAGTGTAAAACAGAAATAGAGAAAAGACAACTTTGATTTGTTTGCTGGTAGTCATTTAAGTTAGAGTAGCTGTTAGAACAAATTCTCTCCACCTCTTTCTCTAACTTCTTCCAAGTTCATCCTTTGCCAAATAAATTGCTTCAGAGATCCTTTTATCATCCTTATTATACTCTGGAAGAAAGAAATTCTTTCAAAGGCAGAAATTAATTCTTATCATTAATTTATACCTGATTTTGACCTGTGGCAGGTAATAGTCAATTCTGATGTTAGGACTGAAATGCTGAGGGGAGGGAGAGGTGATCTCTTAATCACTGTGTTATTGGCTGGTTATTAAAGTATTCCACAGTTTTTTCCACAGGCTGAAAGTTGTTTTTCCTCACTACCTCTACAATTTCTATAACATGACAATCATGAGAATGTGAGGACATCTTTACTGAGTAAAATAACACCTGTACTTACAAGAAAAAATACCTCCTTTTGTTTATAATGAAACTGCTGTCTGCTAGTTTCACTTTGATGCTTTCTTGTTCTTCTGCTGCGATAAGGTAGTGAATAATCTATTCCTGTTTTCCTTCTCAAAGTTTTATAGACCACTATCATATCTCTCCTAGTCATCTCTTTTCAAGGCAGATAAGTCCTGGCCTGTATATTTGTTTCTCATAAAGAAATTGTACTGTGTAGTGGATGATTTTTTTCTTTCCTCAAACTTTTCCCAGTTCTACTACAACTTTTTTGAAATAGAAGAAAGTTCTTTGACTGCTACTAATCATAAAGAGGAGAATCAAACAGAGGGCCTGTTAACTACCCCTGTTTTTAAAAGAAAGGATTTGTGTCAGCTATGTTTAGCAGATTTATGCCACACACAAATCTTTATCACGTGCAGAATCAAGGGAAAGGTAAAACTAAGGCTTTCTAGTCAAAAAGACATGACAGTTTCTTTCTGGCAGAAGACTGACCAGATGGATATCCACAGATGGGTGAAAGAGAGGAGCATCATTCAAGAAGGAGGTCTATGGGCTTAAAGGGGAATTGGCCATCTGGCCTCGAGGAATTGAGTCCCAGCTAAGTAGCAACAATTTGTTGTGTGAGGTAGACACTGTGTGTTTTGACCAGTAATCTTGAAAAATTAAGCCCTGGTCACTGACCACAAGTCAGAATTTCAGCACTTACATGAAACTGAGCTGTATAGACCAAAATGCTCTGAAGAATTCAGATGATAAGGTATGACTGGCTGGCTTACCTTTTCTTTAAAAAAACAGATGAGAGGAGCTCAATGTTGTGGTTAATACTGTAGCTTTGTGGCTATTTCTAACTGTGTAGCAGTTAGGATATTCACCTGAGGTTCGGCCCCCTCCACAGAGCAAAAGAATTCAGTTTAACAGYTGAGGACGCTTCCTAATTGTTAGGGAGGGATTTCTCTTTTACTACTCCAGCCAAAGTTGTGTCAATATGCAAAGACACATACATTCACAGAGACTAATTAACTAAAGAGAATTTTTGGCTCTAGAAGGGAAGAGCGTAGAGAACGGAGCTGGAAATCAGGGAGTGAGGCACTTCTCCGCCTCAAAGCAAGCAGACAAAGGTACCGTTTCTGACCGTATCTGAAAGATAACCATATTGCAGAAGGAAAACTGAGACGAAGGCTTTGAGAAGATACAAAATTCAGAGAATGAAACTGAGCTTAGTAGGGAAAGATAATGCAGGAGGATGGGCAAATTATGATTTACTCATTTCCTAAAATGTCTCTGCTTTTCAAGTTTAATGGTGATATTCTTCAGGTGCAGATTCCTATGTTTATTATAGCTATAGTAATGAACACACGCTCATACGTACAATGAAATTTGTCTCTAGAACAGAAAGTTCTTACACTTTTCTTCTTCTGAGACAATTTCCATATGAAATAAAACACCATAGATAAAATGACTTTAGTTTTTTTCTAATAAAATAAATCAGTTTAAGAAGTTAAAGATGTGTATTGCTAAGTCAAAAGAAGAAATTGTCCTAAAAATAAACAGAGCAGCTTGTAAAGAACCCTATGCTAGCAACACTTATGATTCTTTCCAATAGATTCTTATGTTTTCAATGTCAAAATTGTCTGTTTAACCCTATTAGAGATGTACTAGAAAGTAAAAAAAATAATAATAATACTTGAAGTTTTAATTGGATACAATTTCAGTGAGTTGGAAAGAATCTTTCATATTTTGTTAAGTTAACATATCTTCATATGGGAAGTGACTGTGACCAATTTTATATTTGGAAAAGAGAAGCTTTTATTAGGAAATTGCCAGATACTGTATATGATTAACAAGAGAGCATAGGCAATATACTTTTGTCTATATGCAATATTTTTAGATTTCTTCTGCTAATTTCTAGAAGCAAACAAAACAACATTCAATATGTTGACAAGCAGATGTAAGTAAATGATAGAAGTCTCAAAGGATAATAAAGTAACTAAAAGAACAATTACCTATTTGGGGTAAATTTATGGAAGTACCAAAAGTACTGCACTCATAAATACAGCAGAAATGATTCCAGCAAGTAGTAAACTGCAGACATTTTCAGTGGAACTATCTGTCTTTTGAGATCAGTGTTCACAGATGTACTATATATTACAGAGCCATTACTGAAATTGGACAGCAGAAAATTATCTTGTGCAATGCTAACAGAATGTCAGCCTTTGGCAGGAGGGGAAGGGTATATGGAAAAGATACGTCATGAGAGTAATAATGGAAATAAAGAAAAGCAAATTCTATTCCAGCTGAGAAGGAGGAAACCAATAGCAAGGAATTAGGAAACAAAATACTGTGACACAAGTTTATTTTATGATATGGCTCCTGTATTCTGCAACTCAAGCACTCAGTAGTGCCTAAAAATTTTGATTCTTTTACCCTTACTCACCATGAACGTGCTAATGATGTGATTCACCTCCTTATCTGTCTTTACAGTCTTTGGAGCAATGGGTTGCAGTGGAGAATTGTGTTCATTTTATGTCATGATACCAGTTTTTTGCCCTCTGGAGGACATTCAGGTTTTTTTTTTTTTTTTTTTAGTTCTTCATGGAATTATTCGAAGTTCAATAGGATTTTTCAGCTTGTAATGAAAAACTCATTTGATTGTAAAGTATATCAGCAAAATAGCATAGTTAAGTCTTGAAATATATTCAGTATATAAAATGTAAATGATACTGGAATTTTGATGAATCTGCATTATTCTCTGATTAAGATCATTGCTGAATAATCTTTAAAAGATGGGAAAAATGTCTGACAGTCCTTTTTAGGAAAAAAAAAAGCCTCATCCATTAACTGATTTTCTACAATATTTGTAACATCTCAATGATTGAAAGTTATACTCAAATCTGTGGAAAACTGCTTACATTCTTACTAAACACCAAAGTTTTCAGATCTTTGTTCTGAATGCCAGACAATATTACAAAAACATCTTACATAGCTACACAGACTAAAGTATGTTAAACCATCTGCTTTTATGGGGCACAAGGGACTGATTTTTTCAAGTACTCTGCAAAAATAAATTTTTAGGCAGCCTTAGAAAAGATTCACAAATAATATGAGTAGCTTGGTCATTAATTTTTGAAATAAATATTGTCATCCTGATTTAAATATGTATACATTTCAAATGTATTCTGTTAGAGGTTGTAGAAGGATTTATAGGTCTCTGAGCAAGGAAAAAAAAAAAACCCATTGTTAGAGAGTGCTCTAAAATGCATATAAGACCTGATTACAGTTTTAGAGGCACAGAAGTCTGACCTCATGAGGAGCTGGATGAGTACATCTTCTTATAGAACTAATATTTTTGTTATTATTAAAGAAACTAGCATCTCAGACAGCTGTTGTTTACCAATAAAAAAGAGCACGGAGGAGCAGGCCAAGGCAATGAGTATTCCATGCGCATTGTTCCTCCACAGATAATGGCTTGTAGCAGTTATTGTTGCAGTACATGGATTTGCATTGAATTTCTATTTTATAGGTAATTTCTCTGATTAATAGCTAGATATCAATGTTGATTGTCTATGAGGTTATTATTTGGTCAGTGGGTCCAAAGTGGCACATCTGTCTGTTCACTTAGACGGATAAGAAACAGCTGCCCATTAATGAATTTCAGATACTATTTAACTGCTCTGAATGCAAGATAGTATGTTTTTCTAATTTCATTAACTCTCTATAATCTGCTGCCAGAAGTGTTAAAGATGCTAATTTTGTCTATTTGTAGTTCATCCTACTATACTAGTTGCACAGGCATTCTTCTCAGTTCTAATTTTTCAATAAATAGTTTAACACTTATGGAAGGAAATTTTGTGCTTTGATCATTTTTACTTTGTACACTCATACACTTCAAAAGCTCCCCCCTGCCCTGCTTTCTGCCTAATTTTCCCCATTCAGGAATATATACAAATAATGCACTTCACTACCCCTACTAAAAATAACAGTATGACAGGGCAATTAAAAGGCATTTACCAATGGAAACTTGAGCCCTTAGCAAGGAAAACTTTAAATATTAACAGTCCTTCCAGCTCTCAGAGGCTTCATCTTGCCAGCTTTACTATCACTGAATTGCATTTGAGTTATCCCAGGACTTTCATGAGACTAATGTAAGGGGTAAAGTACTATTCAGTTTGAAAAATGATATCAGAATCTGGCCTCAATAGAATTCCAGAACCTCTAAGCCATATTTCTGATTTAGTTTCAAAGAAACTGCTCTGAAGTTCATGAACCTTTGTAAATTATCTGAGCTGCACATTGCTGAAATACGAAACTCATTTGGTCATTACTTCTTTCATTTTTCAGACAGTTTTCCTCCCATGAATTAATGCTTGAAGTCTTCCTGGAGTGTTTGTGAAGGTTTTTTTCTTTTCCTTCATGAAGTCATAGAGTTCACTCATCCCAAGCTAATGCTTCAAATGCTCTATGCAGTTCTTATTAAAAGAGATGAAGCAATGGTATCACACTGCATAAATAAGCATCATTATCCTATAGACATTAAAACCAGACTTCAGATAATTACCAAGGACATAACATAGCTTGAATTGCAGATCATCGCATCGTGTGTCTGTGGTATATGATTTAGTGTGACTCAGGATAGCCAGCTTGAAAAATTCCATCCACTTTTGTTAATACAGTTTAATGAATAAATCTGACAGATTTTTTTTTTTGCTAATGGTTCTGATGCATAAATTTATAAAAGATTATTTTAAGCCCCTGCCGACACCGGCCCTGGCCATGGGGACTGCCTGGCTGAATGCCTCATTAAATTAGGAAGTCACATACATACCAACTATTGAACCCAAAGAGGGTGTTGCATTCAGAATTTTTAATTTCTTAACATAAGCATGAAGAAAAAGTGAAGCCATTTAAGTTCTGTCAAAGGTAGAACATAAATGTTTTAAAATGCGTAACTAATGTTTCTTTGTATTTTGAATCTAGATAATGTATTTCAGTAGTCTTTTTTTACATGATGTATTGGATCATGCGGTAACAATACGGGTGAACCTGTTCTGCTGTGTATCTCTGCAACTGTCTCCTGTTTTTTAATGTCGGAAAAGAACATACATCTCAGGGAAATAGGACCCAGCATTGTATCCCTTTTACAATACAATTTTTAAAATATTTATATATATGTCTAAGATTACAATTCCAACAGTTATTGTGTCTTATTGAAATGTTACTGCTTTCCAGTGTTTGAATATTCTATCTTCTTCATTTCTAGCTTAAATGTAAGAATTGATTCTGATAAGTAATAAAGGCCATCATGAAAGAAAAAAATAAAAAAATCCCAGTATGCAACCCGTTCTGATACTCTAAAAGTGTATATATTCAAAATTCCCTTTTGACCTAAAAAGTTAGGGAAGTTAAATTTTCCTTCATCCTTACCTTCCCACCCAGTTCTCTTTTCCATAGTTCCTTCTATTTCAAATATCAAAAAGATCTTTTACAAAGTACTTCAATGCAGATTCATTTTATTTACTCTAGACATTTAATTAAAATGCCTAAATTAGAACTCCTAGTTGTCCTGGGGTCCTCAACAGTCAACAATATACACCACTGGAAGAGATTTACATTGTAACTGATGTCAGTAATGATATATTTGAATTATATAATGATATATTTGAATTATATAATAATATAAATGTTCATTTTTTTGTTTTGATATGTGTAATGTGTTTGTATGTATAAATATTTGGTAGTTTCAAAGCATTTTGGTTTATCAGCTACCAAAAAATGTCAATATGCCTAACTTGTAAAGCAGGTTCATTTATCCCARAAATCATAGATCAAACTTGGGCACTGAATGTGTATTTTGAAGTTACTTTTCAAATCAGAAGCTATCACAGAACTGACCATTAAATTGAGATATTTGACCAATCTTCTGTTTCCTGGTGTCCACACACTAAAACAGAGTGAATATTCTGGGACAAATTTGCCAAGAAAATTTGCCAAGAAATAAAAAAAAACCCTTTCTATGAAACCAAACACGTTGCTGTCACTGTGTAAAGATCCCCAATAATCTAGCAGGGAATGGCTTTGTTCCTATTGAAATTACTGGGAAAAAGCCACTGATTCTATTAGAGTATGACTGAGTCTAAAATCAGGCTAGAAATCCACTTCAGTGGTTTCACACCATGTTTCCAATTAGTAATAAGACGTTACAGTGGTAGAACAATCTTGTATCTCTGCATAAGTAATAAATAACAAGTCATAAATAACAACTCATGCCTATCAGTGGTACAATGTCCATGACTGAACAAAACCTTTTTTTACATCACAGTTTCATTTTTCCACACAATGTTTGTGGAACCTCTCCAAACAATTGCTTTTTCAGAAACCATTAAAGAAACRTAATGCCAAACCCTAATGCAGTGAGTGTTCCTACAAAAGTAACGACATCTGAAAAAATGCAAAGAAGTATCAGAGAGGAAAGTATTTGTTGAGCTTGCCAGTGAAGGACTATTGTTAAAACTATTCTTCATTCAGTGAAAACCTGTGCTACAGAAATAAAACACAGCTGAACTCACTGCCATTAGAACTGACATGTGCCTTTTTGTTTATTTTTCTGCTATGTTTTCCATTTGTTTCTTTTCTATAAATTAACAATAACATTTCCAGAATGAGATCGCATGGAGAAAGATATAATAGCTCCATTTGTAACAGAGGCAGAAATGCAATACAAGGACAAAACTATTCAGTTAAGGTCTAAAGACACAAAGCGTCCTATTTTGCATACATTCAGCTTCTTATGGACTTACACTGTCCTCTGGCTGAAAATATTGATAAAATATCCTGAAATTTTACTAAAGACAGGCAAATTCCCCACTAGCAAGTATATGCTAAAGCATGTCTATAGCAAATAAACCATCCATCTCATCCGAAGAAAGGTACAGGTAAAAAAACAAAACAAAACTGTGTTTAGTGGGAAATCTTTATGACTGCCCCTTTCTCTTCTGCATTATACCTTTCTTGCTCCTTTTCTTATTTTTACTTTGACATATGAAAAAACAGTATCCTCTAAAATTTGTGAAAATATCCACTCCTTAATCTTGTGCTCCAACTGGTCAGTTTCATTGGTATTTATTGAGAAGAACTACAGTTTCTCCCACCTTTTCTCTATCCTCTTAAACAAAAGCAAAGAAATGTCCATTCTGCGGCATCTGATTTTCCTACTATTTCTAAAGCTGCAGTTCAGCCAGTTCTGATGAAATTATGCAGAGATATAAAAGCCACTGTGTAATATAGCCAAACTTAATTTAAATTATGCCTAGCCTTAAAGAAGATAAATTTAGTACTCTCCATTTTTACCTGTAATTAAAATTAAGGTCTAATAGCTATCAAAGTTAATATTATTGATATCTAGATCTCAAAAAGGTTTTAAACTGTTTTCTTTGATACATTGTGCAAGAATGTGCAAAATAATACTACTTCCTATGAGTGGGTTTTTTTTGTTTGTTTTGGTTTGGTTTTTTTAGAATGACAAATAAGATTGGCCACTAATTTCATTTGATTGTGGACTTAGAAGGTATAGATAATAGGCTTTGCAAACTATTTTTCCTCCCTCACTATTTATTAATCTTCTCTCTGATTGCCTCCCCAGAAGGTGACTAGGTCCTATAGAAGTAAATTACACATCCAACCATTCCCCAATTACTTTTATTTACTCTCTTCTGTTCTCATTCTAAAGTTCTGTTTATGAACGGTTTTGTAATTTTTTTTTTTATTATTGGGTTTTATTATTATTGGGTTTTATTATTATTAGATGTTATTTTTGACAACCATATTCGCAGCAAAGATATTTTGGTCATAGGGTTCTGTACATGCTTAATGATATTCACAAGTTCAAGTAATGCTTTGTTGTCTTCTATACTTTGATTCTGAGATAGTAACAGGCACCACAGTTTGGTAATAATACTGTTATTCTTTAATGATGCCTTGTAATCATCTGACTGAGTCATCTTTCAAAGACATTTAGGAGTAAAAAGTGAAACATAATTCTCATAGATAACAGAAAAATAATTGTCTTGAGAAAAGAGAATCCAGATGAAGCATTCGCAGAGGCTGAAATTTTTGCAGAGTCAGCAACAGCCACGGTGCAGCAGTGGCCACCGTGTTGGAAACAGCAACTGCTGGTGTTTCCATTGACTCAATACCTCACATTTATATGAGAGCTTCTCTCAAAGTGCCACCAGGAGATCAACTAAAGGATGCTTTTATAGACGGTTGTGTAACTCCCAGAGGTGCCTGGAACAAATCGCTTGCAGGAACTACATCTTCTGCCAGTGCCGGGCACTGCTCCTCGCAGCCATCACCCTGCAGCAGCCTGAGCGTGCTGCCTTGTCCCACTGCCACTACCTGCAGTGCACAGTGCACCAGCTTCCTGCCACCTTCAGTCATACAGATCACTTATTTATCAACCTTCATTTTAACTTCAGACTTCTTCCTCTCCCCCTACTGTGAATGATCGTGCACCGTTATTTTTAATACTCTGTGTGCTGACTGCGTGTTCCCTGAGCTTTCAAAGCTAAAAGACAAAGTGGAAGCAAATGGTCATGCAAGCAATGCTGCTAACACAGTGAAAATAAACTCCCCTTTTGAGCAGACTAACATGAGTGGTGTTGTTAGTGATCACTATGGGGTGCAGAACATCCTTGTATTATTTTTTCTGCATTTAAGTAGTTTCAGATTTCATCTGCATAAAAATCCTGTGAAAATTCTTGCTGTCTCAGATTTTGGCACAGAGTTAGAGCCCAAGGCTGTAAGTAAACTGGGTTCTAATTTCATGTAGGGAGCTGTTGCATTTGCTTATTTTTTATTTTATGATTTACATAGTTTTTTGGGGTTTTTTTGGAAAAAACATGGATATTGTTGCTGGCTGCCCAACTCAGGACATTGTAAATGTGTTACATTTACAGTGAGCATTAAACATCTATCCCTCAGGATGTAGTCAGTCTCTGCCAATACCCCACAGTGCTTAAATGTAACTGTATAAAATCAAATTTTAAAGTTTTTTTGTCCCTCCACCCCCTCAAATTTGCAAATCATAGAGGGGTGAAGAACTGAAAATTTTTACATAGAGAACAGTATTTTTGCAGAATAAATTCAGGAAACTGTTGTTTTTGAAAATTAATATTTATCAGAAAAAAATAGCAAATGTGGATATTTTAAGATTTCTTTCACTCAGACAAGACTTTTTTTTTAACTTCCCTCTCCTCAAATATTTTATTTATAGCTGTCCAATGAAAACAGTGAACCACTGACCTGTAGAGATCTTTTGGACCTCTATTCTTCCCTGTTTGTTCTGTTCTTTATACAATAACTACTTCCATAATTCAGTGCAGATATCAATCAGGTTTTAAGGTTTTGTCATGACTTAAGATGCATGAGTGGAAACAGGGAATAGACACAGTGAATTAAATTTGGATGTCTGAAACTTAGTCTGCTATCATATGTTCTTTTTGCAGTCAGTACAGAGAAAAAAAATGCAGCAGATAATTAATCTGATCAAAGGTAAATTAATTCTATCCCGAGAATTATTTTGGAAGGCACTTACAGGAGGATAGAGTGACTTCCTTAGGAAGGTATAACTTTCAAATTTGGACAGATGAATTCTACCTACAGACTGGGTAGAGAATCCAACCGACGATAGAGAAGAATGGAACAGCCAGGCTACAAAACTGTATAGAAGGCATACCAGGATAATACAGTTGAAGGCGGCCTTGCTTTGAAAAAACACAAGGAAAATAATAACAATAATAATAAAATCTGTTTCAGGAATGTAAAAATGCTTCATTTTAAAGAAAGCTGAAGAAAATATTTTGACATATAAGTTAATTTTATTTTGAAATTTATAGTCTGCATTTTTAAGTGGTTTTTTTTTGTTTGATTTTAGACTAAAGTAAAAGTTGGAATCCTGAAAGTTTGAAATAAGCTCATCAGTCAAAGAGAGGAGTCAGGCCACAGAAATAATATCTGGCTTCTACTTTAGTCACCAATGTTGTATTTTCTGAAATGGAATTCTATGGGGGAGGGTGGGGTGTGGAATTCCCTGTCATTATGTCCCTTAAAAATGTTTAGAATTTTTTAAAAATGATTAATAATGTTTCAGAGAGAAAGACACTGGATTTAATTCTATTTGTGTTAAAATCTATCATAATACTGATGACATTCATTAATATTCTTTGTCTGGATTAGAGTTAATCTTCATTTTAGATGTCAACCTTATTCTGTGAGTCCCCAAATATGAGATTAAAAATAGCTGTTATCATGTTAAAATTATCATATGTCACTATTATGCAATCTACTATATAAGTCAAGAGAAGTCTCATTTTCCATTTGGCTTAGGTTTTTCCTGATGCAGAGTTATTTAAAAAAAAAAAAAGCAAATAAATGTTCATAAGCTTGATTAACAAAAGGATAGAGGGAGGAGGGGGATGGTAGTACACACTGATTAGCTCAGCACATATCTTGTAGATGTAGCAATTTAGACGGTGGCAACATAGCATTTTTCTTACCCTGGTATCAGGGTTTTCAGACTAAGTAGAGAAAAATCTTTCCAGTGACTACAGGGGAAGCTAAGGACCATAATGAATGAATCAGTAGATCGATACATATATCTGCCAACAGCAACCCATCCCTTCATTACCTTGGGGAGAGATCCCTGGTTCACAAGCCAGTAGTTCAGGTTCATACTGCTTAAGCAGCACAGGTGTATCATCTGTTTTTYACATGTGATTCCTACCTTGTTCTTTCAAAGCACGTTTGCAGGCCACTTTGCTCCAGAAAAGACCTCAGGTTCTGTATTCGAGCTAGATGGAATTAATTGAATTACAGTTCAAGTACCTCATAAGGTCAACCATATCTCTGTGCTGAATGTTTTTTACTGCCTGGAGTTGGTGGCTCTTCAGGCTACATCTGCACTGCTAAATAAGAGAGGCCAGAAAGTGGGCTTGAGCACTGCAGCTTCATCAGCTACAGATCTACTTATTAACTCAGTTCCAGGCCTTGTTCTGGACAAAACGACGTGTACAGTGTTGACAGAGCTCCACTGACTCTAACGGGAGCTTAGACAGCCTGTCCACATGTAGACAGTTAAAAGTGGTGGATGCCACCCTCCAAGAGTAGTTGGGTGTTAAGCACCATTTGAAATTCCCTGCAGTATCCTGCATTGCCTATGGTATCCTACCAGAAGGTGCAGGTCTCTTGTAGGTCCTGTGTCATATATGCTAGATGCTTCATATTGTATAGGGTATTTAAAATGTCACTAGAGGACCACTTTAAGGCACCTGATAGACAAGTTCTCCCCAAACTGGAAACACCATACAGACGTACCTGTGTTAAACCTAGGTGAGCCACAGCAGCTCTCCACCGTGTTGAAGCTGCCAAGTCTATCTGTTTTGAAGCTGGAAAGGCCAGCTTAGGTACCAAACTGCATGGTGCTGGTTACACTCTTGTTAGAGCTGACCTGGTAAATCTTGCTGCTGCTGTATCTTTCCACATGAATTTAACAGATAGGGTTAGTGTTAACTCTTGAAACTTTTCATAGACCCATCCTATGCTTTCATATAGATTCAGCCTTTAAGAATATTCCTTTGGAGCAAGGAAGAAGCTGTGTCTCTGTCTTCCAATGATCAGCTCCTTCTCCTCAGGATGTTACAAATCATCATATTGCACAGTGTAAAAGATACCATGAACACTGTACCAACACTCCCCTCCTATCCCCAATTTGTTAACTTGGGCTTGACGGTCTTCTCAAAGAAATTATGACAGTCAGTTTTCAAACCTTCCCCTCTGCTCCCTGAACATGTTCTAAGAGATTATTCAAGTTTTAGCATGGAGTAATCAGTCTTTGACAGAGCAAACTTGGTTATTGTATATCAGATCAGAAAGTGCTACTTCAGATGAGCCCTGGCAATTGCCTTCCAGGCAGAATTTAGAGATGATAAATGGCAAGAAGATACTGATGCTGTTATTTATCAGCTCCAACTGGGATTGCCTTTGTTTGTACTATGATGTAGTTACATCTCTCAGCTTAGCATAAACTAACAATTCAGCAGCCTGAAATATTGGGTAGTATCAGCTAGTGAGCTGTTTAACATCTTCTTATTTAAAAAAGCGATAGATCAACCAAAATATAAAGAAGGAAAAAGGATGCATGAGGAAAATCACAATCAGTGGTAACAAAACCGTGTTACATTAGAAGTAATAGAATCAGAAATGTATAATTACAGCAGCAGTTATATATAATGTTGCTACCTTGTCCTCTTGTTATGGAATTCAGTTTGAAGGACTGTTATTGAGTCAAAATCTTGTGTGATATAAGTACACAGTATTGTATTTTGGCAATAACACTGCTGTAGCCAAATGCAGTTATTTGTTACTCTACAGCACCAGGATCTAGAATAATTGTTATTTGGCTGAAACTACATTGATTACTTGGTCAAAAGGGATTTCTCAATTATTTCTCAATTTTAAAGAGATTGTATTAGATTCATATATTAGCTCTCTGTTAACATTTCTAAATTTATATTTCTAATAAACATAGCAACAATTTATGACTTTTTAAATAATTATTGCAATTACATTCTGTTTTTTTTTTCTTTTTTTGATCTGAAGGTCAGTCTCCTACTTGTGCACACTGAAAACATCCACCTGACATAACACTTCACCTGGTTTGTTTTTGTTTTTGTTTTTGTTTTCCCTGGACCCATGTGCTGCTTCTGTGTTGAAATCATTACAACACTTAAGCAAGAGGCAATATCTTCAAGTATTGCCCCAGTTGCAAAATTAAAAAGCAATTTTTGAAAGAACTAAATAAATCCGAAATGCAGGGAATTACTCTCTGATCAAAACTAGGCTCATATCAGAATATATATATATATGTGTGTGTGTGTATATATGTGTGTATATATATGTATATGTGTGTGTGTGTGTGTGTGTGTGTGTGTATATATATAAAAATCAGTGTCATCATTTATGAACTGTTGCCCTATTGAGAAAAGAACACCATCACCAAAAAAGCAGGTGCATTTCTTTTGGATGGCCTTTCTGAGGCATATGAATATTTTGCAGATGTTTTGTGCTGAATTATGAGACCCTGACTTACATGTCCTAATTTGAAGATATCTGTGCACTGTATTTGCTTTTAACCCACAGAATATCCTCCAGAAATTGGTAGTACTTTTAGAGACAAGCATGAACTCTTTGTGAGGAAAGGCTGCCACATCTTAGCTTTATGGGATTCTTAATATGCTGACTAGTTGTCTGACATGATCCACAATCTTCTATGCTTTTTCTGATTGCTTTTAATCACACAGTAGATAACTCCAATACCCTGCTTTCTTTTAACTTGTCTCTCCATAACCAGGTTTTAGATTATCACAATTAAAAAGGAATATTTAGAAAAAGGAACACAGTATGTGTCCTGGTACATGAAGTCTTCTTCTACAAATAATGGAAAGAGGTAGGCTCCTCCAGGAGATGAGACAGTCCACCTAAAATCTGAATTACCCTCTGTATGTGCCTGTTTCTCTCTATGAACTATATACAAATCTGAAGGTAGCTACTAGAAAGCATATGTTAGTAGGATTCCTGAAGTTAAGCAAGATTAATTCCTATGTGAACCATATCATTTTGGGCCTAAGAATATTTTGGACCTAAATCTCATAAAACTGGTTTACCAGCTTGATCACCAATTAATTTCATTAACCTGTGAAAGATGCTCCCATCTGCATAACAAATATGGATCCTGTGCCAGTATGACAAGCTTCAAGATATTTCAAATGCAAGAGAAATGTAAGTTTTTCTGTGAGTTAACTCATCTAATTTAATTCTAGCCACCTAAAAGTTAAGTATGTGATACAAGCAGCTCATCTAGGCACTCAACAGAGTTAATGGAAAGAGACAGGCCAAATGACTGCTAGACTCATAAAATGACTGTTCTTCCAAGAGTAAAATAATGATCTAAGACAGGCAGAAGAGATGTTCCATAATTTAGAGACAGATTGAGATAACAAAATTATAGATGGTTTAAACTATATAAAATGAATCCTATATTTAAAGTTCATTAGATGACCCTAAGATAACTGGATGTTTAAAATTTTAGACAGAATGTGTAAATATTGATTTTTTTTACCTAATCTGGGTATTAGCTGGGTTATATCTGGGTATTATCTGCAGGTATATCTACAATGAATGCCTAGCTGGGTCTTATACTAAAGACTGACTTGGGGAGCCTCCTAATCTACCAGATCAGTGCTTGACACTACATGCAAGTCAGCAACAAAAGAAGGAAGAGACAAACTCATGGAAGATTTTTTTTTTTCCTCCCCCAGTTCAGCTCACAGGGCAGACACTGGTATGATTTTTTTCCTCTTTGTTTTCCACTTAGGCTGCAGTTACATTTGCTCCTTGAAATTCTGTCTCCAAATCTCTGTTTTACTGATGGACGTTTCTCATCAAACACAACACCAACAGTTCCCAAGATCAGGCACAGAGGACAAGAACTGTCACATGTTAATTGCAGTTTCTCAGCTGACAGACAGTACTGACCTGTTGAACCTTCCTAATCCATTTTAGTACAAAATCAAATAATGTTAGTCACTGCTTGAAAGATGTTTCAAACTAATAAGTTAAATTCAAATGCAAACAGACGGTGCTCTCACACACAGCAGGACATCTTTGACAGGGCTAAGAAGCTGCTTGTCACTGTCCTAAAGCTTCTTGGTACCACAATTCACACCCTGAATTTCTGCATACCTCCCTAATATATATATATATATATATATATATATATATATATATTTTTTTTTTTGGAGAGAGAGAGAGAGAGAAAGAGAGAGAGCTGACTTCTTTCTGGGGTTTTGGTCTGGGAGGTCTTCCTGAAAAGATCATACTGGGTGTCACGATGAGGGCCAGCTTATTTGTGAACTGTCCACAGGTACAAGACATGCACCTGTCTACCTGGGACACAAGGGCGGACATAAGTAATAGTGTAAATATAATCTGTGGTACTGGGTGATCTAATTTTTGTAACCACAGTGTCTTGCAGACAAGTTTTTAGACCTATATATCCCCACTTGCCTTAATCACAAAGCCTTGGAAATAACAACTTACCTCCTAACACTCTGCCAAAAGTAACCACTAAAGTAGCTGTCTTGCACCTACCACTCATATATGAGCTGCTGTTAATTTGGGTACTGGGACCACCACTGCCATATCCTGCTTCCACTCTTCTCATCTCTCTGTCAGTGGAAGAAGCAGTAGAAACAGCAGATCAGCTCTATAACAGGCAAATGAGACAGTATGCTTCTGCTCAGCCAATGCTTGCTACCCAAATAGCTTGTTCTTGGCTTCTCTGGGTAAAGGGAATGAATCCCAGCTGCAGACTTGGCCAGACTGCTCTAAGTTTTCTAAATTCCATACAAAACCAAAGACACTCTTTGAATTCCAGCAAATAGTTGAATTTCCACAATGCTATCCTGAGCAACTAAGTCTTGTCCTCATTACATTTGTGATTTGGAATGGGAACTATTGAAGTTGAAGTTTGTGATGAGGAAGGGCATTTCCTCCTCCTTCACAGCACACTGAAATCAAGTCATCTGTTCAGTCCCCTTTCAGCATCTTCTTCATTTCAATAATACTGGCTTGAAGAAAGGATCTTACTTCAAGTATCCTCACAGATACTGTACTTTGATGATGACTTGCAGAATTAACTATATTAGAGAATTCTGAACATTTTATTTTCTTGTTGCTTTCAGAAATTAACATTTTTAACAACATCCAATACCATTTCACAGGAACTTCTCAAGTTAGTATTTAGCCTCTGGCCAAATATCCAGGGAGATCCCTCTTACTGTCTTTCCAGAAAAAAAAAGAAAAAAAAAAGTGCATCATTAGAAAAGGAAATTGCATATTACCTCTATGATTAAACTTATAATGTGTATATACTGAGACCTTTTATCTAATGCCTGTCTGAAGGAGAGTGATGATGATACAATGTAGCTCTATGTTTATCTGAGTACAATTTACAAAAACCAAAGAAATCGGTAACTTGCATCTGTTTCCCTGATCTCCTGGAGGTGTGTTGTATTTTGTAAAATGTGAGAAATAAAGTGAAGGTTCTGCTTGCTCTTGCTCTTTCTCATTTTATTTCTGATAACAGACTAAAGTTTTCAATCTAAAAGTTTGTCAGATGCTTCTAAGTTCTAGCATGGCTATAATTCCCAGTTGAAAAAAGCAGAAAAGCATAATCCAGACTGATGAAAAAGAGAAAAGAAAAAGAAAATGAGAAAAAGAGAAAAAATAATCATTTTTTAGTGTTATTGTGCTATTAAGCAGCACCTGTTCAAAGGAAAGCAATGCAGCACAGTTGTTAATGACTGGTTTACATTACTATGTCTTCTTTTCTAAAAATATAGAAGCTCAGTTGCCAAATCTCAGAAAGGTTAAGCTCATAAAAAAGTGAGAGATTGATATGTTTATAATGAAAGATGATATAATGAAACATTTTTAACTTTTGACTGTGTAGATGTGGTTGGAGTTAAAATATAGTTGAAAAGGACCACTAGAGTGAAATGACATAAGTCAAGAAAGATTTAATACTCCAGGCTCTTATGTCTCTGAAACTAACAAAGGACATTTTGGAAAATATCTTACAACTGCAGCTGTTTCACTTTCTTCAGCAGCTGCAGATGAAATTCATAGATAGTCTCTTCCATTACTGATGAAGAACAAGTTATTTACCATAGGATCTTCTAGTAAAATGTATTCCTTAGAAATGTTTACTGTAGTTCTTCCTTTCTGAGAAGTTAATAATTCAGTCAGACACTGTTGTTTAAGTCACAGTTTTATGTACATAAGAGACCATGTAACAAATATTTAGCTTTGCCAATCCCCTTATTTGTGCCTTTGAGACTGAAAACAAAGACTGTGGGCACATTACATATTTTTTAACATGCATGACAAACTAAGTTAACATTGACACATGAGTATTTGCCTTGCAATTATAATGAACTATTTGAGCTTCACATGCTAAACCGTATCTCTTAATAATGATGGATGTAAGATTATTCCACCCCTAATTATTTCTATTCATAATTTTCAAATTTCTCAATATTCTCAACACCTGCTCTTGAAAATTCGTCTGATACCAGGGAAGGAATATTTCAACAGGAAGAATATCTGCATTTACTAACTCCTCAGATATTTCCCAGACAGTTTAAGTTAGAGAAAATACTCAGAAGAGGTTTTTGATTTATATTAAGACTCTCTGATAGCACAGAGGTAAACTCTTGCTGCAAAAYTTCCTTTGACCATGAAAAAACACCACATAGAGAGTGTAGATATCTTCTGTTAATAAGAATACRTAGCAATGGACACAACTGTTCTTAAATGTTTATTGAACTCATCATTCCATATTTTCCTTCAGATTTTGGAAAAAATGCAAGACTGGGTACACTGAGTAGAATGTTTTTTGTTTGCTCAGGAGATCACAGTTACACTAGATCTGTGTTTCAAGACAGTGGAACCAACATGATATGCCTTTATGACTGGCCTTTAAAACTGTCTACTAAACTGTGCTCTTTAATTTTGGATGAAGGCTAATTCAACTGAACTCATGCTTAAGAATATCTGCTAAGATTTTTGAGAACTGAAATATTTCAGCAGGGTTAAGACTCTTTTTAGTTGTTTGAAGGCTCCTTTGTTCTCTCTACGTCCATCTTTTGTCTGTCATTAAACTGCTTTGCTTAAAAAAAAAAAAATGGCTGCGTTCATTCAGGCTCCTTTAGCTGTAAAATCAMGCCTTTAATGTAAATTTTCTCTGTCTTTACTTTTTTTTTTATGTCTTTCATAGAAAAATTTGAAAATCTTGAAAATGAAACACCAAATCTATTTCTACATTCTTTAGCACTGGACCCCGTGTGTTCTTTCCAGCTTGGTACTTCCTTGACAATTTGAAGACAATGCTTCCAACTAGAGATGTCAACCAGAGAGGGATTTTTAATCCATCTTTTCCAAAGTTACCTTGGAAGGATCAGGTATCCTACTGAGATGAAAAAACAATGCTAGTCAGAAAACACCACTTGTCTACTACTGGAACTCCTGAATAAAAGTGGTCATTTCTCTTTTCCCCCACATCTTGTCCTTAAAAAATAACAATAAAAAATTCTGGGACCAGACTGGATTACTGAATTTGGAAAGCTCTGTTTGTAGTAATATTTTATTTAGTTTTATTTCTTTTTATGTTTAAATAATTTTATTTTAAGATAGTCTTAGGTGATTGAGAAGATAAAAATACTTTATTGATTGCCTCTTTTTTCTTTTTCTTTCTTTTAGCACACAGAAGCTAGGAGTAAATTAGCTATATATAGTCTTTAAAGGGTGAATACCAATAACTGTTTAAAAAGATCCTGGTGATAGCATCAGCCATGAGTTAAAAACAGACAAACAAACAAACAATAAACAGATAATCAAATGTCCTTAGGAGAGAAAGGAAAATCTCCTGTCTTTCTTATTTGTATTTGCACAGATGTATAAGACCTATGGAAATTATGCAAAACAAAACCAAAGAACAGACAAAGAAAAATATACAGAAAGATATTAATATACAGACAGACACCTTGCACACTTGCTGTCACTAAGAAGGCAAAGAAAAAAAAACCCAGAGTTACTGAGTTAATATTGAGTTATTGTCTGGGAAGTAGTATAGCAGGTTTAGAGAGGAAGAGGAAACCACTCTTTAGCCAAGATATTCACTAAACATGTGAAGCCAGAAATTAACATAAAAAAGTAACAGTGTTGCAATATCAAACCATATCTCGTGCTAACAAAACACATTACATTTGCCAGTCTCAAAATAGATCATTAAATCTGACTCAAAATATTAAATATACTAAGCTAGGGAATGTTTTCTCCTACAGCTGAGAAGGGAATGTCCTTTATGCCCTGTGTCATGCAAAGACAATCAGTCATCCAACAATGTATAATTTCAGAGCTAGGTGGTGATTAATGTTTTAAGCTGGTTTAAAGGGCCAAAGTCTCCCACTCTTACAGCACATTGGTTTCAGTGGAACTTTTCAAGAAAAAGTACAGAATATGGATGTTAAAGCTCATGCCGCTGTTTGTAAATATATACTAATTTTTCCTATGCAGTGTCATGGTAGGCACAGATAGCAAACCATGACATTTTTGAGGGTTTCTTATAGTAACTTGCTTACATGTGTTCATATTCTAGAAATTCAAAAACAAACACAATTTTCTGATTATAAAATGTTAGGCATATTTATAAAAATCCCTAATACAGGCAACTGAGGATGTAAATAYGAATGTTGACATGGTTTTTGACACCAAAGTAGGGATAAGAAAAGGCTCTCTACCCACAGTATCTAAAAAGTATTTGAAAGTTGTTAACCACTTGAGATTAAATTTCATTGACCTGGTTGCATTTATAGCAAGAAAAGTAATTCTTGGGACTTGGGGAGGTGCTTAGAAGTTTACATGCATTTGCATTATAGTAATGTTTAAGGCAATTATGGCAAATCTGAAAAGTCTGAAACCTGAGCTGAAATCCCTTTTCTCATACCAGCTATTTCCGTCAGTGCTGCTGAAGACACCAGATAGGTTGGCAGAATAAGCAACGGTGGAATCAAAGACCTAAAGAAAGCTAGAAGGAGCATATAGGCATGGGGGAGCTTGTATTGGCCCAGCTCTTACTGGATTTCAGGAGCAGACAGAAAGTGAGAAAGTCATCAGCATTTGACATGAGAAGCCTTAACTGGCAGTGGTTGGGAGGCTGATGCCTAAATTCTTATTTTCTTTAGAAAAGCTACTAAGAAAAAGAGATAAAAATGTTTCTATAGTTTCTGTGTTTCTACGGGGACATATAGTTTGTGTAGGAAAGACAGCCACAGGCCAGGAGACACTGAAGCATACAAAGATTATGGGCCCTTCTCAAATCGCACAACAAATCTATGGCAAAGAATAACTCTAACCAGATCTCCCTCTCGCCCACTTGACCTAACTGGAACTACTCCTTCATGCACTATTTGCACCAGTAAGCCTAAACGATGCACATTTTTCCACCTAAAAATCTTAAAATCTCTTGCTACAGACTGGAATTTGTAGATTTGATTACTTTCACCATACTGTCTTCACACAGACATATCCCTTACTCATAAGGGATGCAAATTAATATAGCCCCTTTACTTTAGTGGAACAAGAGCATTCAGAACAGGCAAAGGACCTTTTTTTCTCATTTCCAGAACAGCTTAAGAACATTAAGGTTGTGCTGTATTTTGTTAATGTTAATGTATTAAAACAGATGACAAATAACATCAGTGTTCTGCTTAAATTGCACCCAATTATCAGAGATTTGCAATAACAACTTTTAAGCCACAGAATGTTTCAGGGATTTTAATTCCATTGTCACAGTGATTTGGGTAAATGTCTGAATGAGTAATTATAGTTTGATTGTGCTCACACCATATTGTGTCATATAAATAAATAAATTTGTAATGCTTATCTTCCAGTGACAATAGGGGTATGTGAACGAGTATAAAATGAGGACACATGCAAGTTGGAAAAGTGTCTAGTGTCATGATCCTTTTCTTTGAATCATTATATGGTGTCCTGAAGAAAAACAAGGTGCTAGACTTTACAAGGAATTTAATGGCAACCAAATTAAAAACGGACTTTAATGCTGTGGAACACACTACAAGTCAGAAGGTAAGGAATTCATCTTCGGTGGCATAATTCCTGATTCCAAGTGTTAAAGTTCCCTATATTCTGGATAAAGAAAGTTAAGAACTTACCATTCCACCTAAGCTTTGAGTTAGATGAGAGGCAGGATGTATCAGCTTAGACTCGGTGATGAGAGCTGGCTACATTGGACAGATCAGGTTGTAGGTGAAATGGATGCATTACTCTACCTGTTCATGTAATTATTCCTGAGGAAAAATTCCTGAAGAATTTTTTTCCTGCTGGGGAAAAAAAAAAATCTAGCAAATGATAATTTGGCTAGGCAGTAAAATTGTTAGATTATATCCCCCAAAAGAGAGGAGACCTGTTTCCATTGCTTTTTCCATCTTCTCTCTAATGTAAAATGCAAAGATAAGAATGCCAGAATGCCATTGATCTTCCAGATACTTTTTCAAACTTCCCATCACCAAGTAGCTTAGAATGTTGGTAGTCATTGACACTGGCTTCAGCCTGTCTGAAATGTTTTCTAGTCTGGAATTTTTTAAATCAAATTAGATGACTCCTCAAGCAACATGACAAGAATGGTTGGCCAAAAGCATGACGAAGTGGCAGCTACTTTGCGTAACTACTTCAAGATGGCAAATTCCATGAAAAGGGAAGAAATAGCTATGCTAGGGACAACTTTTCTGCAAGGAAAAACAAAACAAAACAAACAAACAAACTCCTAGCCACCACTGAATTTAGATAGCAATTAAGGGACTATTTTTAAATATTAGAGAAGGAAACTTCTAGAACACTCTTTTGATAAGAGTTAAGAAGAGGAACAAAGCAAACCAACAACAAAAACAAAACCCTGACTAGAGTCAAAATGAGCTTGATCAGCTTACCAAAGAGAGTATATGGTGGGGTTGCCTGCAACAGCAAGAGGCTGCATCAGATGAGTCAAAAGGTCATTTCTAGCCCCATTATGATATAATGTGGTATAGTCTACTTTCTTAACAATATTCTATTCYCTAAATGTATTCATATTTTATTCTATGTTTTGAGATATAAATATGCAAGCCAGCAGAACAGGAACTGACATTAGTAATAACTTGATTTAATATTTGACTTAGTTAAAATGAAATATTATTTAATAAGATGCGTCTTTGTTTTGATGAATTTGCTTCAGGAAATGCTCTAGATCTCATTTAAATTTTTATATAAAGTATTTTCAAGAATTCTGTGTGTATGTGTGTGTCTGTGTATGTATATATAAAAGTTTCAGGGACTTTAAAGTCAATCCAGGTTGTTTTAAGATACAAACACTATGCAAGAGTTGTTGACAATTTCAGGGAACTTTGAGAGTAGGCTTTATCAAATTAATCACTAGACAAGAAATGATCTTATTAGAAGGTTTGCTACGAGTCAGACCCAAACCTTCTAATTAATCCTGAGAGGGGCTAGCAGTCTGCTCTTTCTGGTCCTTCTGGAAAACAAAAATTTCCTATTAAGACCTCTTCATATATATATATATATTTAGAATGATATATCCCAGGGGTAAAAGCGGAAAAGGCATGGTCAGTGCTTAGGTGAAAAATTCTTTTCCATCCCTGTTCTATCAACTTTTCCCTATATTTATTAAACCTTAATGTTTAAGCTTGTTGATGCCTAAAGCATTTTGGTAGAAGATTCTAATTTTGGCTTCTCCTTTGCTAGGCTCAGGCATACACATCAGTTATCAAAAGTAGTTTTACATCTCAACTATTCCAGAAACCACTTCACAATCAAGATTCTGGAATTATTTTCTTATGTTGGTAAAAGCTTTGACTTTAGAGACAGTAAAACTAGGTGAATTCTCCCTAACATTGCAGTGTAGTCTGGCATTGATTAACATTGCTGTCTTTATAGTTTAAAGATAAGTGCCTAGGAAAAAATAAATTCTCGATTATTGCTAAAATGTACATTGTAGTATCTCTCGTGGTTTTCCAGAGCACTTCTGCAGATTTTTTGAATTCAGTTTACATATTGGGCTTGCATATGTTGTTCACACACAGGTGTAGAGTAGCACTTGAGTTTCTCAGTAGTATCTTAACTGATTTCTATGTATTTCTCAAAGAAGTCACAGGTTTCCCACAGATCCTCCTAGGTGTCTATGTGCAGGCAAAAGATCTGAGCCCTAAAAGCCTGTGTGTCTTTGAAAGCCACTAAAGGGAGATCCTGAACTTCTGATATTGAATAATTACTTTATTTTAGAGGTATAAGGAATAGCTATGCTTTGATCATCTTTAGAGAAGACTTATGTCCCTTCTTATGTTGGCCCCTTTTGTACTATGGTAATAGTAAAACTCAAATTATACAGAAGTAATTCTAGCTAATTGCTGTTAAGGAAAAAGAACAGGCATTTGTTTTCATGTACAGAACTTTAATTTATAGTTCACTTTATCGGGTGGAAAATTAGATGTATACTTTCAAATTCAGCTTAAGATAAGAATTACTATGAACTTCACTAGAAGTTCACAATTTTGGAGAGAGTATAACAATTTTATTAATAATTACATTATGGAATTGGAGGGAAGAATTCATGAATTCTGTTTGCAGCATTTCTACTGAAGCAATAAGCAAGTTATATAACTGTTGTCTCATTTTATCCTTCTGGAACATCTAGTTAAAATACCTCTTATCTAAAGAAGGATTAATAGCAAATGATTTGTTTTTCATAAGAGAGTTTATTTTTGCTTCTGTGAGCTTGAGTATTTTTTGGCAGTTTAAGCTGTTTCTCCTTTGAATTAAAAAAAACAGGTTTGCTTTTGACTAGCTTTCTGTAATAGCTTTAAAAAATTATGTGTTTCTTCCCAAGCCAATAATAAGTCTCCAGGCAGGAATTCAGAAGCACTATTGGTATAATATCAACAAACCAACATATGTTGCTATCATAACATATGATACCAACATATCAAATGCTGATCATCATGGGTTAGGCTAACACATAGCCTAGCAGTGGCTTTTGCTTAGGCTGATGAGCACATAATTATGAAAGATATGGCAACCTGAATGTTTTGCTGATTTCTTTGACATTTCCTTTCATGGACAAGCGTTGTGAAACTGTCATAGTCAGACCAGTGTGGATGTTATAAAGTCAATACAATGGAAAAAAGAAATCCTATAGACATTTTGTGGTTGCATATGTTTATGGGGGGGGGAGGTTTAATCAAAATCAGACATCTATACATTATTGCTTCTCATTGCTTGAACTGTTCTTTTACTAATAGAATCGGAAGACTGAAAACATTCTCTCAGGTGTATGGGTAAGTAGCAGTGAGAGCTGCAGTGAGATCCTGAGCCATATTTTTAAAGCATTAAGCAAGTCAGGATTCAACTGCCTTAATCATAACCTTCATTACCTTTCAGATCTCTATCCCTCACACTGTGGCTGCATCGATGTGCAAAAAAAAAAGTAGGATTAATTGGGAAGAGTGAGGAACATAGGGAATTGAATCTGTGTTCTGAAAGTTTTGTAATTAGTTAGCTGTTATACAGTACAAATATACAAAATCTTTCCACATCTTGAGAAAAATATTCATTTACTGCATTTTATGCAGGATATTCTGTATGTCTACATTAAGCACATTTCCAGAATATCTACTGACTTACAAGACATACTCTTATTTTGTAAGTAGGTTTAGGAATGAACTAAACACTGATGTAATTATCAAAATTGAATAAAGATATAGGAGTTCTATGATCTGTTGAGATAGATATGGATAGAAGGTTTTGACAGATATCAACATCTGAACTACTTGTCTTTGGCTCACTTTATGTTTAATGAAGAGAAAGAACTTTTAAGGTATAACTGTTTTGATCTATTTTTTGCATCAGTATTATGATACTGTGAATCAGCCCTCCAAAATGCCTATTTCTCTCCATTTATTTTAAATTAATGATTGTAACATCAAATCAGATGTAAATGTCTGCATTGTAGACAGATAGCCAGATGAACCCAGCATTTGCACTTCAACATATTTACACACTTGCAACATGCCTGTTTTTCTATGAAGCATCAGGTTGGATGCCCCAGTCCTGCGGCATCTTCCATTTAAACACAAGCCTTCAACCACATAAATCATGCAGAAGTAGACAGAGTTCAGTACAGGAATTCTAAACTTGCTCAGTGCATGCAGACCTTCAGACTCTCTAGCTGTGGCTAATTATCATTAATACAAACCATATGACTAAATCTTTGATTAAGACTAATCAGACCAATAGGACTGATTGTACCAGTAGATACAAGCTGAATGACAATCATTACCAGCAATACATTATATCTCATTTTGGAAACAAATCAAGTAATTTAATTTTACTTAGAGGACAACAGTACAGTATTTCAGTAGCTAAAAATGAAGATGATTTTTAGGTAATAAGTTGGAAGTTCAGCTCAAGTATTTTCATTTTCTGCATTCCTGTACCCTTGACAGGCAACCTCTTTTGAAATGATAATGTTATCCTCCTCACTGACTGTTTTTATTGTACTTTGCACATGTTTACACCATTCTGTCAGTGCTGTTCTGTCTACCAATTTACATTGCCATCATCATTCTATTGCTTCTGAAAACGGAAACACCTTGATGTATCTTCAGTTGTTGTTTGTGTGCTTGTTTGTATCACCTCCTACTATATTCCGCAGCTTGTGGCCTTTCTAGTCTAAACGTTGCTTTCTACCTCTGTGTCACCACACAAGCCAGGATGGAGGTATCTTGGCAACTACAGTTCCTAGAAATATGTGAGAGATGGGAAACTAACAACATCTGTGATCTAGGAAAAAGTGTTTTCCACTGTTATAGCAAGTGATTTATTAATTTGCGTATATTTTTAAACTGTATTTTCAGATAAGCAGAAAAGGAAGGATAGATTTCTGTTCAGAATGAAAGTTAGAAGTTTATCCTTAACTCATCCCACTTTCATTCACAACAAAATATTTCCTTCTGAAAAGAGTTATTTCATTCATACAGTAGCCAGACATCAAAAACAAATCCTAAAATTGGTCCATACTTCTCGGATAAAGCAGTTAATAGGAAAAAGAAAGGAAATGCTAAAAAAAAAAATCAGTATTCCTTTTTGTTTTCTAGCAGATTAGTATGTTCCCTAGTGAAGTAAAATGGAAATAATTTCAACTAACACAAGTGGAAATATCAGTCTTCAAAGCATACTACTTTTTTACAAAAAGCTCAAAAATATTACCATTATCAAATACATAATCACCATTATTTTGAATATGTATGTTAATATGCTTATTGAACTCTGTTCAAGCACTCATTACAGGAGGAATTTTTGCCTACAGGTAAATTAAGACTGTTATTGTGAACAAGAAACTTAGAAACTACTTGGAGAAACAAACAAGAATAAAATAACCCATGAATGATGTTAGAACTACAGTTAGAGACAGAAAATACTGCATAAAGACCAAGCATTGAATTTGTTTCATAAACATTATCACTATTGTCAGAAAGTTGTTCAAGATTCTTGATAAATCAAATGGTATAAATATTGATGTCTGTACTCTGGTTGTTTTTCTAAGAAAGTTACCATTACAAAAAGTCATCATAGTATCAGATCCAACATGAAAAGGCTGTTTATGCAGGGCATCTCTATTTGAGAATCAGTTATTACTACCTTCAGAACTGCATGTTTCAGAATTGTCAAAAAAAGATACATTCTTGAGAAGACAGGTTGCTCCTCTTGCTTGGATTCATTTTTTCCAAAAAAATCTATAAACTGTCTGTTTTATCTTTGAAGTAGGTTTATAACCACTAGGAAGAAGTGCTAAGATTCAAAACTGAGAGAGAACAGTGCAGTATTAGTGAAACTGTTAATTTAAAGGTCATGATTTGGCAGATGCTATTGCTTTTTTTCACAAGCAAAGCATCTTTAGGAAAACAGCTTTTTTGTTTGTTTGTTTTAAAATCTTCTTTACAAAAACCTTAACCATACACATCTTTATCTTTAGACACTACTTCAGAGGTAGAGCTATTCCGAGGAGCTACATCCTCAGTTGTAGTTACCATGAAATAGTTAAAATGATAGTCTCTATTTGAAGAAATTCTCCATCATCAGTAATACTTATGCATTTAGGATTGTGTCACTAGTTTTATAGCTAAAATCATAGACATATTTAATAGAGTTCTTTTCTCCTTGTTTGCCAAATGGCCAAAGTGATCATGGCTTAAAATCTATTTGGTCTAAAGATCCACTTGCATACTGAAATCACAGCAGACTGTGAATTTTTTCAGGTAAGTCACTGTGAAATGTTCCACATAATTTCAAAATACCTGACACAGTAAAACAAGACTGTCAAAAACACAGACACAGAAAAGGAAGCTAGTTCATGTGGATGCTTAAATGTCCAATGATCTGGTAGAGTGGGCCTTAGCTTCTTTTACAGCCAGCGGAGAGAAATAACAAGCAATGGAAAGGGTAAAAAGTACACTCTTGACTATAATTGTAAGGTGTCATGTATCTGATGTATTTTAGGAATCTAATCTAAAATGACCTAAATCACTCCCTCACATGATCTCTTTCTCTCCACTGAGTATTAACTCGAACTCAGATGTAGGTGACTACTTTTAGTCAAATAAATCTTTTGGTTAGCCTACTTTAGAAGTCAGATGTGTTCCAAAAGAAAGTGGCATGCCTGCAGGTCAGTTGCAGCTGTTCACCAAAAAATGTTCCTCTAGGAACTGCTTGTCAGTTTTTCACATCCCCTTCATTCCGTTCTTGGTACAGAAGGAGGCTTGATAAGCCTACATGATGCTACTATAGTTGATAATGCCAGAAATGTAGTCCAAACTTCTTATCAGCAAGACAGCTGGCTCGTCCTTAAAGGCTCCTAGTATTTTGAAAATGAACCAATTATTAAAAAAGAGACTGGCAGTGTGATAAAAAAGAACATAACTTCTTTCAAAGTTTGATCCCACTGACATTCTTTAATCAGGGGCTTTTAGCTAGTTGCTGCCAGTGCAAAACCAAGCAGTACCTTTCTCCTGTGTAGAAGCTTGCATCAGTTAACTAATCTTCAGCAAAATCACAGTAACTAATTGTGTTTACTCTTCTAGTACACCAAAACTGTAAAGTAAGCCACAACAAAACAAACTTAAAAAAGTTTTTGGTAACACTGCTTTATGGCAGAAATTGCTAAGAACAGATAATTACTGAAACTGAACTGATGAATAAATCATTAACCATGGTGATTTGTAATCTTCTGTCTATATTTTAAGTCTAACAAAGGGTTGCATCCTGCGGTATTAGTCTGAACTGTCTTCTCTGGTAGCATTTCCTGCAGTAGGCTAAAGTCTATAGAGACACAAATTAGGTCAGTCTTTGTTTCAACAAAAGCTGAAGAAGTCCTATCTATATGTTAAGTATGCTTGATTATGAAAGTTGCCTGCATAAAAGGTGCATTCCAGGACTAGATTGCTGTTCAACTCTTCAGATATTAACTTCTTGGTCACATAAACAAAAAATTAAAACCAAATACATCAGATCTGATTTAACGATGTAAAAGGGGAAAATTGCTGCCATTTGAGACATCCAGCTGTATCTAACGCATCCCTTTGGGGCTGGCAGATATGACAGAAGACACAGGTCTGTAGGAAGCCTGTATTTTCCTGAATTAGCAGTGTTAGGCCAGAGAGGTTATCCAAAGTTTCTAAATTGGCATGAGATCCCTATACTTAGGCAACTAAATTTCAGTCACTGTCTCTTCAGCCTGCAAGCCTCATCTCTGACTTTACTAAGCAGTCCAGTCTTATCATAATTTTAGCAGAGTGCTAAGAAAATCTATCAATGACTCTTCCTTCATTCAGCCCCACACCCTTGACATGTTCAAATAAAGAACAATGACAACAAAATCTTCAGGATGTCTCTTTGCAAAACAGAACAATATTCATAGGACACTGAAGAAGAAATGATAAAATTATTCTGGAATGATGTCATTTAAAATAAAAGAAGTAGCAAACTAAAATAGACTTGTCAGTTAATTAGGGAAAGTGGCCAGCTGGTACTGATTTCAGTGTCATTTCATTGATCTCTTATCTTGAAGATAAGAAATGAAGGCATAGGGAAGAAATTATATGGGGTTCATTTGTAACTTCTCACTTGAGGAAGCTGTACATTTACATACCTTAAGCAAGCAAGTTCAAAAGGAAGTTCAAAAATATAAATGACAAATATTGCTAAAAACACCCATTCAATCTAATTTTAAAATCAATTTGCTTTAGCAACTGTGCAATTTTTACTTGTTCTTTGCTAATGTTCCAGTGAATTGGTTTACTGGCAACAAGTTCCAGATGCATTAAGTATCACAAGATATTAGCAAAATAATTCAAACTGGAAACAGAAATTGTTAGCTTTGAAAATATTTAAGATTAAAAATTACAAGGACAAAACTAGAGTGTAAAAGCATTGTGACTGATTATTTCAATAACAGCTTGAGTTTCAAATAAATGCGTACAACAAACCCATCACAAGTTATTTGCAGAAATTATTCAGTAATAAATTTAGAATAAATGAAAGCAGAGTGTATACATAGACAGCTCACTACTAATTTTTCTCTCTAAAGGAGTTCCAAAGGCTTGTTAGAAATGGGGATTATAAATTACCATGAATACTATAATAACTGGTAAGGGCACAATGTTAACCTTTTCTATGTTCATCCATTCAGGCATTCTGGTATAAAACTTTTTGCAATATTCCTGTCTTCCTCCTAAAAAAAAAAGTACTTATTGAGTAAGTACTTTTAGTATATTCGCATAACTGCCAGGACAAAGTATTTCTTACTGTCAGGATAGCAATATCTATTTAATACATTTATAATCCAGCCATAGATGCAATCCTGATCTAAATGTAATCCAGGGTGAAAGAACTGATTCCTCCCATAATCAAGGGTGGAAAATCTGTGCCTGTTCTGTGACTGCGACAAGGACAAGAACCTTTATATTTCAAGCTCTGTGGCAGTGCAATATAAAAATCACGTATACAGAAATCCTGAAGGATAGTAGCACATTCGTAACCTAAAACATTAACATATTGTTCTATTCTATTCTCTGCTTTACTTAAGTAGTTTTAATTTTAAACCCATGAGGAGTGTTGAGTTGATTAAGACCTTTGTTTTGCATAACTACATTCAGATCTCTTTGAGTATTCTGAACTTTTTGGAATAAAACATATTTGAGCCAAGATTTTGGTTCTGTCTTGTGTAATTAAGACACAAATTCCAAGTTTAATCTCTTAGGAGAAAGTAATCACAAAGTGAAGAAGTTTGGGATTTTTCAAGAGGCTATAGATTGTGGATTTTGATTATATTAATTAGATGTACAGTAGTGCCAAGTTAGTTTTGTACTTGTGTGATTTACTGTCTTCAGTAATAATTCTCAGTTTACATTTACACACAAAAGAGAAGAACCAAGGTTCAAAATATTTAACCCCCCAAAACGGAGTTTTGGATTCAATCATACCCGTATGGAATTTTCCAAATTCTATGGTCTTCACACATCCCTATTTCTTTTCTCTCTCCCTATTTATCACATAGAGAACAAAAGAAATCATGTTTCAGCATTCGCACAAAACTTGCAAGAAACTTTAATTAGTATAAAGAAATCAACCAACAATTTTTTATTTAATAATTAATGTATAGTGCAAACATTCAGAAAGCATTTTTAGTAATAGGGTAGGCAAAAATATGAGACTGAAAAAAACACCAGTAAGACCTTTTCCTTCTGGTATAAATGAGAAAAGGAGATTCTTAATTATCCTCATCCCTTGCCTTCCCACCTCCCCCAAAAAAGAACAGGACAGAAGTTTGAATGGTGTCAGACGTTTTACATATTGATTTTGAACTATTTTATTTGCAAATACTTCATATTATACAAAAGAATTGACTTCTCCAAAAGTACAATGTAACACACAATAAATCAATTTAAAGATGATTGTTTGGAATGTAATTATGCATCATAATGTATTTTTGTACTTTTCATAGAATTCTGTAAAATCTTGGTACTATGCCAGTGAATCCTGGGGAGTATTTTTTTTTTCTAGTTGCTAGCTAGTAACTTAGTGTGGAAAAAGTGTGTACATGTCAAAAATCTGGAAAAAACAAACAAACAAACCTCTTATCTCCTTAATTGTCCCATTTTTTGCAGCTTCAACAAATATTTAAACAATTTTCTTGTTAAAGGATTTTGGATCAAACGTGCTAGCTTCTATACTTTGAATTACACGAAAGAATTAATAAATTGCTTTTGTTAGTCTGCACATACTTGACATATCAGAGAGCTGAGGCTGTCTATGACTCTTTATCAAGTGATTTATCTAAACTGTTGTGCAATATAGCTCAGGTGCAGATTCTGTCATAAATGATTCATGACTTGGTAAAGACTTAGTTTGATTAACTTAAATTTTATAGCTATAGATGGATCTCTGTAACTTTAATATAAGATTTATATTGTGATCAGTGGTGCAAAGCCTAATTGGAGGCCTGTAGCTTGCAGTGTCCCCCAGGGGTCACTATTGGGTCCAGTCTTGTTCCCCACTGAGAAGTTATTGTTGACTGCATCGATTATTACTGAAATATACTACTTATAGATTAAATTTTCCCTAAAAAAGAAAAAAAAAGCCATATAACAAGAATAAAATCGAATTCTCTTTTGAGATGTGATCAGAATAGTAGTCATAATACAGAAATATTTTTTGTTTTGTTTTAATTCAGAATCAGATTTCAGCCGATAAACTGCTGAACTCTAAATTGTTATTTCTGCTGTAGAAATATCCTTCTACAGATCAGTAATCCATAAATATACATCAGAACTGGGATTTAACTTAAAGTCTTTAACATGACCAATCATCGTAATATTTGACTACCAAACTAAGGAGGTAATACCTGACTGTAACTACAAGTTCTTACTGTGTTGTAAAGGCTACAGCAGAGGGCTGTATTAATCTTAAAGATGGATGAACCTTGGAAAACCTGCCTGCAAAGCAAACTCACCAGCCTATCTAATATGCTCTCAAAGACTGCTAGCTCAGCAGGGAGATCCTAATGTATTTGCTTCACTAAGAGACCATGAAAAATAGTGGTTTCTCCAAGTAGCTCATGGCTTCATGTTTTGTTTATGAAAGTACCTCTCTAGTTCTCACATTTTTGTAACACAATAGATAAAAGGTTTTTTTAAAAATTTTTTTTTGTAGTTAATGCCTTGTTCATCTTCTTGTCTTCACAGCCTTCATTCATTTCTTTCTCTCTATCCAGACAGCATAACCAACTTCTACCTTTACGTCTTTCATCCACTTTTGTTTACAGACTCTTTTATTCCCGGTAATCTCTTCTTAACTTTGTCAGCTAAACCTCAGCCTACTTCATTTTCCAATAATTTCTTAAGACTATTCTTCCAGAAAATCTTTAAAGCTTAATTCTCTTTACTGAAGAAACATCAAGGTGAACAGCTCTGAAGGAATTATTTTAAAATTCTAAATATGCAGTCAGAAGAACCCTGAAATTCCTCACTTTAAAGTTTTTATTTTTTACTTTATTATATCTTATTTCTTCCCTGGGCTTTATTTATCTACCTTGGCAAAAATATCATCCTGTCCTAGGACTGTAGTTGTCCTAGGACAACTGTTCATGGAGATTTTATTCTGTGATTTTATGAAGGGGAAAAAGAACACTTTAAAGAAAGTAAGTAGCTTTGCATAGTGATGGCACCACCTAATATAGCACTGAGCATCCCTCTGCCATTTCTGCTCTCTACAGAAGGAACATTGAAGAACTCCGTTACTAAGGAAGACTTAATACCTGCTTGTTTCTAAGAGAGTTGCTGTGTTCATTGAGGTTACTCAGAAATTTTTAGTGAATACCTGCTGATGATTTTTCAGAACAAGAAACAACAACATGCATTCCTATACGCTCATTAGCTAGTAAACTGATATTTTTGTGTCATAATGCCACCTTCTTTTCAAGTTCTTTGAAAGAAGCTGTACCTTTTGGAAAGAAAAAACAGTCTAGATGTTAATTTTTCTGCAATCCGTATTCATGGAAGCTGCAGCTCATCATAGATAGATATCAGTTTTACACACAGTTTATATTGTTAGTCCAGTGGAAAAAAGAAAAAAAAAAAAAAGGTGGAATCACCTCTAATCCCTTTCTGCATCTACTTGGTTTTCCTTTGTGAAAAGGTCACTACTTAAACTGCACAGAGTCTAAAATTAACATGCATTTTAAAATAAGACCTGATCTATTTGCTTACGTACTTTATGTTATTTATGGTGGTCAGTAAAATCAGAATACATTTAAAAGGAAAATCTCTCTCTATTATCATTTGTTAAAAGATAACACCTATCATTATGGTATCAGAAATATTATTAAGCTCAGTGTCACTGTTGTTTTTTGTCTTTGGTTTAGTTCAAATATTTCTCATCCTTCACTTTCATTTGAATTTGTCGTTTCTGTATTATGGTACTGTCAGTTTTTGCTTTATTTTCACTTCTCATTTTTAGTCTTCCCAGTTTCTATCCTTCCTAGAGCTACTTAATTTCTAGCAGGCAACTTCATTGTTGTTATACTACTTCTTGGTACAGACAATATTCAGAAAGAAAAAAATAAAAATCCTGTTGTGAAAGGGAAGTGGCAAAAGCAAGAAAGAATTTCTTTCAGTTAGTAATGAACTACCAGCTCAGCTCAAATTTATTAAGCCACTGTAGGTTCAGATAAAAGGCTTCAAAGTATATTGCTTTGTGCTTCTCTAAATTAGAAATAAGGCTAGTTCAACACATCTGAAAAAGTTTTAGATCAATGTTAGCAAAATTTAGCAACTTTTATTTCTATCTTAGAAGATCAGCAATTCTAGTGGCCTGATGTTTAGTTACATGGATTGAATTGCACATCTCTGCTATGCATTTGGCTGGGTAGGCAAATCAGGTTTTAATCGTTTAAACAGTAACAACAGGGCAACTGTATCATCATTTGAAGAGTTAGAGTTTGCACCCAATATATCTTTGGGCTCATTTGGAAAAGATAAATAACTGAAGGGTTTTTTCTTTTTTTCATAATATTTGAGAAAGGGAAAAGCTTTTAAGCAGTATATTTGAATTTTAGTTTTTAACTGAGGCCTCATCTGATTATGTAATTTCCAAAAGTTTTTCCAACTTAAAGAGAATATTCTAAATATTTGCTAGTAGTATTGTATTTTGGCTTTCTTTTGCCTAATGCTGTATCACAATTTATTGTATTATAACTGAATTTGTTATTATTCCTTTATATAAGCACTTTCACCAAAATAATATACAAAAACATATATATGCTATATAAGATGCTACAAATCTGTCTCCCTGTGTTTGCAACAAAGAAGGAAAGTTAACATTTTTAAAGTGCTTAGATTAATGCTGCATTGCCATATTTTTTCTTTAAATAACAGATCATTTTGGATTAATACTGATTTAATGGAGCTTTTCTTTGATGTCTCTGACACACTTATTTCTGTTAAACTTTTTTGCATTACTTCAAGCACTGTTGATTTATGAGTCATAAATATGCGAAGTGTTAATTTGCCATTTCTCTAGCATACCTCTTAACTTTCTGGTTATTGGTTTACTGCTGTGTTTTTATTTGTTTGTATATAGTTTCATTGCAAGAAAACATGTTGTTGTTTAAAAATATCTTAATATAAACATTTTTGGATCTAAGGGCACTCTGTCGTAATCTCAGAATAACTACTGGCTCTGTCATGTTTGTAAATGTGGTTCCTGTTATAGTGGTAACTTTTTGCACTCGTTCCCATATTGACATAACCATAATGTTCCTCATACTAATATTCAAATAACATTCATTATTTAATTTTCCTTAGGTTTTCTTCATTTGCAGAGAATGATTTTCTAATTGGTAGTGTGCCAGGGCAATTAAAAAAGAGAGAGAGAAAAACGTATGTATTCTCATCATCATTACATTTACGGTGTCTGTGGTAAGAACACTTTTTAAGAATAGAGCAAACCTAGCACTCAGAGTATACTGAGAATCAAATTCTTTTTTAATTGAAGAAAAAATAACACAATAAAAATAGTTTCAATGATTTTAACTAGAAAAGAGAGGAAAAAGCCATGCCACATTAGCCCACCAGCATTCCTGGTATTTCATATTGAATATTAGAAAGCCTACCTCCAAACCTTCCTCAACTGATCTTCCCCTTGTATTTTTGTTTCTGAAAAAAAAAAAAAAGATGTTTTCTTATTATTTTCAGTGATGCCCTTATCCTTGTCCTTAGGAGTAGCAAGGAAAAAAGAAAGTAGATAGAACTGTATACAGAATGTGGAAAGGGGGACAGGCCACTTGGGAGGAATACAGGAACGTTGCCAGAGTATGCAGGGATGTGACGAGGAAGACTAAGGCCCGTTTGGAATTAAATCTGGCAAGAGATATCAAGGACAACAAGAAGGGCTTCTTCAAATACATCAGYAGCAAGAGGAAGACTAGGGAAAATGTGGGCCCTTTGCTGAATAGGGTGGGTGCCCTGGTGACGAAGGATGCAGAGAAGGCAGAGTTACTGAATGCCTTCTTTGCTTCAGTCTTTMCTGCTCAGGCCAGCCCTCAGGAACCCCAGATCCTGGAGGCAAGAGAGAAAGCCTGGAGAAAGGAAGACTTTCCCTTGGTGGAGGAGGAGTGGGTTAGAGATCATTTAAGCAAACTTGACACCCACAAATCCATGGGCCCCGATGGGATGCACCCACGAGTGCTGAGGGAGCTGGCGGATGTCATTGCTAGGCCAGTCTCCATCATCTTTGAAAGGTCATAGAGAACAGGAGAGGTGCCTGAAGAGTGGAAGAAAGCCAATGTCACCCCAGTCTTCAAAAAGGACAATAAGGAGGATCCAGGAAACTACAGGCCAGTCAGCCTCACCTCCATCCCTGGAAAGGTGATGGAGCAGCTCATCCTGGAGGCCATCTCCAAGCATGTGGAGGAAAAGAAGGTGATCAGGAGTAGTCAGCATGGATCCACCAAGGGGAAATCATGCTTAACCAATCTGATGGCCTTCTATGATGGAATGACTGGCTGGGTAGATGAGGGGAGAGCAGTGGATGTTGTCTACCTAGACTTCAGCAAGGCTTTYGACACTGTCTCCCATAACATCCTCMTAGRYAAGCTYAGGAAGTGTGAGCTAGATGAGTGGACAGCGAGGTGGACTGAGACCTGGCTGAATGGCAGAGCTCAGAGAGGTGTGATCAGCGGTGCAGAGTCTAGTTGGAGGCCTGTAGCTAGCAGTGTCCCCCAGGGGTCAGTACTGGGTCCAATATTGTTCAACTTCTTCATCAATGACCTGGATGAAGGAACAGAGGGCACCTCAGCAAGTTTGCTGAGGATACAAAACTGGGAGGAGTGGCCAATAAACCAGAGGGCTGTGCTGCCATTCAGAGAGACCTGGACAGGCTGGAGAGGTGGGCAGAGAGGAACCTCGTGAAGTTCAACAAAGGCAAGTGCAGTGTCCCGCACCTGGGGAGGAATAACCCCAGGCACCAGGACAGGTTGGGGGCTGACCTGCTGGAAAGCAGCTCTGCGGAGAAGGACCTGGGAGTGCTGGTGGACACCAAGTTAAGCATGAGGCAGCAATGTGCCCTTGTGGCCAAGAAGGCCAATGGTATCCTGGGCTGCATCAGGAAGAGTGTTGCCAGCAGGTSGAGGGAGRTGATCCTCCCCCTCTACTCAGCCCTGGTGAGGCCACATCTGGAGTACTGCGTCCAGTTCTGGGCTCCCCAGTACAAGAGGGATGTGGCACTACTGGAGCAAGTCCAGCGAAGGGCTACTAAGATGATTAGGGGACTGGAGCATCTCTCTTATGAGGAAAGACTGAGAGAGCTGGGCCTGTTTAGCCTGGAGAAGAGAAGGCTGAGAGGAGATCTTATCAACGTGTACAAGTATCTGAAGGGAGGGTGTCAAGAGGATCGAGCCAGGCTCTTTTCAGTGTTGCGCAGCGACAGGACGCGAGGCAACGGGCACAAACTGAAACACAGACACTTCCATCTGAACATGAGAAAAAGCTTCTTTACTGTGAGGGTGAGAGAGCACTGGAACAGGCTGCCCAGAGAGGTTGTGGAGTCTCCTTCTCTGGAGATATTCAAAACCCGCCTGGATGCGATCCTGTGCAACGTGCTCTAGGTGACCCTGCTTGAGCAGGGGAGTTGGACTTAGATGATCTCCAGAGGTCCCTTCCAACCTCAACTGTTCTGTGATTCTGTGATTCTGTGTAACTGTATGTGAAGAGAAGACTGAAACGAGTTGTAAATCTTGTCTCTGTAAATCATTTTCAATGTACATAGTGTTCTCTCAGTAGCATGATTGCTTTCTGTTTTCCTCAATTAAAGAAGCAGAAAAGACCCAGCTTTTCTTGCTTCATTTCTTCAGCAGCAGCAGCTGCTGCAGCTTTGGCCTGCTATGTCACTATGCTTTCTCAGTGGAGAGAATCTCAGGCACCCTTTTACATACTTCTCTCTTCCCATGGCCCTTCAGAAACCCATATAAGCAGTAATTTTAAATATTAAAAAAGAAAGTTTTTGCCATAAAAATCTGCTATAGGAAATAAATTTAAGGTCAGATTCACAAGAAGAAATTGGACTTCTTCTGAGTCTAAACAATAGGTTCCCAGTAGCAGGAATGGACTTTATAATTCTGTATTTAAGATGTGAGCTACTTAGGTATCTCAGATTCTTGTCAGTACCCAGCCTAAATGAGGAAAGAACAGACATGGATGAAAAGCATGCTTCTGAAAATCCGGATTAGTTATGCACTCTAAATTTGAGGTTCATTAGCTGAAAATCACTCTTCTGCTTCAGAGTATAGCTCATTCACTGGCCAGGAGGAGGTAAATAATGTCTGTGTACAATAGCCTAATGTTTAGAACATCTGTGCAGGAAGGGAGAGACCCTGCATATATAAGTATCTCAGTTATAAAACTGAGCTGCTGATATTGAGTCCATTCCTGATTTTTTTTTTAATTAATATGCCAAATACATGCAAACTGTTACCTTCAAGTATCAATCTCAGGCTGAAGGCAATAAAGAATAGCTGTTAATCATAGATTCTTAAATTCTCTTTCAGATATTGCTCAATATAAAAATGTTTCTTCTTTAGTTACTTTCATTTCAAAGTTAGATAGCTTAGCTTAGACTGAGGCTAACTACAGCAGTTGCACTTTAGCCGGTGTTTTAACCTAAGTACTTTGATTTTGCTATAGAGGGTATAGTGGTGTTAAAGACCCTGTCTTTGCACAGATGTAAAGGAGTGAAAAAGAAATACTCACGCCTTGGGCCCCCTCTAAGAAAAAAAGATGTTGCTTATGAAAAATTTAGATATTGATCACCCTGCAGTAGTGGTGCTGAATATGAGACTGATCTAGGAAGCACAAGGAAAGCCCACAGAATTTCTAACTGCACCTGATACTCTGTCTAATTCAGATTAACAACCTGAATGCAGGATTTACCATTTCAATGCAGGTATTCATAGATACAAAATTTTCTTATCTCTTGGAGTTTAGCCATTTTGTAAAAAAGAGTTACAGGAACAGATGTTCCTGCATTTATTCCATCCCAAATTAGTGCCTTAACCATTGATCTGTATACAGTCTGTTTCCATTCCTGGGCTAAATGTACTTCTTTTGTACTGCAGGTTTCAGATAGCAGAAGTCCAGGGTTCTTGAGGATTTGGCATAGGATGAAGAATGAAGCTCCGAATGTTTTTATTTCTTTCCCTAATGGAGACGTGGGAGAAGCAAACAGAAGCATTGGCGATAACTGGAAAGTACAATCATAGCATTAAGAAAAAACTGGAAACATCCTCACTTACTCTAGAAAGTTCACATTCCTGCCAGGGAACAGCCAAAAAACCCCACAGACTTCATGCAAGCCTTATTGGTAGCCCTAATTTATTATAGGGAACTGTCTGCAAATTTTCACAATAGCAGAACTCTAAAGAAGACATTCCCCATCCCAGGAAAGTAACAGATATTAGCACTGATCTCTTTCCAAATGCTACCAAATATGATAGAAACTTTGAAAAAGAGCTAAAGAAAAAAAGCTGGAGACCTTAAGACAAAAATGTCAAAGATATTTTGGGGTAGAACTGGCATTTTGGAGATGTAACTAAAGTGATAACATGTAAAGAAAAGATTTTTGAAAATTTTATGGGGAAACTCAAACATAATTTTTATGTCAGGTCTCATGCAGTCCATTGAATGTTAAGGTCTCTCAGCCAATATCGTATAGAGCCATGCTGATCTAAAGATGTACTGAAGTCATTAAGATTCTCATAGTTCAAAGAAAGCATTAAAATAAATAAATAATAATAATAAAAAAAAATCTATGAAATAACAGTCCTGGTCTGGGAACATTTTACTGACTTGCAAAGCAGCTCCATTTTTTAATATTAAAGCCAATCAAAGCCAAGCAAACCTCAGAATTCATCAGAATTCATCTTCTTCCTAGCTTTTGACTTGAGCATTCTGATTTTACAAAGTATTATTAAGCCATAAAAGTCCCCCGCACAGATAGATTTTCTGGCCAAGAGCCAGAAAATCACCATTTCAGGTAGCGTAATACAATAGCACTCATCAAGATTCCTGTCTAGAGGTAGATGCAGATCAGCTGCATCTAGGAGCTGCTGTAATTACCCGGCTCCAGCTATGTCCTAAGGAGCACAGAAACAGAGTGCTTCTGTAGCTGCCGATGGAGGCAGCTGCATTCAGACTGAGGAGTACAAGAGTTATACCTGGAATGTGAATCTCCATACATTTAACCTCATATCATGAGAGGTAAGGAGGCTTCTTGGAACTCAGATCACTTCAATTTCACAGCTGGAAGATAATATAAGGGAGAGAATAAACTACTACACAGTATTATTAATTTATTGTAAAACTCCAAGATAAATTCTGACATATCTGGGAACAGAATTCCTAGTTTTCTCCTGTATTTCACAAACTGCATTCCCAGACTTTCAGTTGATCAGGAGCATGGAAATACTTTACTTCATTTTCTACTCATGATTACCCTACCTTTGGATATTTTGTCATTAAAGGAAAAAAAAATGCTCATTTATATTCATGAAAGTGCAAAAATGTCTTGTAGAGCATTTTGTGGATCTCTTTTAAGTTGAACTATTTTTCCTTAAATTGAGATAAGAGTTAGTAGAAGTAGTGGCTATCACTTCAAATAGCAGGTATTATTATGCAGGAAATCTTTTCAACAACATGGATACATGAAAACTCTTTTGAAATATATCATTATTCTAAAAAAAAAAATGGGTTCAATAAATAATATCTAAAGTCTTCCTTCAGAAACATTCAAAAGATGCACAAACTTTATTCATTAGCTATTTTATCCAGACTAAGCTATATTTCTACGTAGTTGTAATGTTCAATAATATTGATCCAATATACAGCTTTTATGTTGGAGTCCTTAAGATTAATACTAATTAGCAATATACTTTGATAAATAACAAAAATCCTGCAGGTTGTATTATAACAGCTGTAATTAATAATCTTTGAAAGTACTAAATAATTGCTACAAATGTAGTATCTTTTTTCTTGTATTCTTTTCTTGTATTTTTTTCTAAGTATCTAGAAACAGCAACAAAGTGTCYGAGACTAGAAGGTACAGATGAGAGACAAAAAATCACTTTTTGAATAATTTCAAAACTTCCTATGTTTTAGATTTGCTATATAACACCACAGCTGTTAGACCTCATTATGCAGTTGAATAAAGTTCACACCAAAAGCAGGATCATGCTGTTCTTCTCTATGATTAAAATGACTACACTATAAAACCTTTTAGGTGGAAAAGAGACACAAAGGCAAAGCATAAGTAAAGAGATCAGGCATTGAAACTGGAGAAGACTTTAAGTGTTTCTTTTGGAAAACATGAATAAACTTGAAGGATAAAAATACAATAGAAAGGAGATCCCTGCAGAGTCATTTACCTAGGCGCAAACCAACAATACGTCTTCAGACTGGAGAATTATGACAACAGCAAGAAGCAAGCATGCAAAACAGTATAAGCTATAATAAAACCACTTCAAAAAATTGTGCTTACAACCCTAAAATAATACATCACCTATGGACATAATAAAGTGTGAAGAGACTTTGCAAACTTTTCAAACAAATCTAGGTTAAATATAAACCAGACTTGCGGGTTCTAGGGAGATTTAGTGTTCAGGGTTGGTAGCTTGTAAAACATGGTAATTGTCACTCTGCCAGGGACTTAGAGAGGATCTGAGGTCACCTGCAAAGAAGATTTTGTATTTTAGCTAGACATTTTATTTTTATTCCTGATAAGAAGCTGATGGGGAAAAGAGAAGAGAAACAAAGTAGCCAATTACACAAGATTATTTATTATTATTTTTTTTTACCCTGTTTGGGAAGCATGTATGTGACCATTTTGGGGTGGCACAGGTGGCAATGTATAGCTGTAGCTCTAAAAGAGTAGCTCTAAAAGAACTTCTTCTTGAGAAATTTTTATATTTAGCTCTTTTCTTGAGACCACAATTTGCAGTTGTTCCTGTGCTTGAGTATTTTTGTGAACATTTAATTGCCATTGCTCGTTGAGATCCCTGTCACTCACAGATCTCCACGAATGTTGTGAAGCATAGAGAAGGTTTTGCCATGTCCCTGCTTCTATGTCCACTCAATGACTTTTTCTTGCAAGCTACCTGGAGGACATTGTGCGTGTGGACAGCAGACACCACTGAGTTGTCTATAACCATTTCAAGAGGAGGTTGCTGTAAAGTGTCCGTGAAGTAAGCTGAGACAGAGAGAAAATTAAGATATGCCAAACGAACTGTTACAGTTTACTCCTACAAAAAAAGGCAAAACTCTAAGAATCATTGTTCAGCTTCAGCTGTGACCTCTTGTACGACGACTACATACTGCCTTCTCTGTGAGGTGTCTTGTAAAGTGGCACTCCTACAACCAGGAACTTTCAGGGGAAAATATTTAGAAACTGAGGGTCTGACAACACGCTTAGAAGTTAAGAATGAGAACTGGAGACCTTTAAAAGCTTTTACCTTCTATTTCAGTCAAGTGGGGAGAACTTAGGTACAGGAAGCAGTGCAGTGCTGTTGATATTACAGGTAAATGCAAAAATGAGAATAAATCCAGATGTGCCATTTAGCACTGCTTGTACATACACAGAGGTGAAAAAGATATACTACTTCTGCTCCTCCATCTGGTTCACTGCAAGTAAACTTGTTTTTTTGAGTGGCATTGCCTTGTAGATAAAGCCTAAATGTCTTGGGTGGGGTGAGGATGGTGGGGTGGAGGAAAGCCTTCCCTGCAGTGCTCAGCCTTTCCAGTTTCAATTTTAATGAAGATTACTTAGCAATTCTCAGAGATAAATATGTACATACTTGCATTCAAACTATGAAAAGCCTTTTCTGTGGCTTGAAGATATTTTTCTCAAATTTGGTAAGTAAGCCAGATATAAACCACAGAAAATTTTATATCTCTAGGTAGCTGTTTCAAAAATAAATTGAGTGTGAAGGCAAGAAGTAATATTAAATGTGCTTGATAGTTTTGAAATTCTGAAACTGAAGACTAAAACCCTGCTCTTGCCAACGCATAAAGGCGTAGATGGTCCTTCACTACACAGGGCACCACTGATTTCAGTGTGGCAACTTGCAGACATAAAGGCCTGTGGATTTCTTTGTTGGATATAGTACTGCGACTACGATTAAACTAGAGTGCATAAAAGAATGGAGGAAATCAGAGTTTACACTCAATAATATATGCTAGCAAATATATGCTAGCAAGCTCTTTAGTTCATCTCATTATATGCCAGCTGCTAACATGCTACCAAACCCATTAGGGAAAGTAGCCAGAATAAATTTAGCTACAGCTGGCTGTGGAACTGTGCTGAAAAATATTTCATATCCTTAAAGCCAAAGTAGCTGTGATTTGCCCTGCAGTAAATGTCTGCTGTGTGACAGATACAGGTAGCATGGTGCATCCCATCTTTGTGGGCAGCAGAGAAAAGATACTGCAGAAAGTGTTATGGAGCAATTATGGGAAGGACTGAAGCAATGACTTAAAGGCCAAGATTCACAGTGCCTGGCAATGAGACAAATGGACCCCATTGCAGTGAGATAGGAGATGATGTCTGCACTTAATAGTAGGTGCCGGGCTGCTTAAATCTTTAAGCAGTGAAAAGGAGGGAGGAAAATGTAACACCAGCCTGCAGGAACCACTGTACCAAGTCAGCTACATGCCAAGGCTGTGTCAACTATATGCAGACAGAAACAAAGGCACACAGGGGATTTTCACACCCTTTGAATCTTAAGGAAGACTCTGTCATCTCGTCATCAAAATTAGTTGAAATCAATGAATTTGGAGATAATATTAGGCAAAAATTAATGACCCCATGAAAACATGGCTCGGGAATACTGGGTAGAAAGGTAAAAAGACACATTTGTTGCTATACTGTACGCTGAGGAGAAACAGTAGAGAAGATTGCAGTTCACCCTGCAGCTTGTACCCAGGTTGATAGTGAAGAATATATTCATTTCCCAGTCATGACACCTGGCAGAACTTCATTCATGCTAAATTAAAATAATTCAAAAGTTTCTGGAAATAAATATTTAATAGTTATTAGCAAGATATTTCTCAGTGGCTTTCTCTACCCATTTTCTAGCTTTCTTTACTACCTTTCCAATCTATTGTTTCTAGAACAAATTGTTTCTTTTTGGAGAACTGTTATACGTGGATACATAAAAACTATTTACTCTCCAATCCATACAGATTTATTGGTGTTTTTTGTTTGTTTGTTTGTTTGTTTGTTTTTAAAGAAGACATTTAATCTATAGAGAGATAATAAAATACAAATGGTAACTGTATATATCATTTTCATTATAACTTTTAATGTAATGTATTTTATACATGTGCTTCTATTAATATACAATATTATTTGATTTATCTGATTAAAAAAAACCCAAACACAAATGTGGATTATATGCTGACATAAATTTGGCCATTCAAAATGAATTCTGCAGAACATATTCAATCCTATCAAAATTCTCTGAGTCATAGATTTTCATGTATGAAAGCAATATAATTCATGAGATATTGATTCAAAAGAGTGAAAATGTCTAGCTGATGTATAACTTGCCAGATGCTCAGAGAGATGGTCTGTACAGAAGTTAATGGTTTCCAGTGCAACTCCTGAATAAGAATATTGGAGTTCCAGGTACTGCATGCGTGCCAGATCAGGTGGCAGATGACTCATATGCGGAAAATTGATTCTAATCTCAAGGCCTAAGGATTACATTACAAAAGCCATACATATTCCAAAATAGTTGATGTATTAGGAAGGATTTTGGAAAGCTGTGTAGTAATAGTGACTGTGGATTAGAAAGATCCCATATTAAAACAGAATCATAAATCTTGTGTTTTGCAGCAGCATGAATATTTTAAAGGTAACTTAAAGCAGAAAGGTGCCTTAAATTCTAATTAGGATTTCTTTTTATAGTAAAGTAATCTTTGAAAAGAGAAATCATGTAACTAAAGAAACAGAAAAAAAATTACTATTTTTACTAGTATATGTGCCATGTACTATTTTAGTCCATTTTGGTATAAAATAAAACCTGGCATTTCCTGTCTTTAAGTTGTGTACATGGTTACACTACCATAATGATGAAAATATCAAAATCTATCCTATTGCGGCTAAGGCATTTTTTTTTTTTTAATGCAATCGAGAGAAAAAAATCATGTCAGGTAACCAAATGTCATACCAACACTTTCATCAAACGAGTGCAAATAAGAACCCTCATGCACACAGGCACTTACACGGTAAGTCTAAAGAGGGAAAGGAGCAGTCTTTTATCTCAGTAGTCCAGAATTCTGTACCTGGACTGATAACAGCAGAGGAGAAGATGGGAGATAATGCACAAAACTCAGAAGAACTGGAAGGTGAGCATATTAATGGCTGTTCTACCACAATCTCTCAAAGAAAGTTTCATTTCATGCTTGGGATTTGTTCTCAGTTGCTTCATATTTGGGTTTTGCTCATTCTCATGTACAAAACGATTTACTGTACATACAGCAGACCTCTGCTTCAGGATTTAAAGTGCTATAATATGGATCCATAGACTTTCTACAGAAAAAAAAAAAAGAAAAAAGAAGGTAGATTAAAAAGTTGACAAATTTACAGGCATCGGACCGCTATTCTTTCTCTGTACTGATGTGGAAGGAGAGAGTTTGGATTAGCGGCTCTGCATTTCCCATATACAAAGAAAGGTACATAGGTTTCAAAAGCACTAGAAATTCAACACTGAGCCTAGGGTCCTATCTTCTCCACAGTTCCACAGCTTTGTCACTATTTGTCCCTATTAATTCGTTGACAATCATCACAAACACATCTCAAGGCTGAATTAGGATTTATACAAGATGAATATGAGATCTGTGAGTTTGTCATTTCCAACTTGTATTTAAAGGGGAACAAGAAAATCTCAGTTTATTTACCTCTGTTCAGCTGTCTGCTATTACTGTCACTGAAATATGTTTCCCTATGATCTCACACAAAAAAGATGATCTCCTTTAAAATTTCTGATTCCTTCTCTATGTTTCCTGCTAGAGGAGCATTACTGTTTTCTTCACTGTTTACTGAGAGCACTGCATTTGTTCAGGCAGTCAACACAACTAGGTAGAAGAAAATTTATCTCACCAGAAAGATGATGAATATATTGACAGCCTAAAGAAATGGTGTTTTCCAGACTTGCAGTGCTTGCTGAGAAAAGTCCCCAGCTCTCAGGATTGTGAAGTATTCGCACACTAGAAGTAGTGAGAATAAAGCACCCCCTTCCAGCGTGCAAAATGATGCATCTGTTGCTGATCTTGATCCTGGAGGAATTCTGACAAGCACTATGAAAATTGAGCTCATACTTTCCACATGAAGAATGCTGCTTATTTGACACATTTTTTTTTTGCCAGTACAAAATGTGTTTAAATATAGACCTTTCGCCTTATTATTTCTCCATGAAACAAACTGTATCTATAATTAGCTATTTCTCATGAATACAAAATAATGGAATAATTTACCATATGCATGTCTACCATAACACAGGCCAGGAAAAAGCTGATCTTTATTTCCCAGTAGGATTTATTGTAAAGCAGGTTAATTTGATCTCAGATTTATATTATTTGCTCAAAATTAGACATACTGTGTCTTGAAATACTTCCATTCAAATTTCACTAGTTTAACCTGTGAGAATAATATTACAATGTAGCAATCCATTTAGATTGAAAAAAAAAAGTAGACAGTGAATATTAATATCATAATACCTAAAGGTATGAATTAATACAACTATACAGAGCCCAGAGAAGGCCTCTGAAAAATAAAGAGTTAAAATATCTTAAGCAATCTGAAGATTGCTTCGAATAACTATTTTTAGAAAAGTTGTGAAAAATGTCATGAGAAGGAAAGGCAGATCTTGAAAGATGGTTAATTGGGAAGACACAATAATTTTTTATGTAAGTCGATCTTCTTGATCAGAGTAACCTCATTTTGGACAACTTATGTAACTAAATATAATAATTATTTGCACACAGATAATTCAAGAAAAAAGAAATCATTCTTGCCTAGTATTTGTGGTAAGCTGTGAGCTTACCCATTGCAGCTTTAAAAACATGGCATATACAAGCACACTGTAGCTTTTAGACACCAGTGAGTTATCGCCTGTTTTTCAAGAGATGTGGGAATCCATTTATTTATGAAAAAAGTAAGATCAAACTTATAAAATATTAATGATAGGTGAAGCCACCAACATTAAAGGATTACTCTCAACAATTATGTGATTAAGGAGAGGCTAGAGAAGTACTTTCCAAACTAAAAAAAAAAAAAAAAGAGGTACACTGCCCAACCAGCCTGAAATACTACTAACATACTACCACACATAGATTATACACTTAAAAGAGTTTGATGCATTTTTCACTATTCTGAACAAGCACTGACTTGTTTAGATTACGATCCAATCAAAATGTAGTGGAAATAAGCATAAGAATGCTGTTAGCCCAACACATTAGTCTCCTCCAAAGTTAATGACAAGATAAGGAATTCAAGATAACAATACAATTTGGTAGCTACATGACAGGAAATAAACTGTTAGTGCTTACAAGAATAAACAGTATAAATAAGAGGTCCTTTTTAAAAGTCCTCTCCTCTCTCCCAACTGAAATTAAGTTGTGAGCAATAAAATCTACCCATCTGTATTAAAATTTTCTGTGTTTGGATGTCTATAAAAGATCTTACTAAGATACATCTGAAGGTTACCTCTGCTGTTTCTCAATATTTTGATGGCAGACTCTATAACACAAACACAAACTTTTCAGCTAATGCTCCCTCTACAAATCACTAAAAGTGATGTTTTGGCAGTGGAGGCTTTTATCTACTTTTTATAATGTTTCAGTAGAATACAGAGAAGCTGGGTTGTACCAGGACAAGGTTGCTGCTGCTTTTAAAGAGGTAAATAGTCAATGAAAGTATATTTCACCTAACTAATTTATTGTGTGCCTTTTTGTTTAGCCAAAAGCAGAGCTCTAGGTAAGGCTCTCAGTAAACAGCTGAAAAATTTAATCATTAGATATGCAATGTTTTGTTTTTAAGAGCTGGGAGTGGAAAAGATCTACGTGAAAAAGAAAGCAGAAGATTTTAATAAGGTTACTTTAGGTTGGAGTTTATTCTGGGAAAGAAAGGAAAGCATATTCCAATTTCAGAGTTCTCCAAATAAATAAGCTCAGTCTCTAACAGTGTCCTATTAAAATGGTTTTACTAGAAATAATACTTGAAAGTTGGTTTGTGATTATCAGGATAAGGATAAAAAGAGCAAAAATTTAATTGATAGTGTAATCCAAAAGTTGAGATTTTGTAATCATTCTGATATTTTCTTTGTGTGTGTGCAAATAGGAAAAATACAATTTCACCATCATCTTTTTCATCAAATCATCTAATTTGATCAATTTGTCTTTCTTCARTTGTGTATGGGATTTTGCAATTGTTCTTAGAAATCTGAAATTAGTGTTATATATTGTGGAATCTTTGATAAAAGACTTAAGACACTTCTTTTCCCAAAACAAATACTCATACTCTGCACCTTTGCACTTACAAGGCCCCAAGTATATCTCCAATATATCTGTATCTGCATTAATAGGGTTATTTCTTATGATAACGATATATATTTTTTAATTTTAATTTAAGTAAAAAGCCCTAATAAACAACAAAAAAGTATTTTCTAGGAACAGCTACTCAGAGATATTGGGTCAGGTTTGTTCAGTTTAACATTAGCTTTCTAAAACTTAATCATAAATTTTAAGCAGGTATAATAAAAGAGGAAAGACTTCAGATAGGTGATTATTTAGCCCAGCTTAAGAGAGTTGTCTAGAATAGGTGAGTTGAACTGTTCCCTTGGTTGCCCCCTTTTTATCCCTCTCTGTTTAGTATTTTTAATATTTTATATTAAAATCCAGTCAGTTAGACTGGGCTAGACACCTAGCTATATATTCTACACATATGTTCTAGATGAAATTTATTACATTACAGTAATGGTGTCTCTTGGGAGAGAAATGAAGTAATTTTCCATCATTTTAAATCCTATTCATGTAAAATTCCTATTGACTTAGAATAATTCAGATTTTTTAAGCTTTCACAAATTTGCCACTCTAACTCTAGCCTAATCCTCCATATCTGAATTTCTTGTATCTTCTAACCAAATGGAAAATGTTGCAAAGAATAAGAAACCACTTAATAATAAATATTGATAGCTTGGGCAGGGGGGCTGGGGGGAGAAGAGATTTCTCAAAATCTGAATTGTTTTTGGAAGACATCAATAGCTATCAATAAAACTATAGTACATTTAGTAGAGCAGGATGATAGATTAAAATATGCACACAGTTATTAAAAAGTTGATGTTCTGGAAGACCCACTACTTCCAATTAATAGTCATAACATTAATAAGAAGTACATTTTACACACTTAATTCATTACCTGGAACTACTTTGAAACATTGAAGCAATAAAAAAAAATGAAGAAATGTTGAGTTCATAGCAAATAACACAAACAGAGTTCATAGTAAATAATAGACACAGAGGAAAAAAAAAAAAACCTCAAAATAGGTGCTCTTATGCCTGAAAAAAACTTATAGGTGCTGTGAAACAACTATATATATATGTGTGTGTGTGTGTGTATATGTAAACACACACATATATATGTTATGAAGAATTTTCAACACATTCTTCCTGGAGATACGTTGCTCTCTAGGGCCATTCATATAATATTTCTACCCTAAATTTGAAAATACTGGAAACTTAGAAGAAAATGTTGTGTGATCAGGTTAATCTCTACCTAGAGAAGTCTGGATAATCCAAAGCATCCATGCTGAACCAAACTGTCAAGTCTCCTGAATTTTCCTGTTTTCATAGTACTAAGTTCCATAAAGTGTCTTTGGATGTTTATGCAAGTCTTTATTTCAAACAATTTTGACATGTCTTAGAGAGTTTCTCTTACTAAAGAACATTTGTTTATATGTGAGTTTCTGGAATTCCTGTTTGGGGTAACAGGTACCTTACGACACATGCATAGCAATTTAAATTGGCAGAGTTATTTCTGCTCAGTGTTACAACATGATCTTTTTACCTAATGACACCCCCCCCCCCTTGATGACTTTATGAGCAATTTATGGTATGTCTCTACAGCAAAACAAAAGTGTTCTGGAATAAGTTCAGCAATGAAACCCTGATCCATGGTTTAACTGTTAGCTTATTCCCTGGGTTTCTCACGGGCAACCAACTGCCTTAAAGATAAATTTCCCTGTGGAAAAAGCTGGCCCAAGCAGTGTGATATAAACCAGCTGGTGCCAGATGGTCTCTAGGGCAGGGCTGATATCTGGCCTGTTATTTAGCAGTATAAACATGGCCCTAAATGTTGGTATGGATTTATATCTAATTTCAATGTCTTATAACTTTTTTTCGAGATACCTTTGATTGTATATTTTAACAGCATATTTCTTGATATGCAGCTTGGACTTCTTCAGGTATCCTTCATCTTCTGTTACCCAGAAAGTGAATTCCTTTGGCTGTATATTGGATCCTTATTCACATTCTTTTCCTCTTGTCTCTCCTCTTCATATACTTGTGCTTTATCTTTTTCCTTCTCCCTCCCTGATGGTGTAGGAGGCTAAGACACCTCCACATCCCTGTGAATCTCAATAGTACATTCTTCTTTAACAACTGTCTCATATGTTATCTTTCTCAAATCTTTCTTGATATTATTTGTGTTGTTATTCAGTTATTTCATCTGACTGGAAAAAAAAAAATCCTTTTTCCCCTTTGCAAAATGGCATGCAAATGTGGGGGGGGGGGGAGGGGGTGTGCGTGTGTGTGAAACCATACTCAAGGCCTCTCAAAATGGTTAGGTCAATAGTGCAGATGTCCAATACGTTGCCAAACCACTGGCCACTTTTCTAGGCCCCAAAGTGAATAAAGAACGACCCTAATTAAAGTTAAAGCCTCAGCAGTAACCCATTTCACTGCACTTTTAGATACTCTCCCCCAGTTAATGACTACTCTTATGTATGTTTTATATTTATCTAAATACAATTTAACATGAAAATATATATACTGGTGCTGAGCTTCTTGTTGGGTGTTTTTAAATATTGACTTAGAATCTTGTTATGAGCAAAAGGGAACACATTATATATTTGAAGATTCAAGGATTTATTGTTGACCTAATTATAATCTGAACAATCTAATCAAAATGTAACAAACATTTAYCACTAGTCCAGTTACAATAATATTAATACTTACAGTCATAATTACTACAGAAAGCTTTGTTTAGAATCACTCTGAAATACATATTGACAAACAAGTTGATATTCATGTTTAGCAGTCATACTAACAACATGACTTTGTTTGTCTTTTACACTCTCTCAACTTATTTTAATATTAAATGTCACTGCCTAACTACAGCTAAAGAGATAGGACTTTCCATTTGTACTTACATTTCTACATTTTAGTAAAATTAATTCCTTTCAGAGATGAGTTCCCTTGATTCAAACACAACACTGCCTGTTAACTGTTTTAGAAGTCCTATTATCAGTGCATTTTGGTATGTGTAAATGATTCTGAAAAATTTGAAATGGCAAAAAAATTATTAAGAAAACAAATATACACATAAAACATACAGAAGTGTCTTTAATTCACATTTATCATTATATATAGCAGTCTGGTTATTGATCTAAAGATTGCTGATTAATTACAACATGTGCGTGTGATAAAATATGATTCTAAAACTGAGAAACTTCCATCATTCATATGTTTCCTTTTATGGTTTGCGGTTTTGCTTATTGTGTATACATATATAAAAAAAGATTAAATATACATTTATGCCAGTGAGCATAAAATCCTCCCAAATCTACTAAAGACGATCTCTAAGATTCTTAAAGTTCTTCTCCCTGTATATTAGGTAAAAACTTTAGTTCCATGAAAAGGTCTTATGAATTATCGACTTGGCCAAGAGTGATTTTTCCTAGTGCAAGACCTGGAAATGCTACACTCCACTATTTCCCACAAAGCGGGGAAAGATGAAACCAGAAGGGTAGGAATAAATATGTTCAGTTGCTGAAAAAGAAAAAGTTGAGCTATTGAATTAATAGTGTTCTGGTTATTTTAGTCCATACTAACATAATGTCTGTTTAATATTAATTAGAAAAAAAAAAACTTTAAGGAGCTGCAAGTGAGAAAAAGAGGATTTCAGAAGTGACTTAGCCCTCTAAGCTGAAATTCTATATTGTGCTCTTGAAAGACAGTCATGGATGTCACCAGTCGGAAAATTTCTATGGGTTTTGGTTCAAATTGTTACCTTACAATCTTTAACTTGGAATGTGGAAATATCAGTTAACTCTGCCTATCTGTGCATATTTTTCCACTGCAGACTAAACAGATCTTATAATTTTGTAGATCCACTGAACAGATCTGCCTTGTTTTCTTTGTGGAGGTACAGTGGAGGAAGTAGAAAACAGAAGTGAGCCATCAAACAGTTAAAAGGACAGTATTTCATAAAACCTCTAAAAACCTATGCATCTATTCTATAAGGTAATTTAATAAAAAAAAAATAAAAATCAGACCTTCAGAAAATGAGTGCTTATTCTGTTGCAGGAATCTCTTGGAGAGAACCCTGACAATGAGGGTAAATTTATCATTCACTTGTATGATGTGCTGTTTCCCAAATAATGACATATCCTTCTTGTTTTGTATATCACATTATGGAAGAAAAAGAAAAGCTACTTAAAGTTAAGGGGTGAAGGGTATCTGATTCTTCCTCACACACTGTTCCAAATTTATCATTTGTAGAGCTGTGTAGCTATATCAGCCTTTTTCAATGAAGACAGACTGCATTGTTTTTCTATTTTCTTCTTCTCTGTGTATCGTCCTTCCACACAAGTAGGTATTCATGTGTGCACACACACACAAATATACAGAAACACAGGGAGACATATTCTCATTCATTGTACTTTATCACAGCTCCAAAGAAGTCAGTCAAAGCAATGCTGATTAAAACCATTTCTTTGGGAAGTGACAGCTATATATATAAAGACACACAAGTACTTCTATTGTAAACCTGATGTGAGTAAGGGTAAATGACGTGATGCTTAAAACTCTGGACCATTGCCCAAATTAATACACGCACTTATGCCACTATTGCAGAAGGTGAAGCTGTACCAAAAGTTGATTTCTTTTTCTGTCAAAAACACTAGAGGTGATTCACTTAAAATATATTTTTCTGTCTGTAAGGATTTTTTCTTGATAACATTCTGTATTTTTGAGACCCTGCCAGCATAAGCTCTTTTTTGTTGTTGTTGTTGTTGTTCAAAAAGGAGCTTGATACAAATGTTGGCATCATTTGTCATTTTAACAGCAAAGAGAGGCACAATGCTAAGTGGTTAAACTCTGTGAATAAAATAAGTTGGAATAAGTATATATATGTATGATAATAAAATAAGTTTTTTCCTACATTGAGTCTTTACTACAAATACCTTTATTTTTAACATCTCTGAATTCCTCAGCTTGGAAAAAATATCATTTTGTTGAATATAGGCTAATCATTGCCAGCAAATAATTCTGGAAGGAAAGAGATTTATCATTAAAATCAAAATAATTATTTTTTAATTGAGACTTAGGAGGAAAATGTTCTTGCTACTTCAGAAATATTTCCATGTTTTTTGTTTTTCTGTAAGGCGAACCTCAACTTTCACCTCATTGAAATTCTTAACCATAGGAAGTTTTATTAGGAAAAGTAAAGAATAAGGTCATTCTGTCCTCTCCATGGAGAAGATTAAATAGCTACTGTATAAAAGCATTAGAGATGAGATTACCTTGAGATTCACTAAGGAACTTCAGACGTCCCATAATAAATTGGCTCTAAATCTATGTAGACAATAGACAAACAAACAAGAAATCCAAGGCTGGTCTACTTCTTTTCTCTCTGAATGTTCTGATCAAAAGAACAACAACATGTATCACTAAATACAAAATTAATTTACAAAGACATTCCATTTTCAAGTACTATTGAAAATGAGTATGCGATTTAAAATGATGCATACCTGTAATGAATAGTGAGCTATTTAGTCACAAAAACAGTGAGGACAAATATTTTTGATAATATTGAAAACATTTTGTGCCTAAATATTTATAAAGACTGGTACATGGATAAAATACCTGAGTGCAAAAAAATATCCATTATTGTTACTTTGAGTACTGAGGATGAATGAAATAAATACTCAGTATTCTTATAACATTCTGCTGCCTGGGAAACTAAAATAGTGGTCATGATTAATGCTAACCATCTCTTTGCCTCCATCCTCTTTTTGCATGTAAATAGCAAACTTGGTGTTTACAGGCAAGATCCTAATTTCAGAATATTATGTATTTGTTTGATGACTATACTGGACTACAGTTCATTTGCAGATAACCAGCAGTATCTTTTGCATTTATTTCCATAAATGCATTATAAGTAAACATATTAGTTTCATTACACAGATGAGAAAAATAAAATATCAAGATATTTATGTCATCCACTCATCTCACCTAGCTCTGGACACAGCTTAAATGCTTAAGTTAGAAGACAAATTTCTCTCTCTTGTTAATGGGGATCGATGAGCTGCATCCAGAAGTAGCAGCCTGTACGTTCACTAGAGGACCCAGAAACGCAGGTCCTCCAGCCATCCCTTCCAGTCCATATGCGAGTGTCCCTCCATCACAAGGAAAATTACTAGTATGAATCCATGTCTCATCTCTGCAAGAAGGTGGCACACAAATGAAACCAGGAGTCCGTTGTTTTAAACATGGGCATAGACAGCTCTGAAAGGTTGTCCAACTAGTGAGACTATTACTTCTCTTCTGGCTCTTTCTTTCCTTTTGCATTCACCATAGGTAGGGGACAGGGGAGGAAAAGCAGGTTCCCTTGAGATCCCTATGCTATGTGGGAACAATCCCATCAGAAGTGACTTGTGGAGGCCATACACAGAATTACATTTGTGCTAATAGGTTCAGGAGACATCCTGAGCTCTCATTGCCTTGTGGAAACTGCTTATGACTCAGCTCTGGATCACAGCCATGTATTCACCAGCTCCATCTGTGGCGCTCTGGTTTCCAGGGAGATGAAGGATGAGCTCACAGGCGAGATACACACCTCCAGACTCTGAATTTATGAAGACACACCATCTAAAGCAAATCTGGACAGAAGCACAGTGAATCACTGGAGATCTAGATAACCTGAGTTCACTTTAATATTTAAATTCCCTTTTTGGCAGAATAAACATTTTAGTTCACATTCCTAATGAATACAGAGTTTGTTTGTTTGTTTATTTTCTTTTATGGGATGCTTTTCCTCTATTTAAACTTCTTTTATTTTTGGTTAAATATGAATAGACAGTGTAGTAAACAATGTAGCTGAAACCTTAATTACAGCATTACCCAGAACAAATTCTGGATTACACTGAAGCTTTGGCTGGAGGCTAAATGCGGGGATAAGAGCAGGCCTAGATTTAGGAACAACCTGAGGAAAGAATTGCAACTGAGAGATTCCTAGTCTTATACCTACTATATTTTCAACAGTTTGGGTCAGAAAAGGATGATGTAAAACTTCAACACATATACCCTTGAATGAAGATGCACTACTACAAGAGTGAATCAGGTACCTTTTCATCCTTGGTCATTCTGAACTCTTGAGTAAATCAAGTATTTAGTATTCAAGTGTTGTATTTTCAGTTCCTTCTCAGAGGATGAACATTCTCCCTGGTTCAATTTATCTTGTGAAAAGAAAAGAAAAGAAAAGAAAAGAAAAGAAAAGAAAAGAAAAGAAAAGAAAAGAAAAGAAAAGGAAAAGGAAAATAAATCTCAGGAAACAGATGTTTTTTAACATTTTATCCTTCATTAGCTACAAAATCTTCCCATACACACCTTACCCTTGAAGTGTGTGTTTTTCTTTTTTTTTTTTTGTCAGTCAGTATTTATAATTGGACTGATAAAGCCCCCAAACTAGTTTTTTTTATGTCAACGTATCATTGCAGAATGTAATATGTATGATAATGATGCAAAGTATGACTAGTAATCTTTTTGTTCCCAAGAAATTCAAGACACTGCCAAGCAATCCTCCACTGTTATATTATAAAGCTAATATCTAAGTCAGTGCTGAAAGCACTGATATTTAACTGCTATCTGAATCACAAAATATCAGCCTACTGCTTCCTGTGGTTTATTTAGGTGGTTAAAACTGAATTTGCCAAATACTTGTTTTCCATGTAGCTTACCTTTCTTATCTTAGAAACCCAGAACACAACTTAGTCTTGCATTTTACGAGTGATTTATGTGTTTAGGAGCCTGAATCTCAGAGAAAAATAATGAGTCCTAGGATCCTAAGTTATTCTGGCCTTTTGAAAATCTAACTTCTTGCCTTCTCCATGTAGACAGAATGAGAACTTCAGCTTTACCCCTACATGGCTAGATAAAGAAACAATGAATATTCATCTTCTCATAGAAAAAGAGGTGTTTGTCATGCCTGGTACAACTGTAACCAGTTGTAGGAATCAGAAAAAGAATGAGAACAAATCTTTTCTCCCTACATCACTTTTTATCAAGGGAACAGAGTCATCACCACAGGAGAAAGAGCTGTCGCCACAGTATTTTACAGTATTTCCCATTGTCACAACTGCGTATGCGACTCAGTGTTTTCTTACAATATACAGTGGCTGAGATGTGCTTTCACATTGCTGTCATTCCTTCACTAAAGCTTTTTTACTCTCCAACTGCCTGCTCAGAAGACAGTAGTTAAGGAGATTATGCAGAGTGCATGTTTAGAAGTGGATTTTTTTTCCAGTACTACCTTGCTCAGGTCATGTTTTATTCCTAATGCTGGCTGAGCTGCATCAAATATGTTAACTGTGTCCTGAAATTTAGATACTTACTTATAGTAGTCTGTATTCTATACTATATATTCTATAGTAATCTGTGATCTATAGAGATCTGTTTGTGTTAACTAGCTAATTTAGATTGTGAGTGTTAGTATTACTGTAACTGAACTAGTAATAATATCTGCTGTATTTTGGTTACACTGCTAATACTTTTCATCACACAAAGTATAAGTTCTCAGTTTCACAGATGAAGTGAGTTCTYTTCTTTGCCCACAACAATATTCTGAGCACAATACCCCTCTTGTCATGTCACTTTAGCATAGTTCTGAACTTACAAAGAAATGGATTGTCTGCATTTGTCTAACGATAACAAAACCAAACGTCAACCAAACCAAGAAGACTTTTCCTTAAAGCTAAGATATACTGATCCAACATGGAAAAAATGGGTCCCCACTTCACCAGAGGAAATAAGCATATGCGCTCTTTGATATCATCTGGGAACTGAAATATCATTTTTAGACATAATTGTTTTCACTTTGAAGAAGCAATGGCCTGAGAATCAGCAGCTTTCATTATATTTCACAGGTTGTTGCTTGTTCGTTTGTTTTGAAGTTTTCAGTTGAGCTTCTAACCTCATTGAAACACGTTGTTTTCCTTTTTCTTGGTTTTGAAACTTGGAGATTCAAATTACCAGTTATCTGCCTGTAGTTCAATGAAGACACTTTATTCTGTAATCTTTTGAAGTCTTTCCTATGAATTTACTACTATGCAGAACACTTGTGAAAAGAGGGAAACAGCTGTTTCCCACTTCAGACTCTGAAAGGGCCCCATCTCCTACCTACAAATTAAATGTTTGAAATGTTTATAGTGGTGCAAGACAAAATTTGTAAAGATTTCAGAAGCATAAATGCATCTATTTTCTGTTGTCTCCTAAACAACTTCCATATTTTTCTCGCTTTACACTCTGTATCTCTTGCAGAATTGACAGTTAAAAAAGAGCAGTCACAACATATTCTTACTTCTGACTTATTTTACAATTAGTTCCTGACTCTGTAGGTATCCACTATCTAGGGACTTCCACCTGCTTTAGTGAAGTCTCCTGACCAAATTCTGCCCTGAATGAAGACATTTGCTGATTCTCAGTGTCATACTGACACATCACCTTAATAAAACCTCACAGCAAAGAATAAAAATAATCAAAAATATTCCTGTGATTTAATTGAAGTGTGTTATTCTGGTGTTGATCAGACCTCTCATGCACAACAATCAATACACTAGAAGTACAGACCTGAGCCTGTTTGTTTTACAATTGTCTACAGAATTCTCCTCTAAGAGGCTTGGCTAAGATTTTACTTTGTACTTTTTTATGTGAAAACATTATTGCATTTCATTGGACAGTCAGATGTKCAGGTAGTTGTCTTTGTTGCTTGCTCTTTTACTGTATCTTGTTGATATTCCCTGATACTTGTATGTAAGCATATTTTTTGTTGTAATCAAAAAAGAACTTGTTAAAAGGCATGCCATTATACATAATTACTTTTTTCTTTACTCCTCATTTAATTTCATGCTGATGCAATAATGCTTTTCAGGAAAAAAAAAAATCTATAAGGTAGGAGCCAACATGACAACCTTTCACCATATGGTGCTGAATTTTTTGCTGAAGGATTTTACTTGATACTGTTTAAATAGCAGTTTTCTTTATGATATGTAATTTGCTAAGGAAGACTCTTTATACTGAAATTTTTGTGGTTCAGATGCATTACAAATACTCCCTTGTTCCTTCTCTGGCTTCATAGGATTTAAATTAAAAAGAAGTCATTATTTAGATATCAGCAGTACTGGAAGTATATGAAAGCTAATTTTGTAAAAGGTAAGGATAACTTTGTGTGATGGAAAGCAAATACACAGAAATAGGCAATATCATTGCAGGTTCACGGGTCTGCAGAAATGCTTGACAAAACTTGACAAAAGTTCAGATAGATAGATTGGCAACATCTATTAAAGAATGCATATTGTGTATAACCTGCTACTTACACCAGCATAAAGGGTGTACAAATAAAAACACAGAAAGAGCAATTCAAAGACATCTTTCCTCAGGGGACTGCCCCCCTCCCCCCCCCCAGCCAAATAAATAAATAAATAAATAAAAATTAATAAAAAGAAAAGAAAAGAACAACCCAAGATTTTCAGTTTATATCCAAGTCCATCTTCTATCACTTGTGCACAAGTCCTGACTTTCAGAAATTAAATTAAACAAGGTACATTCAGCACCATTTAAATTTTATCCACTTGTCTCTTTGGAAAGCTTGGTCAAAACTTCTTATATGTAAACTGTAGATAAGCACAAGTTGATGAAAGCCAGGAATCAGAACACTCTGCTGTATGAAGTTTTCTAATATAAGCTCAGCCATTTCAACAGCTGTGTTATACAGGAGTTACTCTAAAGCATGTTTTTTGCAGGTTTTTATTATATGAATGTTTGAAAGCATCACTGCCAATTAAGACAAACCTTTTCCTTGAACACAGCACAGGCTTCTTAAAGTTCTCATGTCAAGCCAGCTATTGGCAACTTGTATGTAATAAATGCAAATGTACAATACTGGCAAAATAAGTTAGAACTCACAGACAGCAAAGTGTATAATCAACACTTAAAAATAAATTAATACCTTCAGTAAAGTCAATGTATCTTAGCTTTGTATGCTGATGATACTTTTGCAAAGTGAGGATTATCTGTATGAATGGGCCAATACAAGAGACTTAGGACTTCCTAAAGGTAGGAGTATAGTGAATAGTGAATATGGATTCAGCTGCTCCAGATATATTTTTTTTCTGTAGTAAATGATCATCATCTTTTAAAACCTTATCTCCTGTCTAAAATAAGCTGAAATTAATGATATTCAAGGTGCTTTACAAGGTTGATCAGTTTATATAATTCAATGGATATTTGAGTGTATCTAAGAAACAGATGCTTATTAATGCAATGGAAGCTGCCAACACCTTGAACTCTAGTGTGATTATTTTTATTTGCATTTTAGAACATATCATTACTATTTCTACTGTGTTTTTTTTTAATTTGTAGATTTATCAGGAATTTGTTGATGTCAGTGGTTTTAGATTAAACTCTTTGAGACACCATTATTTACATGCAACCATAAATGCAATGAAAAAATAACAAATGTCCACTGTCTTTCACATAATCATTGTGTTTAGTCCTTCGTTCTGTAAGTTCTACGTATCTCAGTTATACACTATGATAGGAATTGCCAAATTTGGTAGCTCAGTAAAGTTGAGGCTGCTTGTTTCCATGCCCTCAGTTCAAACAGGAGAGAGGCTGAGCAGTAGGCAGACACACAAGCACATGTATGCAATACATTTATACATGTGTACGCTCAGATGGCTGCACAGATCAGCACAGACTTTCAGCACTCACACAAACACAAACAGCACCAACGGCCTCATCCTGTTCCCCTCGCTGGCTGAAGAGGATGAAGGTCCATTAGTGGAACATATATATATATATATATATATATATGTATGTATGTATGTATGTATATGCACATACATACATATGTACAATGCTGATGCTTCCAGCAGCTGGGCTGAGACGCTCAGTCCTCCCAGCAGCTGCCCCTGGGTCGCCAGTCTCCCCAGCTGCTGGCACCTGGACATGTGAGCCCCTGAGGCCACAGCCCCCTGCAGCTGCTGGTACAGACCCCCTCACTCACACGCACGCGCACACACACACACACACACACGCATGCTCTGGATCCCTCCTGTAACTGGTATTAGACCCACAGTAGCTGGCCCTGAATCCTTTCTCTTCCCAGTTGCCTCCTGCACTCACACACACACACACACACACACGCACATGAATGGGTCTCTCAGTTGACCCTCAAACCCCACTGTTTCTCCAGCAGTTGGCCTGGACCTCTGGTGCCTCCAGTAGCCACCTCCTCCAGGTGCCTCACCCTCAGAGAGACACGCACACMCACACACACACACACAAATATATACCTGGCTCCCAGGACCCTTAACATACTTGCTGGCTAGTCTGGCTTGATGTTTGCTAGTGATCACACACTGGCACACATACCTGCACTGACTCCAGCTGTTGGCACCGCGGACACATGGGCCCTGTGACCCTGTGGTGCCCACTCCAGTTGCTGGCACTTCAACCTCCATGCACACACAGGCACAGAGTAGAGTGTCCCTCCCCCAGGAAAATAGCTAGAAATGGAGTTAAATGAAGAGACAGGACAGCCTGCGCTGACCAGGCGCAGGGCACRGCCAGACCAGTGCACTGGCCAGTCCCTGTTCACATGTGACCAGCCCCTCCTGTCCCCTTGTCCCTCTGTTCTTCCCACACAGGTTCCTCCCCAAACCACCTTGCTCCCTCCCTTTCCCACCTTTGGTTCCTCCCTAAACATCCCATAGTGAGTCTTGTGCAGTTCCCAGATGCTCTTCCCCTGCACCCCAGGCAGGGACCCCTCAGTCTGAGGTGCCCCGGAAAGCCTGTCCCTGACTGATGGTGACGGGTTTCCCCCAGACCATGGAGCTGATGTTCTCCTGGGACAGCCCTGGGGGTCCGGGGCAGGGGCTCATGTCTCTGACTGGGTTTTGGGGTCCCCCCCAGCTGCTGTGCCTCTGGGCTCATTCATGTGTGTGGAGACGAGTTTGTTGTCATATAACCTAACACTCTGAGGTATGAATTTATACTTACTGACAGGTAAACTTCCAAGCCTTGAGTAGTATCTTCAGGTTAATAGCTGTGACAGGCAGATTTTGTACTCCCATTATCCTCTTTTTCCCTGAATATGAATATAAAGGAAAACTTTAACGTTTAGAATACTGAATAAACTTAGTGTGCTGTACAAACTATTGTCCTTGATAAAATGTGGCTTTAACTAAAGAAAAATCAGATATTCATAAAGCAGTTAGTAATCAATACCTCTCTCCAGAAACTGGCAATGGATATTAATTTCTGTACCTGAACAATTGAGGGCTGAGGGCAGCGATTTCCCTGTGAGTACTCAGGAGCGTTGCTACTCAAAGTCTCACCAGCCACAATTTGCCTTTTGTTTACTTTAATATGTTCTTTATATTATGTTTGCATGTACGTATGTTTGGTTTTCAACAAGATATCCTAAACTGTGCCCTACAAATCCCTGTGGATAAAGAGTAATGGGAATTTTGATTTCTGAGACTTGCTCTCTAAACTGCACCCTCAGATCCATATCATAATACACTTGAAAATCAAGCTCTACAGATTCAAATGTTCATTCTCATAGCACTTAATTTTTTCTGCAGACAACCTACAGCAAGATGGCCTATACAGCAGTGTATAGCACTGATGTAATCAGGTGAATAATACAAGATATGTGACCTGAAGGCTTTTTGTTCCCTGCAGCAGTTCTCCCAGTAATATCCCTACAGTAATTTTGAGGGATCTGCAATGATGTGCAGAGACACTCTTTCATCTGACACCCTAGGGAACTGTACAATGACACGTCCTTGGACTTGAACTAGATTGATGCCCGATAGATCTGTTTTTAGTATGGTGTATAGGGATAATTTTTTATTCTAATATTAGTGGAGCTCTTCAGAAAGTGATGTCCTTGAACCCCTGCCAAAGCAATTCCCTGAAGGCCCTCTGTTAGACAAGCACGGCTCTTCCCAAGGCTTTCAGAAAAGTGAGTCTATTACTCTTGGAGATTTTTAAGGGGATGATGACTCCTGCAGTGTTTATTTACCTAAAAGTTTAGTTTGACAAAGCTCTATGGAATATTCCACGCAGGTGTTTTGTCACTTCTATTATTTGCATTCATATCGGGCTTTTTTCCTTGTCATTATCAAGCACTGTCACTGACTATTCTTCTAATTTATAAATATCTCCTATATTTCACATTTGATGTCATAGTCTTACCAGAGATTGCCTTTTACTGGCTAAGCATAGATGACCTAGCAACAATACTACAAATATACACAAAGATCTGTAGCTGTTGAAACACACCAAAGCCAACAACACAAAAATTACAGAGAACAAGCTCTAAGTCAGAATTCTAATAAAATTTAGCAAAATAAAAGTGTGTGACTTGGACCAGACTAGCCATGTAGTTCACCACTCTATAGCTGTATGGGGAGCTATCCTAATATAAGAAAGAGTGTGAGGTACATATTATTCCTTCCAAACTATGGGGGGGGGGGAAGAAAAAAGAAAAAAAAGAAAAAAAGACCCCGTCCCCCAAACAGACAAACAAAAAACTRGTGGGGAGTTAAGATTGCTCCATCCTTCTTTTAAAGATATTTCCTAGGGTAACATTTAATGGAAGTTCTTCTGAAGCCACTCTGTCAAGGAGCTAGAGGTAAAAAGATGGATTATGAACATTAGTACAGTACTGACAAAGATAATTGTGGTTTCCTTTATACCCACAGAGGGACCCCAGAACATAACACCATTCAGCTTTGGATGAGGAAAGGAATCCCAGTGATTCAGCTCTTGAAAAACCTACCTGCGTAGGTACTTACAGCTATGGCTTATCACTGCAGAATTTTCCAAAGGTATTTATAAAGGAGACAGCAATCAAGGACAGATCTAATCTGATATCCTGAACTCAGTTCTAGGATAAAACAATATTGATCTTAAGCGTATTACTTCAATTTCTATTAATTCTTGATTTCTGTTTTTTACAGTCCTATTAGTATGTATAAGAATATACATGTATATTACACACATATACGCTTGCACCTTTTTTGTTAATGACTTCCATTTTCCTTAAAGAAAATTAAACCTTAGCCTCTTTGTTGATTACCTAAAGCCATAAGAATCACTAATACTTTAATAAATTCCCATCAAATGCTAACATACCCATCCATACTCTTTCCCTCCTGCCGCTCACTGAATGTAGCTTTACTAAAATCAATATATGAGAACTTTTGCTGTCCTTTTCTGCCTGCTGGATTCCCATAAAGGATGGTAGTGATTAGGCTATCTAAAGCAAAAAACAAACAAACAAACAAAAAACAGATTGATGAACTCATGCCTGCTCAGAGTATATATATTCATATATTCTAGCTTTTGCTCCAGGCCTTCTACCTATTATTTTTCTGTTCAATCCATGCATGTGTTTACTGCATAGATTCAAAGTTCATAACTTCCAAGTAAGATTAATGAAGTTTAGTGACATGGAGGAGGTTAACTAACATTCACAAGCTCACATGGAAATATCCTGATATGGAATTTCATGTCAGATCCACAAAGAAAGGATCTAGTTTAAAAATCATATACAATAAATGTAACATCAGTGAGATCAAAGAATACTAAGTCTATAAAATTGTTTAGAAAATATGTATATCTCTTAAGTGTTGAATTTTGAGATTTAGCAAGGTTGGAACATTTTAGTGGAAACAGTCTTTCAGGAATGACAGAACAGTAATGTTTCAAAGTACTACTATGGGCTTTATGCTTTGCAATTTTTTCACAAATTTCATTTGAAAGCATTTACTCTTTTTACCACAAAAAGAATGTAATAAATTTTTAGGTAAATCTAAACACACAGAACTAACACCTCTAAACAACAGTTTGATTCACATTCTCTAAATGGTATTTAAAAATAAGTGGTGTTTTAAATATTTGAATTTCAAATTTTCCCCGGATATATGGATATTTTTGCAACAGTAGCATCTCTTCAGAGCTTCTGAAAAGAGAAAGCAGCACCATAATATTGTGAATTATTCCGTGTTGCCTGGGTGATTTGTCATCACATGTAATTTCAACTTGTTTTTTAAATAGCCGCATATTAATACCTGTGTATAAGCTACCTTGTGTGTAAAAAAAAAAAAAAAAAGTCTTTCATAGTGTGTTTGAAAGATGCAGTACATAACAGAGTGCAATGTGGGGTGCTATAAACATAATGTTTGATGTCATTACAGAGTGTTCATTCATCGAACCCATCAATGTTAAAGATCCTAATATTTTTTGGTACACAAAGGGGATGTAGAGGTAAATTGAACAGTCTGCCCTCCTTCCACTGAAATAAAAAAGAGAGGAAAAAAAAATCCTGTTTAGCTTTCCTTTATCCTGATTAATTGCATAAACATGATACACAATTAGACTTGATAGTTTTGCACTAGCATCATCAATTCACAGTGACTTAACATGCCATTATTTGTTTCTGAAATACGGTACAGACAGTAAACTCACATTAGGATGTTAAGGTGGAGATTTTTACCGGTAATTAGGCAGCAGTGTCAAGTCTCATGTAGTGGGCATGAAACATCCACACTAGACTCCCACATCCTCATCTGGTGTTGGGAAGCCTCTTCGGTGCCTCTCCAAAGCTTCGCTGTCCCACTTGTGACTCCCACAAGGCAAATGCAGCTGGTTGTCATGAGCTGTCAGTTGTCTGTCAGATGTGCCTGGCRTGAAGTCGTAGAATAGAGGAGAGGTCTGGGTTACAGCTGTGAAGCGCAGGACCCCACTGGGAGGTATAACATGAATTAATGTCTTTTTGGTTCTGTGCTGTGGTGTTCTTGATGCTCACACACTTGACACACTTCATGGGCAGACATTTGACTTTGAAAAATGATACATTTGAGAGGCCTTACCCAGCAGCTGCTTTACTCAGTGCTGCAGTTTCTGTTCCTGTTTTCTCCACAACAGCCCAGATCCATCTGTTTGTCATGGAAGCATCTATTTAAGAATTATTAACTTGTTTCTCTTTCAGTGTTTTCTTCTTTAGTCTAAACAAGCCCAAGTCATTACAGCTTTCCTTCCAGGCTCTATCTTCTGGACTTTTTTTTTTTCTTTTATTTTCTTATGGTTGATGTTGGAAAGGACCTCTGGATATCACCTAGTCCAACCCCCCTGCTCAAGAAGGGTCACCTAGAGCACTTTGCCCAGGACCCTATCCAAATGGTTTTGAATATCCCTGAGGATGGAAACTCCACAACCTCTCTGGGCAAACAGCTCCAGTGCCCCATCACAGTAAGGTCACAGCGTCACCCTCACAGTAAAGCTGTTTTTCCTCATGTTCAGACAGACCTTCCTGTGTTTCAGTTTGTACCTGTTGGCTCTCATCCTGTCACTGGGCACCACTGAAAAGAGCCTGGCCCCAGCCTCTTTACACCTTCCCTTCAGATACCTATACACATTGATAAGATCTCCTCTCAGCCTTCCTTTCTCCAGGCTAAACAGGCCCAGCTCTCTCAGCCTTTACTCATAGTAGAGATGCTCCTGTCCCCTAATCATCTCTGTAGCCCTCCACTGGACACGTTCTATGTCACTCTATGTCTCTCTTGTACTGGGGAGGCCAGAACTGGACACAGTACTCCAGATGTGGCCTCACCAGGGCTGAGTAGAGGGGGAGGATCACCTCCCTCCACCTGCTGGCAACACTCTTCCTGATGCAGCCCAGGATACCATTGGCCTTCTTGGCCACAAGGGCACATTGCTGCCTCATGCTTAACTTGGTGTCCACCAGCACTCCCAGGTCCTTCTCAGCAGAGCTGCTTTCCAGCAGGTCAACCCCCAACCTGTCCTGGTGCCTGGGGTTATTCCTCCCCAGGTGCAGGATCTTGCACTTGCCTTTGTTGAACTTCATGAGGTTCCTCTCCGCCCACCTCTCCAGCCTGTCCAGGTCCCTCTGAATGGCAGCACAGCCCTCTGGCGTATCAGCCACTCCTCCCAGTTTTGTATCATCAGCAAACTTGCTGAGGGTGCTCTCTGTTCCTTCATCCAGGTCACTGATGAAGAAGTTGAACAAGACTGGACCCAGTACTGACCCCTGGGGGACACTGCTAGCTACAGGCCTCCAACTAGACTCTGCACCRCTGATCACAGCCCTCTGAGCTCTGCCATTCAGCCAGTTCTCAGTCCACATCACTGTCCACTCATCTAGCTCACACTTCCTGAGCTTACCTAKGAGGATGTTATGGGAGACAGTGTTAACAGCTTTCCTGAAGTCAAGGTAGACACCATCCACTGTTCTCCCCTCATCTACCCAGCTAGTCATTCCATTGTAGAAGGCTATCAGGTTGGTTGAGCATGATTTCCCATCTGTGGATCCGTGCTGACTACTCCTGATCACCATCTTATCCTCCACATGCTTGGAGATGGCCTCCAGGATGAGCTGCTCCATCACCTTTCCAGSGATGGAGGTGAGGCTGACTGGCCTGTAGTTTCCTGGGTCCTCCTTCTTGCCCTTTTTGAAGACTGGAGTGACATTTGCTTTCCTGTCTCAGGCACCTCTCCTGTTCTCCATGTCCTTCTAAAGATGATTGAGAGTGACTTCACTACGGCATTGGCCAGCTCCCTCAGCACTCATGGATGCATCCCATGGGGGCCAATGGACTTGTGAATGTCAAGTTTGCCTAAGTGATCTCTAACCCAATCCTCCTGYACCAAGGGAAAGTCTTCCTTTCTCCATACTTTCTCCCTGGACTCTTCCCTAGGCTCTCCCCAATTATTCCATATCTTTCCTCAAGAGCAGTGTAAGTTTTGTGAGTTCTGTCATGAACACATCATAATCCCAGGGAAGTTCTCCACATGTGTTGATGAAACCCTTCTATATGTGGAAAAAGCTTTTGAGGATCATTGTACCAGAGATGCTGTACAGCATTTGAGAGTTTATCTCCTTGTTGTCAGGACTTTTTATGTATTTTACATAAAATGGTTACAGGATAAAATTTACAAGAAAAGCTATGAGAGCTGGAACCAGAACCCATCAGTGTATTTCAGTGTCTGGGTATGTTACCACTCTGGAATGTGTTCTCTTCTTAGTTTATATCTTCTTAGTTTGTAGAAAAGAGAAAATCCAGATTTCTGATAAGCCATATGCATAGCTACATCAGGGTCCTAAACTGAACTGAAGTTTGTCCCTGCAGCTTTGAACTAAAGCCTTTGGGGAGTCACCCCTTTTTTCTAAATATTTCTCATTGGCTACCTCTAACCAACTGCATACTGCCTCTTTCATATTTCATTCTAAATCAAATTGTTCCATTTAACCATTGCGACCAGGTACACATTTTCCTTCTTACATTCTCTCCACATACTGCATAAGGAACCAAAGTATCTCTTTCATGATTCTTTACTTTAAAGATAGGCCAGATATGCTAAGGACTTCAAAATTATTTTAGATGCTAAGTAACCAGATAATTAAGACACACACACACACACACACACACACACACATTTGATCTAGCTTATGCAGACCTAGAAAAAAATCCCAATATTTTTTTCTTTGCTAATCTTGAAAAATAATTGTGTTTAAAGTTCAATTCAATATATTGTTGCATGGTAAGTTTTTTTTTTTTAATATACCTTTTAGAGAGGGAAATCTAAGGACTAGAAATAGAGTCCTTGGTAAAATGACAGTAAATATTTTAATAATCTGCAACATTACCTATATATATTTTTTTCTTTAGTGCGATATTTTTTCATGAGTTGAAGGAATTAAGATATTTACTGTAATTTTAGCTATTAATCTTAGAAATTTCAATGGTATTTTGGAAAATCACAAAGTATCTTGAATAAAAAATATTTTTTTATTTTAACCTTTTGTATTTATTTAATTATTAAGTTATTGAATTTAAGGATTTATGAACCTGAAAACRGATATTAATTTCCATAAGTTACACTGACCTTAAAAATTAAAGCATGAGGGCATGACCAAAACAGCAATCACTCAAATAATATAAATATAAATAATGCTGGTTAGCCATTTTTACAATGTGACTTTCATAACCAAATCTTGTAGTACATTGTGAATGAAAGTAAGTGTGCACTGGTGTTAAAGATGTTTAGTATCATTTAATAAATTGTTACAGTAAATTAATCATTTTGTTTTATTTACTATGCCAGCTGTGAGAGTTAATAAGGAATCAACACTCTACAAACATCATCAGTGAAATAGTGCATTTGGTCTAAAATGATTTTCAGACACTCTGGAAAGAACGTAATTGTTTTTTGTTGCCGGTATACATTTTCAAGTACTGTAATAATTCAGTTTGTGAAGATGAAGAGTATAGAAATGGGGAATAATCTAATGAGGCTGAGAGTATGTCTGTCTTTTTTTCCCCCCCCGTTCAGAAAATTCTTTGCAATATAACTCTACTACATTGGCAATGAGTCTTTGCTGAGGTTTAACGTATCACTATCACTGTCATAAAGCTTTTGTTCAGCATGAAGTGCAGCAGATACCTTCTGGGCTTACCCAGAATAAACCCTAATATGACTTCTTTTTGTCTTAGAAAGGAAGAAGAATGACAGTCTCATTCCAAAAGTTTTGGTAAGAAATATATATAATGAAATATCACCCCCAAAATCACCCCAGCTCCCCTGAAAGGTAAGAACATAAAATAGGTGCCCGTTTGCCTGAACTTTCGGCCCTGTGTCAGGGATTTGTCATGCTTTGTAAATAGTGCATTATTTTCTTTCATATACAAGAATTTACGTAATCTTAAAAAATATAGCAGGCCATAGCCTGCTATACAGCCCTGGAGGAAACAACAGTGAGTCTGTGTGGATGGCTATTTACAGGCTGTTGTTTACAAGTTAAAACTCTTGAAGGATGGGGGCAATTTGAAGAAACTAGGACTTTTTTTGTAAATCCACTGATGACCTAAAAAAATCAATGATAAATGATTATTTCTGGAGCATTTACACATTGGAATTGAGAAACTCTGGCACATCTTGCAGAGGGATATTTATGACGGATCAATTATTCTAAGTCTTGCCTATAAAAGCAAATGGGCAAACTTAATATATTATTTCTACTCCTTTCCATATTTCGCTCTTGCTGATAGAACAATGTGAATGAAAATGGAAAACAAGGCAACTCTAGTTGTTTGTTTTTTTCAATACTCTTTGCAATTTGATGGTTACTGATTAAAACTATGAGCTGGGGCTTGCAATTGTGGTGAGTCTGAGATAGTTGAACTAGCAAATGAGAAAATGGGAGGAGAGAAATTATATCTGATCCAGAATGATAACATTAATTCACAGTTGCATTTGTCAGTAGGTTTCAGTTACAAATTACAGGAAATTTACATTTCAGTATAAGTCACTCAAAGTTTAAGGAACTCCTGCCAAATTCATCCAGTGAAAGCTCCAAAATTTTAAATGTTGTGTAGTAACTTCAGGATTATTTTAATTAAAATTAGACATCTGAAAATTTAGCATTTAGTCTAAGGCAGTCGTGTTGAATCTACAAATGGACACTTCTAGAAGAACAGTATAATTCATTCTAAGAGAGATGTAAAAATAGACTAAATGAATTTTATCCGTAGATGCAGATGTAGCTAGCTACATCTGCATTATAAGCAGGTATGCTCCATCACACACACCACAGTCATAGTCTCCAGCTGTCATTAGGAACATGAATGAAGCACACATCGCTTCAGGCCTTCATGCAAAATTTCCTTTCCACGGAAATGTGGAATGGTAAAAAGTATGCCTGAGTCTTGTAGTGACACAGAATAGGGAGCAGAGAAGCAGTCCTTCATTCTACATAAAAATATAAAGCTCTTTTTTCTCTGCTTACTACAGGCTGAATCTAAACAGCTAGCTTTGACTAGGTGACCTACTTTTAGCCAATGCATGTTTGATGAGCGCAGAATTTATTTCATTTAACTTTAGACACATTATGCTGTGAAAGTCTGAATCTAAGCCGCTCACTCTATGTTCCGTTTGTAGTCAATGGAGAAAGAGGAATTGTAGATTCTGCTCATTTGTGCCTAACTAGTACTGGTTTTGGATGCAATTAATCACATTCCAGGTATGCCTGGGTTTCACTTATTGACTATGAAGTGAACAGAGAATGACTAACTCATGTGTAGATTTCTATATGTAGACAAATTAATACAGCTTTATGTGACTGACACTATCCCCAAATGTTAGCAGATATGGTATAAAACATGTAGGTAAAGCAAATATGTTGTTCTGCATCATAGAGATTAAGAAGACAGCTTGCGAATAGTTTTAATTTCCAGACAGCTCTTTGTTTTCTAAGACTCAACAGCAATGCAAAAAATATTAAATTCTTGTGATCATTTGTTTATTTTTTGCATTTTGATGCCACCTAGAGCATCTAGAAGCCTACTACGTGTAGCATGATGGAAACATGAAAAATAAATGTTTCGTTCAAAATCTATCACAATTTACCTATCAGTAATATGCAAGTCTATCAGTAAATACAGCTGCTTATGGTACAAGATGTTGTAACAGAACATCACCCAGAAGCACTTTTGTGTTTGGTTTAAGATAAAGAATAAAAATATTTTCTTTAGCTGATTTTTTTTTTTAATATTTTATTCTGGTCTAAAGCATATATATCAATCTCTTGAGGACTTCTGGGCTATTGTACTCTCTCTTCCAAAAGTGTCTTGAAGCTTGTAATAAACACAAGCATGAAAGACATTAGTTTAACACTCTATCCAAAATATACTTTTCTTATAACTTGTTATACCGTGGCATTCCCTTAGACTCTAGTAAGTAGAGAACTACAACTGCCTTGGAAATAAAAATTGGTCCAAGCTTCCTAGTACTTATTGTAACAAAAGCAAAAGATAGAAAATTGGAGCAATAATCAAAGAACACCAGATAAGAAATGTATGTACGAGTTCTCATCACCAGTTTGTAAAATTCAGTAGTACTGACATTAAAGATTTCAAGATATATAGAAGAAAGACTGAAGCTGGTTGAAATACGCAGCTGACATTTCTCTGATGTTCTGTATTCAGTGTTAGTGAAGTTATAAAGGCAAGGGTATTAGTTAAATCATTTTGTAAGGAACCTAATACCACCAAGGTGTATTTTACTGCAGCTCATGAAGTTGCTATGGCATACAGAAATGCTGAAAGAAGCATTTACAGTCAATCAAACAGAAGCATAAAGGAGTGGAATACAAAAATTGCAGAGCCAGAACAAGAAGGAAGGGGGCAAAATGGATACTTCACGTTATGCTACTGTAAGTGAGAGTGACATTCTGCTAGAAATGTTATAAAAGTTTTTATATTTTATTTAATTTTCTATCTTTTAGAAAGACTAGTGTTTATCATGGCACACAGCTATACTAATGAATTGCAAAGCTGTTTTACATTGTTAAAAAAAAGAAATATATATATAAAAATCAATCAAAGATATATATCTGGCCTGGTATGAGACAGTGTGTCTTTCTGTTCTTATTGGCTCTTGTATGTATCTTTATAGAACAGAAAATTTGTATTTATGGGCTTTACTAGTGATGCTTGCTTTAGATAAAAAATAGCACAAACCAATAGCTGCAGAAGACAATCATAGAACTATATGACTGGGACACTAGTGTTAGGAGGAGGAAAGGAAGAGGAGGAGGACAAGGAGCAGTAAGGGATCTTTTGGGCTTGGAAGAAACTTTCTGGAAAAAGTGATCAGATATTGTAGGTGAAGCTAGCAACAGCAGGTCTGCTTAGGATAATGGCTTGAGGAGAAGTTCAGTGAATAGCAAAGAAGAGAGCCCCTCTAGAGATGAAGTGACCAAGAGGATGATGTTATGTCTTGAGATATCATAACATTTGGAAAGAGAAGTGCAGCAGGATCTCCCAGATTTGTCCAGAATGTGTTTCTCACACTCTGTTCTCCCAGGTAGACACCGTAAAGTTACCTTGTCCCTTCAAAATAACCTGTCAGTCAGAAGCATTAAATCCAGTGCTGATGATATTAAAAGTACTGCCAAAGCAGTTACCAACTACTAAAAAATGAAGATAAAGGTGGAAACAAGTAACCACTGTAATCTGCGGTATGGAACAGTGCAGCAATTACATAGTAAGGAGGAACTCTGAGGTCAGAGAGAAATATTTATTCTTTCACCATGTAATTGGTAAGACCTGGAGTATATTACTGTCTTTGAAATGGGTTGAGTGGTTATACTAATGCAGCTAGAACACGTGACCCTGAAAAAGGTTAGATTACAGTCACAAGGATTGTTAAAGGATGACTTTAATGACTACAATGGATTTTTTTTTCTTCAGCCTGTTCTTTTCTTTATATTCAACCTGAGCTTCTAATTTCTAAAGGAGGAAGTTGCCTACTCATCCAAACTCTATAGACAAGGAAAGCAAAAAGAAAACCATTCAGACCACAGAAGACTTCTGTTGTACTGATCAGTCTCTCCTGCATCTCTTGCTGTCATTGAAAAGACCTTTCATCAGGACTGTTTGGCTCTGGAAAGCTGCCGAAAAGGTCAGATGATGCCACTGTGCTTGAAACAACAAAAGGAATATAGAACAGCAGAAACTATTGAAAATCATTTTGAATGCTCTCTTCATAAATAAAGCTACAAATGTTCCTCTCTGATCGATGACTTCAGGGGCTTCTAGCACAAAGAAGAACAGCAAATTCAGATCACTTCTAATGCTCATAAAACTGTGCCAAAATCCCAGCATAGGTTGGTAGAAGAAGGAGATTGATTGACCTTTACAGCAGCAAGACACTGGAAAAAAGAAAAAAAAGTGCTATATTTGCTGTCCTTGACATATTCCAAATCCCTAATGTTCTGATTAAATGAACTCTTGCTAACATGAAAGTGCATCAATTCATGACAATTCCTGCTGTTGCAAAAGTAGTTCTAGTCTCAATAACTGTCAGAAAACCAAGCTAGTAATTTTTGGGGGGAGCATAAAAAGCTGAGGACAAGATACATCTTTAACGACATTTCCCTCCTTTTCATATATACACACACACACATATACGTATACACCAACTTATCTGATAATGATTTATTTTACTGCACACTCCTCCTCATCTGTTACTGACAGAAAGCATTACTTCATCATGCAAAGAGATTTCCAAAAAGAAGAAAAGAAATGATAGTAAGATATATCTGAGTGTTTGCACAAAGAAGGAAAAAAAAATGCTGTAATAGCTTTCAGTCAGAGACTCCTGCTTTTTAGGTAAAGAAAATAAAGACGAAACATTCTTCTACAATATTCCAAGGAAATTTTTTTCCAATACTTGTTTCTTGAGAAGTAAGGTCGGTCTTTCTGTATCTTTTTCTAAATGAAAAAGGTCTTTCTCCCATCCCCCAACATTATGACTCTCCCAAGACTAGTGCATTATTGATGAAGAAGTTGCAGATCTGCACCACAGCTTTGTCCTACTCTTCAGAATGATTTCAAGACTACATCTCCTTTGAGTCTAGATATTTCAGTTCTACCAGTTCTTTCCATAAATTCTCAGGTGTTTGGAGATTGCTTCCTATAATACGGAAAAAAAAAAGGAAACTGAATCTTTGCTCTTACACACAGAGAGAAATCTTAGTGTTTTCTCAGATACAGGTCTCAGATATGTAATCAAACTCTCAGTTAATGAGAAAATCAGTTCCTGCATAAAGTTCACCTTTGGGAAATATACATGGTGTTACTATAAGCTGCTTGCTGTAATGAGAATATCTGTAAGGATCTCTGTTGTATCTTTTGTCTATTCAGGAAAAAAAAAAGCCTCATAGCCCATTTTCCTCTTTATTGTCAAGTTAATGTAGACACCATTCATTTTTGTATGTGACCATGATCTTCAGGAACAACCAAAGAACCAATCCACAAGAAAGATTAACTTTCTCAGATGATGACCCATGTGTGGTGAACTGACTTCCGTAACAATGACTGTTCATCTAACTGCTCTCCAACAGCATTTTAATGCTTTGAAGGTTTCCATACATTTTTAACATCAAATCAACATTGCAGGCTGCCTGGGAGAAAGACACAGAACAGCCATCCCCTTGAATTAAGCAAAGTGCCTAAGCATTGCGGTGATAATAAAAAGCTATAAATATCTGTAGTAGATAGGCAAATGGAGAAAGGAAAACTGAAAAAAGTTTCCATTTTCCATTTAAGTGACTCCTTATTCTGGTAGCAATCTTGTTTCTAAGGGGGTCTTTTGGTCATTTCCACTTAATAATAGCAGAGTAATACTTTCTGGCAAGGTTAATTGTCTAGGTGGAGGTTTCAAGAGATCTAACCAGAAATACTATACTGGGCCTTGGAGAGCCCACCACCGGATATTCTTGAGTGGTTGAATATCTGAATTAGATAAATGATGAGGAATGACCTTATATTTTCAGTTCCACCAGTGGGCTCTTCTTGTTGTGACTACATCAATTCATTTTTTCTATCTCACTCTGTAAATGCCCACATTCTTCCTTCTAATTTTTCTGTACCTGATTCTGTGGAGAGCCAAAAAGCAGCCTGCCAGGAAGGTAACCAATTCACATTTTTTCATAAAAGGACTGAAAGATGACAGGAAATTATTACAGTGTGTTTATTATATGTCTGGCATAATAAAGTGCATATATAATCAAAAAACCCTAGTACCTGTAGTAAAGACTCAAATCATGCTGACTCAAATTTGCACTTTAAAATAAACTATTTAAAAGGAATAATAATGTAATCTATCAAATTAACCAAAATTACAAATTTACAAATACCTGACTATATATGAAACACAGTAACGGCACATTTCCTTTGGAGAATGTTACTGAAATGAGAGATAGGAAAACACAAAATTAATTCTTAATGCATTTACTAACTATTCCCACTCACATTTTATACATGGAGATTGCTTGAATTCTTACCTGGATTGCTGTCACCTATACTCTCTTGAGCACATTGTCAGAATGTAATGTATTAGCAGCTATCATAAACATTCTAGGTAGATTGACAGAAAATGTATAAACATTGCCACTGAGAAAAAAATATTTTGATAGACCATCTAAAAAGTCCTATTCTCTATCTCCATCTACTGGAGGATGCTTGACTCTACTGAAAAACTCTGGATTTTTTTTTTTTTAATTCTTTCTAATTCTATCAGTCTTTTTCAAGTAAAAGCTAAACCTAGTTTCAGAAAAAAGATTTAAGGCTATCTCTACTGAAAATAACATTTTAAGCATAATCACATTAGCTGAATCATCTCTATTTAGACATAAATATTTTTTATGAACACCTAAACTTGTGCAAAACAGGGTAACCACCAAAAAAAACTACCATTAGCTTAGGCAAGTAAGATTCCCTAGATACCTTCATTTGCATTAGTGAGGTTCCCTTGGATCCTAAACTTCTGCATCTATAAGGATGTGCATGTCTATATTAGTAATCTGTAACGTCATTCAGGGAAAAGTGCAGCAAAACAATGGCTGCTGCGAACTCAATATCCACACTATGCACATTTTGGGATGTTTTATGCTGACCTGGCTGTCACCTGGTTCTGCGTACTGAGAGCCCATAAGCAATTGAAACTTAGCTGTGCTCCTGGAACATTTCTTCTGGGAACGTTTCATCTGAAAGAAGTCCAGCGTGTACACCCTGAGACCACTCTGTGACATGAACCTTAGCACAGTAAGTGAGGACAATTAGCAATTCCCTCCAAAAAAAAAAAAAAATCAATCTGTACTAAAATGCTAATGTAGATGAAGTAGTGCGGAGAGGTACCACTATACTGACAAAGCTGAGCAGCTCACAACCTCTCTCTTGCTTTGTGTCATTTGAAATTCAGGGTCTGTGTTTCCTAAGGGGCCCAGTCAGGCAAGCATGCTTGCAGCTCACCTAACACAAGCTGACAGCATCCCATTCAGCATAAACACAGCGGTCACAGCCACTTTGATTTAATATCATTGTTGGAAAAACAGGAGTTGTACATTCATAAGTAGTTTGGACATAAACTGGGAAGCTTGTATTACATATCTTCCTAAATTTCAAAGTATAAGCTCACACCCTCTGTCTTCCAAGCTGCATGCCCCAACTGATGGAGGCACAAGTTGTTTGGATGATAGAGGGGGGGCATGCTGATTATCACAGAACCTTCTGTTGGAATTGAATCTATTTTGCAGAAAGGAAACATAGATTTATGGGGCCAAAACCAGAGAATTAGAAAGAATCAGTGAATGAAAAATAGGATGGAGGGAGAATTTAAGAGTTCTAGTCTCTGTCCAAAATGAATATGAATTTTGCTTTAAAGAGCCATTGAATAAGCTACTTAAACAGTATTGGCAATATAGATTGGAACTCAACATTTCACTGTTACCAGAAGAACTTTCTTCATTTGCTTGCAGAGTTAGTCTCTCTCTTAATCCATTAATCATTCAATTTACATGGTACACTCGCAAAGTTAGAAAATATGATAAAATATCTCAATCTTTTCTTGCAAATCCCTCTAGAATGGTCTCTCTCCTAGAAAATGGAAGAAGTGTTTTCAACCACCAAAGACTAAATAATTGAATCCAGAACATCTAAAGACACATCTAATCATGACCCTATTAGGTGAAAGGAGAAATGATGCATCTTCTTTGTCCTGATTTCTCTGTTTGGTATTCTCTGTCAGTATTCATTAGATATTCCAAATTCATGCCTTACAGATTAGACTGCATAGCAGAATCAGATGCAGGGAAGCACAGCCTGTGAATCCTTAGCAGACTTAGGTATTGAGGCACTCAGTTTAAATAACATATTATCTTTAAACATGCTAATAAGAGCACTTTCAATAACAGCACAATTTAAGAATGTAATTTTTTGGCAGCTAAAGAACCTTGTAGTAGGTACTCAGGATAAAAAAGATCAGTGTGATCCATGCATATTTCTAGCTAACAGAATTCCTGCAAAATATATATACCTATGTACAGCTATCTGGGCAAAATGCCATATTTCAGGTCATCTATTTATGCTAATATGCAAAAAGTACCATATGCAACCTCATTATTTCCCTCAGAAATTATTTCCACACACCTAGTTATGCTCTATTTTACTTTCGCCCTAATCTTCAGAATTGCCAGTTCCAAGCAAACTTCTATTGACACAATTTGACTGATTTACTATCAAGATAATATAAATGCTTGCAAAAAGTAAAGGTGAATATGGAAAGTAGATTTTTAAATATTGCAGTATTTCTGCCTTAGCAAATGGTACAACACAAAAGTTAGGCAGAATATCAGATAGTTGCAGTTCGTCAAACCTCAGAAGTAACTGGGATTGCAGAATGGACAACAGTCTCTGTCTTAGTTGGATGAAGCTAAAACTAAAAAGCATTAATAATTAAATGTTTTTCCACTGTACAGATAACAAAATCTTTGAAACTAACTACATCAGCTTGAATACAACATCACTACATTTTGTAATTACGCTCATTACACTTTGTCTTGGCTCATAGTCAAGTACTTTAAACTCCAAATACCAACTATAGTCCAAGGTCAAATTTAAAAATCTATGTTGCCAAATGCTACTAATTACATGTAAGTGAGGAATGTTAAAAAGTTGTAACAAATGCACAAAAGTCAAACAGCTGAGTTAGCCTTGTTTATCACATCTACATTATTTCTGGACTGCTCATCACAATTGTTTGGGGAATTTGCTGCAATTCTCTTTGACTTTGAAAATCTAAGAAATTCGAAAGAAAAAGAAAAAGCATATAATTATTCTGAAAAGTTCTGAAAATACCACTTTTACTTAAAATAAATAGTATGGCATTTTTAATGTGCATGCAAGAGAGTTTGTATTTGACATGTCCACTATATCTAAACACACAAAACTAATAGTTCTCTTTGTTATCTCTTTTTGTCAATGAAGTCATTTGATGATAGGATGATGGATGATTTATGACAGTGTTTTAACACTGGTAGTTAGAGATACCAATGACTAGATTTGGTGAGGTAGTTTTTTTAAGAATATACATAGATGAAGAGCTGTGGTTAAGCTGTGCATACGAATACTGAAGCTGTGTCTATGTCAGCTCCCTGGTTCAGAGAAGTGCAATTTTAAGGGAAGTTCTCAGATCATCCTCTCTCACTGTGATAGTACATATAAGCTAGATCCCTTTGAGATGAAGCTAAAGAGAGAGCTGTGCTCCAGTTCAATCAGGGCATCAGGGGCAGATCCAGTAACCAGTTCTTTGGACAACTTTGAACCTTTCAGACCGGGAACTAATCCAAAGTAAAAGCCCCAAATCACATGTAGTGAAGACAGAGGGGCTTCATATCAAACTCCTTTGATCTGCTTCTGCTGTACCAAATTAATCGTTAATATAGACAGAGCCTGAGACTACTCTGCCTTCCATTCAAGAAGGATATACTCCTCTCTGTCTTTACACCCTCATTCCGTCCATCTGCTTTTATCTGCCATATGTGTATTTCCTAACTGCAGGTGACAAACTGTTGAAGATAGACAACTTTCTAGTATTTCATTTCAACCACTCCTTATTGTTTCCATGAGGCAACATGAAGCACTAACATAATAAACAGCAATGAATACATAATTAATATTAACATTAAAAGGAGAATATAGATTAGAAAATATACTAATTATGTGTTTGCAGATAATTTATGATAACTAGAAAACTGACAACAAACTAATGTTCTAGATGACGTGGTTTGTTGTATTATCTTCAAGAGTAGGAGCATGATTTATGATATGATCAAAAGTTGGAGTTCAAGATTTTCTATAAAATCTACTATTACAATCTGTCATTTTAATGGAAGGTATTTGTGTTATCTATATATTCCAAAGGAAATCAAATATTTTCAAAAACATCTTTACTTTTAAGTTTCGGAAATCTACCAAACTTGTATTTTGTGCAGTGCAAAATTACTTCATATCAGTTTTTGCATGCAATAATAACCATTTTCATCAACTTACCTGAAATCGGTACATTTAAATAGAATTTTCACTTAAGTGGTTCTTTTTTTGTTTCTTTCACAGTGCAAGACAGGCACTGGAAGGAACTACTTCAGAGTGCACAAGGATTAAGAATCTGTAACAACTTTCCTTTAAACTACAACAAGTTCTTTGAAGAGTCTAACTTTTACACTGTAATAAGATTGTTTATTGATTGGCTTTACTAATTCACAAGAATAATAATGAGTCTCATCTTTCTCACTCTCCTTCACTCCCTTTGTAATTGTCACTATAATTTAACAAGATGTTATGCTGTCAGAATTTAATTAAGCCTCTCAACAATGCCATCTGGTGGGATTAAGACCAAATTATTTAGAACTTGGATCTTCTGACAACAGAGAAGAATTTTATTTGGCAGCCTCTTTAAAGGAAAAGCCAAAACAAATAAACACAGTTCGCTCAGTGGGCTTCACTAGTTGAGCAGTACAAATTACTGAATTAAGATGTACTAAAATTTGTATTTCTTTAGATCATCCAAACCAGCTAATTGTATGCATAGCTACTGCCCAGACTGCCTCTTCCTGTTATTGTTACCTTTCTCTAGTATGAGGTCTGTCATATCCCCCACTTACATCAGGAGAAGACACTCAGATGTTCTTGTCTGTATTCACACGCCATGGTTCTATGACGTTTGGGTAGTTGATACACAGGGATATTTTAAGGGCTGTGTCGGTGCAGCTACACAGTCAATTAACTTCCCAGGTCTTCCTGGGGTTGTGGGCTCCTGAACATCCCCACATCCCCACAACATGTATTTTAATTCCTCACAGGCTGTCTTCTGCAGTAAATTAAAAAAGCCATCTGAGTTGGTTCCCTCTGTTCTCTATAGCTCTCCAACACTATTTTGCAGATCTTGCCCTATAAACAACCCTTCATATCAAGCACTAACATATACCCTTAGACTCACATTATTTAAATACTACTTCTTAGGGTACAGCTTCCACACTCTTTGCATTCTTTGCAGTACCCCCACACCCCCCAGCCCAGTATACACTATTATAGGTGCCACAGATGTCCCATGTGGGACCCAGAGAAGGCCAAAGCCATGTGTTATGTAGAGTGGATGCAGTCAGTCCGGCCGGCTCAAAGAAGTGCAGAAGCAAACTGATCTGCAATACCTGGAAAACTGCAGAGATTATTCCAGAGAGGAGAATCCCCTAGTACTGCAGATGTAGCCTGTAAAGTCCCATTTCACATCTGCTAAAGAACATGACGGTACCAGCTTCAGATATAAAATCTATTTTAAAAAATCATAGAAAATTGGTCTTAAAAGAAAAAGAAAAGATATAATTTCCATAAGAATGCTTACATTATTCAAGGTGGGGGGGAAAGAAGGCTTATGGGGCAATTGTTTGAGCTTTGAGTCTTGCAGAAAAGCAAAAATCAAGTTGGCTAAATATGTGTTAACACCCAGTATTTTTCCTTGGTTCAAAGATGTGAAAAGTAGAAAGTCTCGAGGTTATGTTTTCAGGAACTGAAGTATGTATCAAAAACATATTAATCCCTCCCCCACACACACACATACACTATTAGATTTTTATATCTCTTGTCTCAGTTTGCTGGGAGGGACCTTGGTTCATTCAGCCAGCTGAAGAACAGTGAGGGACAGAGTAAGCGGTGAGATCTGTAGAGCATACAAGAGCCAATGTTTGACCGTATTCCTGTAATGGTAATAAAAATATGAAGAGGAAGAAATGGGTAAACTCTACATTACCTACATCAGCAGTAGGTAACTGCTGATACTTATCTAGCAGTGGTGTAGTAGCCTTCTGCTAGTCTTTTTTTTTTTTTTTAATTAGTAACAGAACAAGTCATGGAAGTGTTAGAATTGGCCTGCTGTTATCACCTGCAAGGAGAAAACACAGTATTAACAAAGTGTGCATGAGCCAAACATGAAGATATGTGCCAGGCTGCAAACCTAGGAATTGTGTACCTGGAATGCAGATCAGGCAGCCATGAGCAAAGCAGTCTGAAAGTTGTCTGAAATTGTCTAAAAAAAACCCCATGTTGCTATATCACAGAAATTAAAGTGCTGAAAAACAGTGCAGGCCATCAAAATGCCTTACTGTTAAAATGCTGAGCAAATGCTAAAGTTTACAGATAAAACGAATGCTGACACCACATGGGAATGTTCGGATCCCCTCAGGGAAGGTGTTCTAAAATGTAGAGAAGTGACAGGAACTGACTGGAAAGTAGAGTGTAGTTTAAAAATTCCATTGAACAAAGTTTAATTAGGATGTAATAAAGATCTGTAGTGATGGTGAATAACTTATCTTTGCCTACGGAAAGTTTTTTGCTGACATCAGTTAAGAAGGAGCTAACTTGCATGTCTAAAGTACAGAATTTACTCTGTAAGAGCATATTTGAAATGCGTTGCCCATTACTCCTGCCCTTGAGAGTAAAATAAGTCTGAAGTGCCAGGAGAGTTATGGTAGGAGCCTGACTTGGCCAGGCTGTTAAAAGGTATCTGTCTAAATTTTTTCTTGCTTTGTTAAGCAACCTCAAAAGACCAAACTTTTTTTTTTTTTTTTGGGGGGGGGGAAGTTGTGTTTTATTATAAAATAAAACAAGTAACTTACTTAAAAAAGCAGAGGAAAAACTGAGTAGGGTAGGGAAGAGTCCTACTATGTTTTAGATAAGAGCTTTGAATTGTTTTCCTTAAAAAAAAAAAAAAAAAGAATTCTACAGGCTTAACTTAAAATCAGCTATTATTATATTTATTATAATAAAATTATAGTACAATTTATTTATTTATTTATTTATTTATTTTATTTTTTGCAGGGCTTGGTTTAAAGAAAAAATTTAAGAATATCAAGCTTATTGCTCTGAATGAGTTGGGGGTCTGATCCCGTATGCTGCAGTTCTTCAAAAATGAAAATCCCTCACAAGAAGAAACGTCAGCAAAACTGCACTACAACATAAGTGGAACATACTGTATAATATACTGTACATGAAAGATAGCTCTATTTGGATGTTTTCAAAGTACTTTTTTGATTTCAAAAGCTAGCGACTAAAGACATGCTGCAGAAAACAGTTCCTGTTGAAGAGATGATTGAATTTTGTAAGCTGTCTAAGACAAAATAAGCTAAAATCAGGAAAGATATTATTTCTCAGAAGGTTTTTTTTTTTAATTATTATTTTTTTCCTCTTGAGAAGTGTTTCAAAGAAAATGTGACCACTAGAGGGCAGAGGTGGCTAGCTTTTTAAATCCATTAAGACTAATTATTTCTAGAAGTACTCTTTTTGTGACAAATTAGTAATTTTGGATTGGTAGTGAGCTCCTGAGCTAGCTTAAGACTACAAAAGAATGAAAGACAGATTTAAGTTCAAACATTTATTTGAATATCATCAATAAAGGTACATATGTCAAAATAATTTAAGATAATTGCCAAGGCCATAATTTAAAATAATTGCAGAATTACTGATGACACATGCAATCAGTAAAGGAACAAGGTGGTGGGAAGAAAAAATCTGCAAATAATAGGAAATCTGAAATCAATTCTGAAAGGAAAGGAAAAAAATAATCTAATGGGAAAAATGACAGGTAATATTTCCTTATACTCCCACCCCCACCCAAGGAATTTGTTTGTATTGCTTCAGATTTTTGTACTTACTGAAAAAAATACAGTGGATTAAATAGAATATTTTTATTTATGGGTTATTTCATAGCTTGTCAATAGGACTTATCCATGGTTATTGCATCTGTGTAACATGGTTTTCCAAATACCTTAAGCTGATTTTAATGTGTATAAATGCAATCATTCTTACACAAAACTAAATATAGAGAAATTGATGTACAGTCTATTTAAACTTTTCCAAGGTAATAAGGTGAACAATAGTATTTTAAGAACCTAACATTCAGAGTTTTCTTCTTCTACTTACAAGCATCAACTCCACATGTCCAAGTATTTTCCACTGTATCTTGTGGGTTTTGTTAAATTTTCTCAGGAGCTAGATTGGGAAGAACATAACCTTTTAATTGTTAAAAAAAAAAAATTACCTCAGTGATACCTTGTATGAAGCTTCTAGAATAATATAAGATGATGCTAAAATGTGTTTTGCAATAGTAAATATGTGAATATTTTCTGCACTGTCATACATAGCTAAAGAATTTTCTGTACTCAGTCATACATAGCTAAATAGACATTAGTAGGCTGAAATTCAGCTTAAGGAACACTAAAATTTAGGTGTCCAACATAGATGTCTACATGTGAGATACTTATCTAGCTCCCCCTTTATAGTCAGTGGAGAGTTTGGGCTCAGTTCATTTTCCTCCTAAACACAGGCTGATAATAGCATGAGAGACATCTTAGACCATCTGGGACATCCACGTGGCTTTGACAATGAAGCTACAAGGGAGCTGCACCATTTGCAAAGCACCTGGAGGCCAGAGAGGATATGCTGGGGCTCCATAGGCATCTATGTAAGCAATGGGACCAGTCCCAGTGTTCGACCCAAAACTTTGTTTATAGGCAAAGGGGAAGCACATCTTACATATGAGTAAACCCAAGAATTGCTATTGTTAGCATAATAGAAATCTTAAGAATCTAATCATTATTAGTCCAGATCTAATCATGATAGAAAAAGACTTAATAGCTGTTATGCTCTCCCTTCCCCTGCTCCTCTGTGTCCAAAGGTTGGCAGTTTCGTTCTGGGAGGGGTGGTGGTGTTACGCCAAGTTGTCAGCATCTGGAGCCCTTTGCCAGGTGCAATATGATGTTCACGTAGATGGTTTCTTCTTCCTCACTCTAAGATCCATGCAGGGACATTTTTATATATTTGCTAGCATGCTTTTAGATCTTCACTCTTTCTTCTCTGGTCTGCAGCACATTACATCTGAATGTCATATACATGGCGGTGCCTTTTAGATACGCTAGATATTGTTTCTTTGTTCTCTTTGTTACCCCTAAATCCACTTTTGCCCACCTCCCAGTCTGCATTTATTTAATTGAGCTTGGGTGAGCTGTTTATAGCTGTGGGGTCTCCAGGACCAAGCCTGTGCCCCATCTCTCATCATCCCAGGCCTGTGCTCCTCTGCACCACATCCTGTGCGGCCTCTTTCAAGGCCTCTGCTATGGCACCGGTTCTGTCTTTCTCTGCATTACATCACTGTGTTAGCTGTAAATATCTCATTCGACATAAAACAACTGCTTGTTACTGCTATCCATATAAAACTGTTATTGTTCCACACAAAGATAAACATAAATAAACAAAAAATAGTCATAGACACCTGGTAAATTAGAGAAATTGCTGTCACAGCTAAACTAAGTAAAACAAAGCTGCAGGCAGGTCAAGACACGCTCAGCCAGAGTGAGTCTGACAAGCCTCAGTTCAGAAACCTTGCAAACTCAACAAAAAACTTATGGCCTGTTCTAGTAATGGCCGTAACATATTACAGGGCTACATGACTGCTGTAAACCAGTCAATGAACACTAGAGAGCTATGCAGCTAACCAAATGTAGGACCTCACTTCAACTGCCTAAAAATAGGTGCGTAATGCCATTTGAGATGTCCTGGGAGGTCCTCTTTGCTCCCGGATGCTGTTTAGCAGGGTGCAAGCCTCCTGTAAGTCCTCCCTCTCACCTGCTACACATGGGTAGGTGCTTCAGCTACTCTAGGACATCTCTAACACTGGACTGACTATTTAGGCAAGTGAGCCCAGTCCTTGCTTTCCACTTCAGAACAAATTAAATAGTTCTCTAGGCTCCTTTGACAGCCCTGACCCACTGACTGCAGTGGGATTTGAGACACATGAATCACATGTACATAGTTAAATGTAGGAATCTTAAATTGTGAGCTGTATCATACCTATACTGTTGTTTTACAATTTATTAAAGATACATTTAGTCTCAGTTTTATAAATTATTTTTATTGTTAGGCAACTAATTCTATACTTAGAGGTAATAATGTGTGGCTTTATAACTCCTACTTAAATTCTAGTTTATGATATAGTTTGAGATATAGTTTAAGCTTCCCCTGTAGATTTTCCCATATGGGGACACAAATAAGATCTATCCTCCCTACCCTGGTGTTTACTCTGATGAAACTTGTAGAATCTTATTGTCTTTGATGTCCCCATATCTCCCGCTCTGGAGGCATTCCTATAGTCAGGAAGGCAGTTACATAAATGTATGCACATACAAGGAAAGAATGAGCGGAAAAAAGAAAGATCATGATTACATCAGTCTAGTTTCCTTGTGCTAAATGCAACTGTCAGGATAAGATTTAACATAACTCATACAATAAATTCATTTTTCACACTAATTATTCATTTCTGTACCTACACCTGTAATCTCTCTGGGATATATTTTCAAATAAAGTTCCAGAAGGACACATATAAAATTATCAGGATGCTCCTGACTAAACGGAAGCTTAGTTTAACCACCTGATTCTGGAACGAACAGATCCTTGCCTCGTAGCAACTAACTTAAGTGGGAGTATACTGTGAAATAAACCACCAGATACATATTGACATCACTGGATGGCTTTCAATACACCACATGGTTTATCTTTTCATTTTCATGGTGAAAGGCAGGATAGCACACCTAACTAGGCCTTTACTGAGCGTTGTTCTTTGCTCCTAACTTTCATTAGATGATCTAGAGGAGTTCTTTTACTTTGCTTTTACATTTCAGTTTCTCTGGAGAGACAAATCATACCATCTGAAGTGCCTGAAAGAAATCTAGAGTGACTCAGGATTTTAAAAAATCCTACCTTTTCTTTTTTTTTCTTTTCCCTAAAATTGGAACATTGATGTTACTCTAAGTCACAAAAAGTGCCATGGTAAGTAATTCTTCAGTCTACAGTGTTTACCATTAAAAATTAAGGACTAAAGGGTTAAAAAATCCTTTAACAAGAAGCAACACACTAATATCAAACTCCTGAGTTTCTCATTTCATTTTGAGGTGTGTGATTGCAAATGGTGATGTTTTGATCACCACATGGTAATTGATATTCTATTTAGTGATATTAACAATCATGTCCTTTTTTCAGGCTGCACTTCTCTAGTATTTCTGAAGTAGGTGTGCCAAACTTTATAGCAGAACTGCCTTCACTAACTAAATGACCGTCTGCATCCTATGCTTAATGAATAGTTCTACTGACCCAAAATGATGTTCAAAATGCATTTTTTCTGATGGGTGAATGAATTTAAATTACCAGCCCCTTTGTAGCAAGGCATCATGACATGAAATGACACACAGCACTACAGCGCATCACCCAGAAAATCTGAATCGATGTTTGCCTTATTTTTCACAGACAAGAAAGGTGAAAGAGAGAGGCTAGCTTTTCAAAGCAGATCCTGTTAAAGGAGTTTTCTCTTCAGTGTTTAAAGTAAAAGAGTTTTCATGAAATTGTTGCTGGGGATTTTAAAACAGTTGTTGTAGTTATAGATCTATATTCTGGGATATAGGGTGGCATCTCAAATTATCACCATAAAAATCATGAAATTGTCTCTGACCGTTGCATGGGATGCATGCTGTGGATATGTGAGAAGAACCAAGAGACGCACAACAAAAAAATGTGTCCATGCATTTATCCAAGACTTTTTTTATTCCAGTTTATTCCAGTTTCCATCTACACTACAGTAACTTCAATTTAACAGTATTCAGGATACATATATTATACCCATATAATCACATTTTAATGGGAATAGCCTAGGATTCTTCATATTACCTAAAAAAAGAATGATTTTTGTATATCCAACTTTCATTCTGAGAGCTAATATGCAACATTATAATCAGTTCTATTTGGGTGAGAACACTGTGTAGCTCATTTCATTTCAAAGGGAAGCACTATAGAAGAGTGAAAAGATTTCCCTACACAACTAGCAAAATGTGTACACTTTTTTTACATTATAGTTAGATTGGTTTACTAGAACATAATAGGTGAGACAACAATTTTAAGTTTACTTTCTTTTTTCTTGTGGTAAACATTATCACTTTCTAGTTACAGGAACGTTTCTATTATTTATCAAACATGTATTAGTTCCATATATATATATATATATATTTTTTTTCCCTGCCTAAGCTGTTATAGCAGCAAATGGAGAGACTGCACAGATATTCAATTTCTTTGCCTCTTGGTAAGAATTTAAAGAACAATATTAAAAGACAGAAAAATTATTTCAGATGAACCTGACACTTAGACACAAGTGTTAGATTGTCCAGATGTTTTACACTAGTTACAGTCTGAACACATTTCCACTAGTTAAACATTAAAGCTTCAGATATTTTCATTTAATAAAGGTTGCTGTAATTACAGCACAAATTAACCTTTGTCCTTCCCTCATTCTGAATGGGGAAAAAAATCCTATTTTTCAGGTTCCAGACTTTTATTTTCTCTGAAAAGGGATCGTSTGATTCTCTCAGTCCTGCTGTGCCGATGGGCTATTGTACCTACTGTATCAATTGCATTACTTACTAGATTTTTGTATTTAGAACTTTTTTCTTTTTCGGTCTCTGATCTAGTGATAAGACAAGCTTCTGAAATCAAACTGTTGTTTGATTTTACAGACAGAAAAAAGTGTTTAAAGGAAAAGGACTTTAAAACACCAGTGTTTAAGTCATTAATATCCTAGTCATTAAGTTAAGTCATTGAATATCCTAGTTTCTTCAGACTGTCCTGTTAGATGTTTATCTATCTCCTGTGTTTTTCTAGAAGAAGAAATATTTTTCTTGGAAGAATAAGTCAGAATTCCTGTAAGTTCCTCAGTCTATGGGTGGTTTTCAGAAAAGAGAATTCACAGAGCTTCTAGAGAACGTCTTTTTTTTTTCCATTCCTTTTTAACAGCCCTGAAGTAGAGTGGTTGATATTGAACTAGCTTTTCTACAGCCAGTGTAAAGTGAAACCACTGTATTTATCTGTATCCATTGATCAGCAACATGCAGTAATCATGAATTCTTACAGAGTAGTTCCAAGTCAGTCATCCAAATCTGTCATGTAAGTACAGCCAATTCTCAAATACAGAAAAACGGCAAGTAGGAAAAAAGATTTTTTTAAAAATATAGTAAGAATAAGAAATGAAGAGTTTTCTAGCTGGGTACAAATACATTATTTGAAGACAGCAGTTCCTTTTGAATCAATTGCCTGCTAGGGATCTTTGCTAGAAGTCAGCCCTCGAGTTAGCTCGTTGCTGTCAGTGATTTTTCAGCAGATGGCCCATTTGGCTATGGAAGTAGTTTTTTGATACACCAAAACAAAAAGACAGCATAAAAGAACTAGGAACAAGAAAGGTCACAAGAAGAAACTTTATGAGTATGCCAGGGAAAATGCGTGTCCCTTGACAGATGAGGGGGACAACCAATTGATGGATAGTGCATAATAGGCATAAGTGCTCAACGCTTTTTTTGTCAGTCTACACAAGCTAAGCCTGCTCCATGTACACCTGCACAGTTTGGGGAAGAAAGGAGTAGCTAGCAGTGAGAGACATGTGGTTCCATTCTGGTGGCCACCTCAGTCTAAATTCCCCTGTGGAAGAGGGAGCAGCCAAAAGTGGAGGGCCCACAAGATAGGGACTACTTTGTTACACTCAAAATCTTGCTATGGGCAAAAGGGAACACATCATATATAGGAATTAAGAACTGAGTTTAGTTTAATTCATGTTTTAGCAGTGTAATTGTCCAAATTATCTAATTAACATAGAAAAGCCTTTTTAAGACAGATAATATTCTCATATAAAGACACCCCTTTTACTGGGTGTCAGACTCACCCTTCCATTGTTCTCTGGGTCCTAAGGTCAACAGCTTCAGTCTTCCTCAAGCAAAATTGAGCAGAGAGAGAAGGGGTTTATGACAGGTCATGAGCATCTTGAGGTGTTTGCCAAGAGTAGTATAACATTCTTGATGAGAGACACTTCTTCCTCAGTCTTGGTGGCTGCTTGGGGCTATTTTATTAGTTAGTTTTCTTCTCTGTTTCCTTCTCATTGGCTCCCAGCTGGAGAGTGAAAGGTGCACAACAGCTTTGCTCAGTCTTAAATAACATAAGGGCTTTTTTTTTTTTTGTTACACACTGACTACCTAGGTTTGTGAGACTTGTACCACGTATGGTATTCTCAGAGCTTAACCTAAAATAGGTCCTAACAGTAACTTGGTGACAATAGTCACTTTACCATCAGACAGTTGTTAAAACAGACTAAGCAAGCTCAAGCCAAGATAAACCCAGGCAAATCCTGAGTCTGTGCACTGTTAGTTCAATGGATTATACTAGCGCTGGCAAAAATCCTATTTTCTGAGCTACAGCTTAGAGGAGCTGGATGTATTCAGATCCATGAAATTGGATGGGATTCATCCAAAGATATTGAAAGAGCAGGCTGATGTGATTTCAAAACTGCTATGAAATATGAAAAATTGTGTTGACTGGGGGAGGTTTGTGATGACCAGATGAAAAAGCAAATGCTATGTTACCATTAAGAAGGACAAGAAGGAGGACCTGGGGAACCTGGTAATCAGTCAGCTTCACCACAATCATTGTAAAGAATCCATTTCTAAGGTAGTCTAGCAAATAGTTTGCTATTTCTAGCCATAGACATTGTATCTCCTTGACATTGCCAGATCTCAGAATCTGTCTCAGCTTGTCTTAGCCTGAGCTGGTTTTAGTTCATTTTAGCTGTGATAGTAATTGTGTAGAATCAGCAGACTGTTGCTTAGATGTTTTAGATTAGTGTGATGAATATCATATTATACAGTAAAGATCAAACAAATCTATGTGATCACTGAGTAACAAACATTAATCCTTTATGTTAATTGCACCAGGAAAAGCTATTGTGTAACAGTAAATGATAGCTACTGGGTAAAGATGTTCAAACTTCAGATGCCAAAAGAGCAAGTAAGCAAAGCAAGTAAGTTTTGTGTTAAGAAAACTTAAAAATAACCCAAAGAGAACCAAGTCAAAGTAGGAAGGGACCCTCACCACCATGTTCAACTCTTCCCAGGGAAGAACTCAGGACACTGATGATGTATCTTAGCCTTTCCTGAGCAAGACTGATGCCAATGACCTTAGGTTCCAGAGAGGTGGTGGAAGGATGAGCATAACACCTGAAAAAAGGAAAAGATACCAGTTAGTTTTTGAATAACAAATTTGGCTGTAATATTAATGAGGCCCTTCTGTAATAATTAGATCATTTAGACTATGAGTGTACAGTTAGAATAAAACTCATATTGTTTGCTTTCACCACTATTGCATCATCCACATAGCCAGTCATTGCATCATAGAAGGCAATTGGATTGGTCAATTATTATTAATTAGCTTTATTGTAACTGGACCAACATTAATGATTGTATGACCATCCTGATTGCCCTGCATGATGAAATTAGTGACTATAGGGATGATGGATGGAATCTACCTTGATGTTAATAAAGTTTATGACATCATATTCTTCAGAATTCTTATTTGTAAGCTGAGTAAGTGTGGGGTGGATAAATGGACTGCCAGGTCAGTTGAAAACTAGCTTTACATCCAGGGTCAAAGGGCAATGATCAGTGGGTCGATGCCCAGCTGTCAGCCAATAACAAACAGAATGTCCCAGAGATCTGTTCTGGGTTCCATGTTGTTCCATATTGCTTAGTATTATCAACAAGTTGAATGATGAGACAGAATGACCCCTCAGTATATTTGCAGACAGTAACAAAGGGGGCATTGTGGAAGGGTTTGACATGTTGAAAAGCAGAGCTTGAATCCAGAGGGACTTGACGAACAGAAGCCTCCTGAAGTATGAAAAGGAGAAGTCTAAAGGTCTGCACCTGGGAAGGAGCAATCAAGTGTTTGTTCCAGCCTTGGTAGTGGTTGAGAAGCAACTAGCTTAGTAGCAGCACTGATGAAAAGGCTATGGGGTTACAGCAGGACCAGACTGAATGGCTACTGAGCTGCATTTGGAGGACCGTGGCCAGCAGAAAAAGGAAGTTATTATTGCAGTGTACTCAGGGTCTACCCTGGGACCTGTCCTGTTTAATACCTTTATCAGTGATCTGGAAGAGGTTATGGAGTGCACTCTTATCAGGTTTTTGGACACCAAATTGGAAGGGACTAGACAATACTGTTGAAGGCAGGGCTGCCATCCAAAGGGCCCTAGACAGGCTGGAAGAATCAGCTGACAGGAACTTCATGAAATTTAACAAGGATAAATGCAAGGTCCTGCTTCTGGGCTGGACTAATCCCTTGCAACAGTACAGGCTGGCAACTGACTGGCTGACTGAGGAGCAGCTCTGCTTCCTGGGGCCTGGACAACAGTGAGCTAAACAGGAGTCAGCACCATGCCCTGGCAGTGATGATGGCTAACTGCACACTGGGCTGTATCAACAGCAGCACAGCCAGTAGATCAAGGGAAATGATTGTTCCCCTTTACTTGTGGCTGATTAGACCACATGTCACTATATCTAGTGTGGGGCCCCCAAGACAGTAAAGGGGGTTGATCACCTGGAGGGAGTCTAGCAAAGGACCACCAGGATGGTCAGGGCTGGAGCACTTGCCTTGTGAGGCAAGGCTGAGGGACAAGGGCTTGGTCAGCCTGGAGAAGAGACAGCTGCAGGGGGACCTAAAAGCAGTCCCCTGGTACCTATGGGGAGGTCATCAAAGGAGAAGGATTAGGATTCTTCACAGAGAGGCATGGTGGAAAGACAAGATACAGCAGATATAAATTTAAACAGGTGAGGTCTTAACTGGATATAAAGAAATAAAATCCAGAATGAGGATAATTATGGGAGCAGACTGCCCAGAGAGGCTGTGCAGTCTCCACCCTGGGAGATTTTCAAGATCCAGCTGGACAATTCTCTGATCCCCAAAGCAGGTTTGGTGACATCAACATGTCCTGTCAACCGTCCAGAACTCCTCAGAGAAGCGCAAGGTGACAATTCAGGTCCAAAGTCAACCTGAGAAGTCCATCTGCAAGTCAGGAACAGCTAGGGACAGAGCTGAGCAGAGACACACCTACAACATAGTCCAGGTACTGGGTATGCAGGCCTGAGCTGCAATGGGACTCCTGAGGCCATAGGAAAGGAGGTTGGTGGGGTGTCAGGAGAAGCTGACCAGGGCTAGCGAGACCTAGTGTGCCCTTGGGGCACTGACTGCTAAAAATAGAAAATTTAAAGAATATTCTTGATGAATTAGCCTGAACTCAGATTACTCAGCGACAGTGGGTGTAAGAGATACTTAAAATAAAGCAGTAACACTTAAACTAGCATTAGTCTACTAAAATATTTTATTGCTATTGCTATTATCTATTATTGGAAAAAGAGCTTACAGGCTGTCAAATCCTGAAAACTGAAGAAGCTTTTCTGAAACTTCAACTTTTAAAACATAATGAATCAGGAAAAGTTTGGAAAAGATTGAAGCAGGGTGAAAAACAATTCAAGAGAGGGATTTGTGTTTTATAATGCCTTTATTATTGAAGGGTGAACATAACACATTTGCAGGGTTATAAATCTTGTCCTTCTATTTCAATGGCTATGTCATATTTTATCATTTATACTGTTGTAATATGACATCATGTCATCTACCAACATTTCACAACATCTTGACAATTTAAGAATTCATAGCTACTCAAAAGTACATAATGATTGTTTATCTACCTTTGAAGTCTTTTCAGTAATCAGTAGTTTATCATGTTTCATTGATTATTCCTATGTTGAAAGTATAAAATGAATTCTGTAAATTTGTGGGATATCTTAGTCAAAGTTTAGATTGGAGCAGTCTTCAAAGATGTAAATTCAACTTTCTTAGGCTGAACTTGTAAATCTATCAAAAACAATTAAAAGTTTTTTTTTTAAGTGAAGTATGTAGAAATTTCATCAAAAGCTACATCTACAGAGATGTTATTGTTAGATACTACAGGGACAGAAGGAATATCCAAATATACTTCTCTATCTCTCTTCTATGCTGTTGTTCCTCACAAAGGTCTTGAATTCTCTGCCTAGTCAGTGGATTACTTTGTAGATCCTTTGCCTTGACACTGGAAATCCTCATTATAGTGCAAGGACTTGTAGATAACACTGGATAGGTTCTCAGTGGAAAAAAATAATGCAGAAGATATATAGATGCGCCACTAAGAACAGAAAGCTGCAACCCAAAATGCAAACCCTCCCTTAAAATAAAAGTCCTATTTTATAAACAAAGATGAAGAAAAATCAAAATGCATATGGTGTCATTAAATGTTGACTGTCAGTGATTGCCTTCTTTTGAAACACATTCATCCTAATCCACCTATGTGGTGCACTTTTGCTTGAAGCAACTTTCACCTAACTGATAATCTTACTCCCTAATAAGTCAACATGACTAATAGACACAAGGAAAGAACTTTCTGATTTAAGGGCAGAAAATCTTGTTCTCTTCCATGAATTCAATCAGCTTAAATTTTACTCCACACCCCCCTCCCCCTCCACACACAGAAAACTGCAAACAGTAGTTTAACAAAACTCAGAGGGAAGATTTCGTTCTAAGGCTACAAGAAATGCAGAAAAGGTATTCAAGGGTTTGTTTTGTTGCCCTTTTTTTTTTTTAGGTTCATTTAAACTATTTTATTATTTATATGTGATCATTTCTCTCTCTGGGTGGTCATCTTTCGCAACTGCAGGTACAATTAATTACTGATGTAACATTTGATTTTTTTTTTTCACATAGCTACTGACAAGGAAGAAATACTTTTCTTTCACATCTTTGCCACTTAGAGTAAAAATAAAAACAGAAAATAAACACAGACCTCGTTCAAATTATAATCAACTGCAATTTCATCATGGTTAAGCTCATTTCTAGATGGGTGGTTTTTTAACATTTCAGTTTTGTTGATTTGATCTACAGAAATGCAAGTAAAAATATGAACACCTGGCAACTGAGTGGAGTATTTCAAGTAAACATTGCCAGACTACTCCATTGCATTACTGTAACTCTGAAAAAAAAAAAAATCTGAATATTATGAGCATGAATAAGATCACTGAAACTCAGAACTCAGACGTGGAAGAGATAAACAGAAACGTATATRTGCATATGCCAAATGAAACAGCAGATTCAGTGAAGTAAATGGCAATATTTGCAATGATTTCAGTAGAGCCAAAATGTGAAAATGTTCTAAACTCTGTTAGCTGTTTGCATGCAGATGATCCTGCATGAATGTTATCTGATTCCTGAAATAAGATTATTACTTAAAATTACAGACAGAATGACAGCTATTTCTGATGTTAATGTAAAGTTGCAGTTCAGTCAAAGATTTGTCATTTGGCTGCTATAAAAAAGATGTTGAGTCCCAAGAATAAATTTAGCCTTGCTGTCGATGCCAGGGGTCATCTACTTTCAATTTTCACATTCACATGATTATTATTTTTGGAATCACTAAAATTAAGATGTTAACAGGAATTGATTCCAGATGACCCTTACTGCATCTCTTAGGCTTGTTATGACTTTGGATAGAGTTCACTGCTTTTATACTAGTAGAACATTATTCTTCAGCTAGATATTGAAATTTTGCCAAAGACAGTCAGTACTGGAAACTCGTGATAAGAAACATATAAGTACATAAGACACTGTTCCAAACTACTTACAAGGTAAATAGACAGAAGGAAAACCAGTTATTCTCAGGCAATGTATAAGTCGAGGTGGTAAGCTAAATACATTTCATATTAAGTACAGCTTTCCTCAGGGTCTCCAGCACTTTTTTCTTCACTTTTTGGCATTATTTTTAAATTGAAATAAACTCCTAATCTCCTCTTTGGAATCACTTTTTTCTACCATTTTGGTATATATCAATAAAGGGAACAATTACAATTTTTTGTGAATAACTGGTTAAAATATAACAGTGCTAACTGAACAGGGGTTGGGAACTGTCTGAAGCTTGGTGAAGTTTGCACAGACTTTAAAATGAGTAGATATAAAATGGAATAGCTTAAATACATGATGAAAGTATGTCAGCAGGTTTAACTTTGGTGGATGACAGTTGTCACAAGAAAAAAACAAATCCGTTTGTCATTTTCTCCCTCTCCAGTAGATTAATTATACAAACCATTTTTGTCTGAATTAGTAAAAGTGATGTTCATGTTTTAAAAACAATACAAAAATCTTATAAATTTTTCAAAATCTATACATTGAGGACATTTTAGTTCAGGCATTCTGCCAGGAGAGGGTGATGTTGAACTATAATTCTGAAGCAACCTTGCCTCTGTTCACTGCAAATTCAGTCTTCACTTGGGTGAATCTATGTACATTACTTTGCACATGAAAGCTTCCAAAACTTTTATTTTAAACAATACTTATTTTAAAGAGGACAAAGTCGCTGTAAGGTTTTCAAATATACTCTATTCAAATTTTCAGAAGGGATAGGGAATGGAAAAATCTCTACTGAACTCCAACCCTTTCAACCCCAAAGACAGTTAAAAATGTTTCATAATAATCTGATTGTATGTTTATATATATATACACACATATATATGTGTATGTGTGTGTGTGTGTGTGTATAAACATACGATCACTTTTTTAAACTAGGCTAATAATTATATTTTCCCTTATATATTATATAAGGGAAACGCGCGCGCACACACACACACACACACACTATAAGGGAAAATACAATTATTACCCTAGTTTTATGACCAAAAGTCATAAAAGTCATTATGATTTCTTGTCTTGTCTTTTTTGAACTATCTTCCTGCTGTAAATTCTTATTCAGTTACAGAGGAATTACAGTTTATGAAGGACAAGTGAAGATAATTGCTGTAGCGGTCATATAAAATAGTGCAAAATTAATGATAACATCTTTTCCCTTAAACTGGGAAATAAGGAAACAGTATTATTATTGTAGTCCCTTTTACCCTCCCCAGTCTTTATGGGGTACAGCAGTCAGCAGGCTGTAGTCTGTAATATGGAATCATGGTCACAGCCACAAGTTGTCCTTGCTCTGTGACACCATCTGACTCTCAAGTCACCTATACTGCATTTTTGATCCAGCAACTTCATGCTGAGCATCGACCAGCAGCACTGTACAGATTAACCAGTGTTCTCTCTATTCTTCTTTTGCAGAATTAACATTTATATCTCACTGATCTGTAATTACAAAGTTTACTACTCTATGTGATTGCTTTATGATGCAGTGTAATGAGTGGAAATGCATAACACTGGATGAAGAAAACAAATTTTATATACTCTGAATATCTCTTAATGTCATTGAAAACCCTAGGTATCAGAGTTTTATGATTTTTTCTTCCTTGAGGTGTCAAGTTTTATTGGCCTGAAGATTAATAAAAATTGCAAGTTAGAACTGGGAAAGATGTGAGCATGTTTAATGTTACCATATTAACTAAAGCTAATTTATCAATTACTTCTTCAAACCACACCAACTATTCAAGAAATCCTGATAAATGGATGTATTTCTAATAGCTCTGGAGGTTCAGCAAAAGATTCAGTAGTAGTTTTTCCCTTTGACTTCATTGTTAGTTGTATTTAGCCTTTAGCAGTTAATGAACCATAATCAGTGTTGCCTGGAAAAGAGTAAAAAACAACTGGACGACAGTGAGACCAAATACAGCTAACACATTCCTTGTCCTTACAGTCATATGGACTTGCCTGTCTGTGTATACAGTAGTCTATATATAGACCTAGTTTTCAATTAGCCACATTGCATTACTTTGCTGTTCTGTTTTGTGTTTTAGAGACACTTAGCAATAGAATTTTGCTTCAGTATTTTAGAGTGACAATTAAATTGACAATTGAACCAGGTTGATCAATTTTAGGCAAAAGACCTGGGATTTTGAAATTGTGATTATATTCTGCACAGATTTATAGTTCAGTCACTATTTCAGCTATCAGGCCATTGAAAAAACTGTACAGTACTTATACACAGACACTCATTGACATTACAAAGCTTTTCAATAAATAGCAGTAATAATAAAATGTGGTTCCAAAAATAATAGAAAAACAAAGAGGCTACCTGAAGAGCCTAAACTAACACACTATCAGCTTTGATTATCTGTTTTACAGCCTGAAACAAGAAATATAAAGAAAAGTAGCATTCACAACTTATATTTTCCCTTAGATTGATATCTTTCAAAACTAGATCAGGTCAGTTATTTTGAATTGTGAGGAGAGCAGTGTCTATATTACCCCAGGCTGGCCATAAATATTAGGAATGAATCAAAGACAGGTCTGCAGGCCTGTAAGATTGACAACTCTCTAAAATGTTTTAAATAAACATTTAGTTATCATGGTTGGTATTAAATGAGCTTTACAATTTATTGTGATTTCTCCAAATTAATATCACATGGCTTGTTTAATACAAACTATTTTATGCAGACATAATGTTAGTGATTTACACTAAGTTTTCAGATTAGTTAAGTAATATTTCCATAGCAACTCTGTAGGGACACCATATGACACTACATGATTTTGAATAAGACCGAATATATGCTAATTAGTTCCTGATGAGATAAAGTAATCCAGATTTGAGGATTATATTTAAGTGATGTGCCTTTCACAAAATTCTGACCCCACCAGATGTTAGATTCACAAAGCATCACCATGAAAATGTTTTTTGGGGAGTGATGTAACCAACTGATCATAGACTGAGAACTTCAGTTCTAACAAAGTCTGTTGATTGTGATCCTTTTTTTTTTTTTTTTGGCAGGGTTTCTTTTTTTCACTGAATCTCATACTCTTTGGTGTTAAAAAGACTTTTTTTCATGTTTATATGATGGCAGGATGGAATAGGGAATAGGGACGAATTAAGAGATATTCTCTGTAGGGATGATTTCAAACGCCATGGAAATTCAGCTGAAGAAAAGTAGCAGTCTTTTGAATCAGTTTTCTTCATCAACTTTTCCTCTCTTTAGAGCAAGGAGTGAGTAATCATTTGCTGCTAGCTTAAAGCAATGGCATATGATAACACTTCAATCCTGGCTCAGGTGGATTGGCAATAGGAAGAGGGAAGATCAGCAGATCTCCAAACACTCCTTGCTCTTCCCAGCCTACTTTGGCAATACTATTCTGCCCTTCAGAGAACCCAGATTATCTTACTCCTTATGGCATAAGGTGGCAAGAAGGACTGCTGTTCTTCTTTTTTCCTCTCCCATAGGGAAATAATTCAAGATGCTCTTAGAAAAGGTATTTATTTGGGTATTTATTTTTGATAATACATCATTTTGAATTTAGATGCTTCTTGTGCCAGCTAGTAGATGAGAAATCATGGATTCTAAATTTCCACTAGCAAGACTCCATTCACTGACTACTAATTGAATTCCTTTTGAAGTATGTTAGATATATGCTAAAACTATATGTGAAAATCTTACAGGGGATGCAGAATAAACCTGGATAAGGGGAAATTTTCTTATTGATAAATCTTGATAGGGAGAGATTTTTTTTTATATAATCAAGGAAAAATCAGATTGCCTCAGATGACTTAATATATGCGTAAAGAGGAAAACTCACACATGATTTTGTATGACTCTTATGACTCTAGAATTGTGAGTTATGATTTAAAAAATCCACAACATTTTTTCATAAAGGAATGTCTTTGTAATAATATCATCTGTAATGTCTTCTTACTTGCAGAGTCGAGTGACTTTGGAGTTTGCCTGCCATCACAGGTAAAGTTTTAAGATCTCATATTATTCTATTTATAGGACAACAGGTATTACACTGCCGACAGCAGATATTGTCCACATAATCTCCTATTTCTTACTCTACTCCATACAGTTTATAGCTTCAGCCTGATCACAGTAGACACTATTTTTCATGAAACACCTACAAGGAAACTAGAGCAGAAAAGCCATAATTTTGCACACTTATCCTTTCTTCTTCTCTGATGCAGATAATTCTAGATCTATTTTTCCTCTCTTATAAAAAGAGAAACTAATTAGGTGACATCTAAAAACTCTCAACAGATAACAAGAATATTTTTCCCTTCAAAAACAGAAATATTTTCATTGTAAGAGTTATATAGTGCTATCTTTACTTTGAAAATGATGCAGAAAGGGAACTACCTATTATTACTTTTATCCAGGTATATGTTTGGAAAATTTTCCACACATTTTCTCTTTTGCTACTTCTTCTTTAGGAACATAAAGTCTACAGGAGATCCCAAGAGATCCCAAATTTTGCTTTTATACTATTGATCTACTAAGAAACTTACAAAAATATTAAGAGATTTCCTTTTTTGTTTCAAATGAGCCTTTAAAATTTTTTATGGATCCTAACTAAACTGTGGAGAAGATAAACCAAGCTTTTTAAAACTGAAAATCATCTGAGAGTTGGCTACAATTCATTTAATACATATATGGATGGTAGACTTCTGGGAGACTTAAAATATCAACCAAAAAGTACGTCCTGTTTTGGCAAATATATGGTTGCCGTTTACAAAAAAAAAAAAAAAAAACCCTGCAGAAAATAAAATAATTTGTAGTACTAAAGCTAGATATTTCATTTTCAAATTAAGAACAAGAATAAGCATTATGGGCACTATAAACTGAAAAAGACAGTTCTGTCTGAAAGTCTTTATCTACTATTGTTTCAAAAAACAACTATGACCTGAAAACAGAACAAGTACAGAGAGGGAGAAATCTGTTTATATCTATTCAGTTAGGTTACATCGCACTGCAGTGTACTGTTTGTTATTCACTGTTCCCATTCATTGCTATTAATTGTACTGAGATGGTTACTACAATGTTGTAAGTGATTTCCATGACCCAATCCATCCCCAGTGTCACACAGAATGCCAAGCTCTACTACTGACTCGGTAGCTGTCCTGCAATTAATCTCACAGCTGCTCATGGTCTGTGACTCATTGAAGTCCATATGGCTTGGCACAGGTGCTAGAAGATGATCGGCTGTAGTTTAAGGTCTTTAAGTCAGATAAAGAGTGAGAAAAAACAAAGTCAGAAAAATGAATTTGGAAGCTGCCATTACTGTGTGATCTAAACAAAACTTCTTTATCTATAATATCCTAGTTGAAAAGAAGGTTATTTTTACAACAAAGGGTAAAACTTCAGAAGAGGCTTTATACATATGAAAAATGCACAGTAGGCAGTGTGCATGGCAATAGATTTTTGGAAGCAGAAATATGTCTATAAATTCCTGCCTACATTTTCTGCAATATGCTGGCTGTTTTTGCCACTGTCACTGAGGAAAGGTGAGGAATGATGTAACCACAGCTAATGAGATGCGTGCTCTCAGTAAAGAAAGTCATCACTTCACCCTATTCTCATCTTCAGTAGTGGAAAGAATAGAACGTTCACTCTTCCTGGCTTATTTTCTGTCTTTACTGGAAGTATTCCCACTTCTGTCCTTATCTTTCACCCCTGAGGAAATTAAATTGAATTTTTCTTTCCTCCTCATAAAGATGATTTTCTTCCTTTTTACAGAATGGAAATGTCTGACTCCCTTGTACTAATGTTCTTCCTAGCCAATGTAAGCAATGTAGATTCACAAGATTTGAACCACAAAGGACATTTCAAGATAAGATGAGCTCTGTTATATTTGAATAAATACTTTAAATATTTGCATAAATACTTACTCTCACCTATTGCTCAAAGGTTCATTTGGTCTGCACTGGCTGACTGCACAGAAACTGAGCAGGAGTCAACATCTGGCTGAATCACAAATGAAAAATAACACTACAGAAAGTTATATAAGCTCGTTGCTATTTTGGAAATAAAACAGAACTTGGCCTAATGAGTCTAATGTTAGAGCCAAAGTTGTACCATCAAAATTATAAGCAAAATCATTGATACAGCATGCTGAACTCATCAAAAAAATACCTCTTTGTGCTTTCAAATACTTGTTTTACACACCTGATACACATATATTTTTTAAGCAGAGATCTGATATTCCTTCCACAAAAAAGGACTTAGATATAACTATCTACTTTTTTTTTTTGCAGTAGAGAAAAATCCTTGAATTTGTTGTTATATACTTTTTACACTGTCCATTAGATTTTTTCATACCTTGTAGATTTATTTCTACAGTGACTAACATGACCCTCACACTTTTAAAAGTTACATCCTAAAAATAAATGGCTACTTGAAAATAGAAGCCATTATCAGAAAGAAGTTGAGATCATCTTCAAAGCAGAACTTAAATATGAATTAATTAGTGCATTAGATGTGTGTTGGGCCTATGAATTTTACTGATTTTGTACATAGCATCTGCAAGAGCAACTAATTGAATGTTATGGATATTTGCATAATCTACTGATGTTCCACACTTAATTGTCTTCTACAGAGTTTATTCGTTAGGTGTTTTTCCAAGTTGCCCAATATAATCTACATTACTTGGATTTCTGTGGAGCAGCAATAACATGTAATGTACAATTAGGTTATGCACAGGCATGCATGTTCATGAATAGGCTTAGGCATAGTCAGCATGTAGAAACTAATGTGTGTCTAATAGGACACTAATCTTAAATATCAGTGCATTATTCATAGCCAAAGGGAAAACAAATTGTTTTACATAATAGTTTCAATATTTCATGTTTTCTTACTCAAGCTTATTGAAAAAGACTCTCTTTAACAACTGGTGAAAATTATTCAGTGATACCTCTCAATAAAATCTTATATGCTCCATGTCACAAACCCAAAACTGTCCGTGAAAGTTCAGTTAATGTCTTTTACCATCTGCTTTATTGCTGACTGAGAATAGTATCTTTTTAACACTGACAAAATAATATTAAACATATGTAGGTTATGCCACATCTTTTGTTTTGATTACTGATCACTGGAAATTCAGTGGTTATTTTTGGTTTGTTTTCCTTTTTGCTTTAAAAATATTATAACATATTAGTATATCTGTATTTTTGCGTGCTAGCTGTAATCTGTATAAACTATTGACAGATGAATTTATAGTTAGCAGTTCATCTGGAACTGTGAACATCTTAGATTGTAATTTAAGAAAAAAACATCATAAGCACATTGCAAACTCGTACAGCATATGTGTGTGGATGTCTCCATCCTCTGTCTTAGGAATAGAAGACAAAGTAGTTTTGCTTTTAAAAGAATGCAGTACAGCAGCTAAAAATGTTCCGCTACTTATTTCAAAAGCTACTTTTCATCTGTACACAATTTCTGTGCCTATGGGTTACACCAATGATTAACATTTGAAGTGATGTTTTTTCAAGGGTCTTACAAGAGCAAGGCACTCAGCTACTGCCAGAYGTGAAAGTCAGAAAACCTGAGTATACTGCAAACAGAGTATTTGTACTACACTGTGAGACTGGCTACCTAAAGTTTCTGTGTGGTAACTAATTGGCTGATTGCACTGTATTGCGAATGAAAAGAATAAGCAGAACATAGTATACATAAATGTACACGGATTTTTTAATTTAAATTTTATTCAAATGTACTTTAAAGGTTATTGACTGGAAGTCCAGAGTAATTAGGAAAGAAAATGTTCCTGGTCCAAAGAAGTCAAGACCCAAATAAGTCAAGTGAAATTCTGCTGTTAACTTCACACTGGATTTTCTCTTCTAGTTGGACAAAAGCTGCCTTACACCATTTGGCTTTAAAAAAAGTTTCAGCTGGCCATGTGGTAGGCAGGAGACCCTCTAAAACTACAGTATTTTAAGGTCAATGGATACTTATGCTTCTAGATTTGCAAATGTTAATGTGAGAAGGGAGCACAGGTAGATTAATGGAGAGGTTTTGAGGCTGCTAGCATGCTGTATGATGCCAAGCCATGGCTCAGTTGTTTTGGTTCTTGGGTCATTGGCAAGCAGAGTGCATAAAAAACCAGACCAGTCACCTTAGGCATTTTTTCCACTGACATTCGAATATTGCCAAGCTCACTCAAATCCATTAGGAAGGTGTGGAAATATTACTAAATAAATGAAGAAGTAGAAGGAGACAGAGAAAGAGAAAGAAGGATAAAGGAGAAAGAGAAGGAGAAGGGAGAAGGGAGAAAGGAAGGGAAGGGAAGGGAAGGGAAGGGAAGGGAAGGGAAGGGAAGGGAAGGGAAAGGGAAGGGAAAGGGAAGGGAAGGGAAGGGAAGGGAAAGGAAACATGTTCCAAAAGGTTAATTCAGAGCAAGAGAGATTTGTTACTTCAACACTATATGGACAAAACAGATTCTCTCAGAATAGGTTAGGAGACTTTAACTTTGAAACTATTTGAAACTATTCCTACATCATGCAGAAATGGGAGTTCTTTGTGAATGAGTAAACTAAAGAGAAGAAAGAGAACGTTTGAGATCTATTACACAGATATTAAAGAAGAAAATAGTGTGAATTAAAGAAATATTTACACATTTACAAAAAGCTGAATAATACAATAAAACAGGATTACTGAAGAAGTATGCCTTATTTTCCCAAGACAAATCAGCTTGGTGTCATCTGTTTCCAAAATAGAGGCTGTTTACAGCCACTGTGTCACATTTTATTAAATGACAAAGAAGCTATTATTTAGTAAGCAGTCATGGTGGTAAAAGAAGTAGGATAAAACAGACTGTTCCAGTTCACTCTAGCAGGACATTTAGAGGCCCATATAACTTTTTATTTTGAAGAATGAAACATAAAGAATATTAGCTTCAAGATCCATTTTTTCAGAATACTTTGCCTCAGGGAATGTGATTTTTGCATGATGATGATTATCAATGTATATAATGTTATACATGTGCATTTGTATGTATATATGTATGCATATATGGGTGTAAAATCATTTGGTTATTTAGAAGCTGCACTATGATAATGGAGAGTTGTTAACCTGATTGTTGTCTTACATACTGAAAGTTTATTTCAGCAGATTTTTCAGAGTATTGCCTCTCAGTAAGGGTCATAAAAAAAAAAAAAACATTTAGAGTATTCACTAGGCATGTATATCTGCTCTTTTCTTTTAGAGTGAAATCCTCACCTTTGTTTACATGATTGCAATGTGTTCAGTAATTGAAAAAAGTCACATAAATGGTGTGTTCAGAAGAGGAAAAGGTTTTGAGTAAGTTCCATCCCGATGCATAAGAAAAGGGCCATGGTTCTGTAGGTGAATAGATGTTCAGTTGATTTAAATAAATGGATACTTACCAAAACAAACAAGCAAACAAACAAACAAAACACTTCTCTTTCTTTATGACAGTCTTAATTATTTCTTTCCTGTTTACTTGGCTGTGATGAAACTTATAGTTCAAGAAAATCCTTCTTAATTTCCTTTGTGATGGGAAAGAAAGGTTCTAGATTTGCTTTAGAGCAGGCATTGGCAGTTCTAATAACTTTAACTGCCCTTTTATTTTTATTTTTTATTTTTATTTATTTTTATTTATTTATTTTTATTTTATTTATTTTTATTTTTAGTGTAGGTACTTATGTGCTACGTTCTCTGACCTTACTTAGCTGACTAGCATAGACTTAGCCTTAGTGATTGCCTCTCCTTATGGAATTTTCATATATATTAAGCAGATATGAGTGTCAGCAGCATCCCAGAGTTTTTTCCCTGAGGTATGACTATTCAGATACTACTTAACTGTTCCATAAGACTTTCGGTATAGTATCTTAAGGTCTCAGACTGGTACTTGTGGAGAGTTTGAGGAGTTGGTGTTGCAAGAAATAGAGGTGAAGAATTGCTAAAGTGGATTAATGGCTCCTTGCAGGCATGAGAGGAGACATTATTTGGCTCAGATATTGTGTGTGGAATCAGTGGCTCCTTAAGTGCATACTGATAAGTGACAAGGAGTTGTGAATGATGGGGGATGCCACTGAAATAGCAAATGTACATCCTTACTTGAAATGCAGTTATATCAGTGACAGATTTCTCTTTCTTATTCCTTCTGTTATTTTTAAACACTGAATTTACAAATAAATAGGTAGGGTACCATGACTTGCAGAAAATCCATGTTTTGAGGCCTAATCTGTAACTTTTGAGCCTAGCTTCATCATTTGGAATTAATATCTCTTAGGTGGCAAACATTCTCCAAAGCAATTTAGAGGTGGTATTGATCCGTTTTGAACGAAAGGATGTGAGAAAGCCTTCCACTGCTTCTTAGAGACTTCCCTATAGTCTTCACAACATTCCTGCATGGAAGGAATTTATTGCTAAGACCTTCATCATAGGAGGAAAACAAGGGATTCCAGAAGAGCCTTTCCAGGCATTATCTGGTCATAACAAAATTTACAAATTATGGAATTCAGGTTCAGGTGTTACCTCTGCAACATATACCATTATAGAAGCCTGCACAGCTTATCATATAACACAAAATGTAATAAGGCATGATGATATAGATGATATAAAAGGATGATAAGAAAGGCCTACACTCTTAATAGCATTTTAATGTCTATCTCTTTGTGCATATATTGATAAAAGAGAATATTCACTATATGGGGGAGAATTCTGTATAATACAAGTACAGTTATGGGGTATGGTCAGTTCATTTCTGATACAAAGATGTATTTGACTATGTGAAGAAGTAAAGAGGAATGATGTGAAAGGTTTAGGACTTTTGGAAAATAAATAAGGCTGACAGTTTTAGGTTTTATTAATACAGCTTTAAAAAAACTTTAAAATTGTCAGAGCAATTAATAAGGTGAATGTTTAAAGTGCTCCCTTTTTAGAAGGAGCATCTCGGTGACTCAAAGCTTTAAAAATATAAAAAGCAATTTTTTCTTCTCTAATGCAGTCATTCTCATTTTCATTCTCTTCCTTTAGAAATTTAATTGTATAATTTTAAAATAGTCTTAAAGATGCAGAGTAATGGGCAAAATCAATGAATCCACAAAACTTCCTGTCTGGTCAGATAGCTGCAATTGCATCAAAGCACACAGATGTCAATGGACTTTTGTATGAAAACAGAAGACCACTCTCATAGATATGATCTTGAAGAACACAGCCTGTTTGATACTTGTTTTGATTATCAGATAAAAGGCAGAATGAAATAGTTACACTTCACTATAACTAATATATTTTTAGGTTGCAAATTCCATGTCAGTTTAAGACTCTCCATGCTGATGCATTTGTGGAATCAGATTCTTTATAATAACCTGCTTAATGATTCTTAAAATTGTTTGTGGAAAACGGTCAATAGCCATACTGTTATAAACCTGGTAAATTTGCAGTTTGTGGAATGGCATACATTATCTATAACCATTCTCACTATTTTTAAATTATGTATGCCTAGAAATACTCTCCTATTTTTAATAGTTGATTTCTGGAAACATTTTTGTGATCAAGTCCTACTCTTGTGGATGTTAACTGAAAAGCAAAGAGCAAAGTTGTTTTCATTTCAGATATGAATATCTGTATATACAGATACTTCTCCATCTTACTCAAATCAACAACAAAATAAGTGTAAGTACATGTAAAATGTTTGGTAAAAATTAGGAAGAACCTGATTTACAATTCAGAAATTCAAAATGAATAAAGAAGATGATTTATTTGACCTGTCACAGGTAGCTGAGAATCTCTGAGCCTAAATGGTAAAACTTCTGCAATCAAGACAGAGTTGCAAGGTTCATTAAAAGTAGCAAAATACAATCAAATAAGTGATGTGTTGAAATGAATGGAAAACATATTATTGTTATTCTGACAAAAAAAGTTGAGATGACTTGCTTAGGAATATTTTATCTGTCTTTATTATTTTGCTAAATTACATATTTTATCTTTACAAAATGAAGCACTAAAGAACTTATAATAAACCAAACATATATATGTATATGTGTATGTATGCATGTGTGTGTGTGTGTGTATGTGGTGTATGTGTGTGCATATATATATGTATACAGGTATATATAAAGATTTTTGATAGCCTTCATCACACGTAACAATACGTCACCATACCCCTTCTAAGATCAATGAGGGCACTTGAAGAACTGTCAGCACAAAACAAGTTATGAGAATCTGACTGGTATTGAGACTGTAATAAACAATCCTTACCCTAAACAAAGACACATTAAGAAGAACAAAGCAGAACTAGAATGCTGTATGGGATAAACATGCCTCAGCACCAGGTCTGCTGTTGCTCACCAAAAGGGTTTGCTGGTTTTTGGCAGTGGATGGACAAGGAAGTAGCATTTGCAGCACATAAAACCAGCCTAAGTAGTGCAGGAGGGAGTAAGAAAATGTGCCTTGGATGACAGAACAATTTTGCTGGGAGTCCCACAGTATCTACTAATTACTTGTCTGTGACCACAAAATAAATAATACTTTAAGCATAATACATGCCTTTAAGAATACCCCCACAACAGACCTCTTTTTATCAAAGCAACATTTCATGCAAACAGAATATAATCTCACATGTATAGATACCAACACATTATGCTAACATCTGTAAAACAGACAATTAGATTCAATCCAGTTCTCTTCCTAAAAAACAAGACGGGAAATTTTGAAAAGGACTGACTGCAGTCATTGTATGAGCATAAACACAAATACTCCATGATTTATTTTATTTCAGAACTAAAACATATAAAACAACCGTACAGACAGTGTCATCCCTACCCCAGTCACACTGGGTGGACTGGACCGACAGCTGTACTGCCTTGTTTATACATTTGAATAATCCTTCATTTCATTGTGATGGATATATTTTCCAGAGGACAAGGTTTCCCTTGTGGTATTGAGTGTATTTGGGCTTGACCGTTTTCAGGTTTTAAAGCAAGCATTTGCAGATATAAACTAAATGCAATATCTGTCTATCAGAACAAACTGCAAAAGCTGCAGGAGATGTTTACTGTGTTGTAAAATCAGCCTTTGATAGATTTTAAGTAATCTACAAGATATTTAGCTGAATTTTACCTTCAGAGGTTCAGTTAGATAAGGGAAAAAGGAGGTGAGACAAATTGCAGGAGGAGGAGGAGCTGATCTGTCTCAAGGTGGAGCTGTATCTTGTATTAAATGACACTGGCAGATTAAAGCTCTCAAATGGGGAAGGGCTTAAAGGCTGAGTCAAAAGCCAAGAAGTCTCTTTATTTACGCCTACCTCCCAGCCCCTGGCAATCTGACTAATAACAAACTGAGCTAACAAGAAAGACTAGAAAGAGCAGAGAGAACATAGAAGCAGCTTGGATCTAAAAATTTAACAAACCAAGAGTGATCAAGTCAAGCTCTGCTGACCATCTTGTTTGCTTACTGCATCCAAATTGCTTGTAAACAGTTAACTATATACAGAAAAGTCAGCATAGCTGTGAAGTATGCTGTGAATTTTAATTGAGGAAAAAGGACAACTGCTTCACAGGATGGTCTAATGTGCACTCTAATGTGCACTCTGCCTGGAAGATTTTTTCAATTGAACGCTCTGTACTCTGTCTTCTGAACAAGGATTTTAACTTTATGGAATTGTAGTTTTACCAGAGTGTGCAGCAAAGTGAAACTCAGAAGAAAGTGTGCATTTTTCATAGGGGAAAATTAAATTGCATTGAAACAGCTGCTCTAACTGCATTACTGATCCCTTCAGGGAGTGTTACTGCTGTACAGGTAAGAAAGATTCCAGTTAGCTTAGAGTGTGAGAAATTAATTTCTCAGTACTGGTTTATTTTTTTTTTCTGCATGACTTTGTATAACTTTTCTGTTAAATGATGGCAGTTTATACTGTATTTCAAACAGTCTGCCAGGTGCATTTATTCAATCTGCCAACAGTATAGCTGCATAGCAGAATGTGTGTATTAAGGAAATGCTGATTTGAGATCATGGTTGAGGGGGAGGAGTGGGTGTTTGTTTTTATTTTCTGAAGTGTAAGAATGGTCTTAAATGCATCATATGACCGTGATTCCTTCCAGGATTTAACAGACAATCTTGAAGGCTTTTAGAAATGACCGGTTTCTAGATGAGGGCTTTGAAATTAACTTTTTTTTTTTCCAAGTAGCTGAATGAAAAACCGATGCACAATAAAAAGCTATTTCAATATTTGAAAAAAAACATGTATTGATTTTCACTTCTCAAGCATGCGATGCCTTTACCATAAGGTGACTACTTCTGAAAGTGTTGAAATTCATCCAGTGGAAAGGACTGTGACTTTTTTAGTCTTTTAGAATTCATGTCACAAGAAGCTCAGTTAATGCAAGCAGTTAGTAATGACTTATATGAAGGCAGATAAAAGCAACAAACTTAAGTTACCATGTAGAATTTCCTGAAAAACCTCACCACATGAAACAGAAGTAAGGTCAGCCCTGTCAAGCCTTTTATTATTATTTTTATTATTATGAATTCTTTCAGTTAAATGTTGAGCATCTGTTACTTGAAAGTAGTTTTCATTTCACAACTGTAGCCCACAGAGACCTTCATTACATATTCCTGAGTGTACCGACCAAAAACAAAAACAAAAAAGAAAAAGAAAAAAAAAAGAAAAAAAAAAGAATACAACTCTCCTATTAGGTCTGTGTAGAAGTTCCAGGCATCTTTTTTTTTAGAGTGTGTGTGTGTGTGTGTGTATGTGTGTCTGTGTGTCTGTGTGTGTCTGTGTGTGTCTGTGTGTGTGTGTGAGAGAGAGAGAGAGAGAGAGAGAGAGAGTTCTAACAGTGTTGCCCACAGAAGTATGATGATGATTAAAATGGGAATGTTTTCCAATTGGTTACAAATGTTTTTACTTTCATCTCTGAGAGGAGGGCTTTCATTTTTATAAATGAATTTTTCAATATGTACTAGAATGCAACATGCTTTTCAGATTAATTTTTTTTTCCCTTTAATTTTGCTTAGGGCCTTTTTAAAGTGCAGTTTGAATTTGATGCAGATCTAAGATGGAATTCTAATGGAGAAAAAGAGTATAAAAATGAAGTCTAATTAGCCATATGGTAGATTTGAAGCTGGCATCTATGTCAAGAGTCTGCATTTTTCACCATAGGTCACTGGAAAGGATATTGCTGCATATAAAGCATGAATAAATATCTAGCATATTATGATTCTAGCTTTATTTTGAATATTTAAAAATAATGTCTTGGCATGTTGTGTCTTATCCAATACTTTTGGGATTAAAATTTAAGAGACTATATACATTGAATATAGGCAGCTGGTGTTCAAGAACTATGGTAGGACACAAGAAAATTTTCTCACAGTATGAATAGCACTTGCTGCCTCTAAATTGACACATCTATTCCCAGTTATCAGGAATGGTGAAAGGTACAATTCATTATGCACATAATTGCTGGATTTCGTGTGTGTGTGCGTGTGTGTGTGTGTGCACGTATGTAAAACACTCATACCAGAGCATTAGGTGCTTAAATGTATAAATCCTTGCAACCCTTTGTGAGGGAAGCCTTGAGAAGTTGTGTTGCTAGTAAAAGTAACAGAAGTGCCTGATAAATAAAATAAATATTGATGAGAGGCCAAAACATATGACCATACTGTAAGAATGTTTGCGCATTTAATTGCATAGATTCTTATAAAGGGTCCTCATCGCTCAGAAATTAACACTTTGGCAGCTTAACTGTGTGGTGACTTTCTGTACTCCATATTTCAATAGCTTACTCTGAAAGATCAAGTGACCTTTATTAGATGGATCCCTTAACAAACCTGGTTTGTTCCGTCCTAGAGTAAATAGTGCACCCAAAAAGTTTTTGTGTTTTAAATGATCCATTTCATTGTAAGATTTTTTCTTTTAGCAAACATGGAAATATTTATTTTATTACAAGATTATAGACAGAGATTTCACTTCATCTCATATATCACAAAATACCTTTGTTCTTGCTAATTAGACAGCCTTGACAGAAAGAAATATAGAATCTTCAAATAAAGAGTGCAGCATAACTAATTTCAAACCAATGACAACACATATTTGACTTAAACATGCAAACTGTGCTTGTTACTTCATAGTTGTACACTTAGGATGTCTTTCTCAGGCCGTTTCAGTTTGAGACCAAATGGCTTGAAAGCTGATAATTTGTTACATAACATACAGAGGATACTGGTGATAATTTTTAACTGTCAAGGCAAGGTTAATTCTATGTACATTTTAGAATGTTTCTGGTAATTAATGATCATAATAATTGAAAGGAGTCTAATGATTCCTGTCCAAAAACCTGTTTGTCCCCTGCCTACCTATTTCTTCTGATATGTACTGCATTGTCAATTCTTCTTCTTTTTCTTCTTGGTTAGCTGTGTACACAGTTAGGGTGTACACAAGAGACTATGTTATGGCTTGACTTTGCTAATGCATGAATGATTTTGCTGACCTTGCCAATGCTATCTTTCTACACCTTGGATTTAATAATTTTTTATTATTTTTTGATAATTTTATGTGCATATTACATACAAGCATGTTACTCCACTACCAAGGAGTGTGTAGCATTTCCACTCTCACAAAATATACACAAAATATACCATATACATTAAAATTTAAATAAAGAGAAAACACTAATTTGTCTACTTCCTTTTCAGTTTGGAGGTACAAGGACAGCAGAGACAATACCTTTTGATTTACATACACRCCGCAGAACCAAAGGAAAGATTCCCTCTATGCTACCTGAAGGAACTTTTGTTCACAATATGTTGTTAAACCAAACCAAATCTTTCTTTTTCTCCTTAGTAGCTGGACAATGTTAAGTTGAGCCTAGCAAAGGACCCCTCAAATTTGCAGTGCTACATGGTGATAAAAAAGTGATGATCTATAATATTATGTTATCCTTGATATAAGCGGCTTGAGGCAGTAACTTATTACTTCTGTCTAGTGGCAAAACATTACATATGGTATATAAATAAAGAGAGCACATTCTTGGTTATTTCCTACTTTGGTGTAGCAGCATGAAGTATTGAAGCACTTCTCCCTTTGACTGTGTTGCTTGATTCAATAGCTTAAACTAAATATATTTTCTCTTCTTAGAAAATCATTCAAATGTGTTGCAAGATATAATAGTTTCACAAGCTGGGACAGCTCACTTACAAGTAGTAGAAATGTTTATTGCTTTTTTTCTTTCCTGCTGCCCCTGCACCCAAATGAAATTATGACCTTGTTCCTTTTTTTTCTTTTTTTTTTCCTTTTTTTCCCTTTTTTTTTCCTTTTTTTTTCCTTTTTTTTTTTTTTCCAGAATCTTCTGGGCAAGATGAAGCTCTGGGTTTTTGTGTTATGTTCAGTTCTGGTTGCATCTGATCCTTCGCAGTCACAGCCTTCTTTTTCTTCAACCAGAGGATCTTGTCAGAGTTTGTGTTCCTGCGAAGAAAAGGATGATACCATGATTATAAACTGTGAAGAAAGAGGCATCAAGATGATATCAGAAATAAATGTCCCACCATCACGGCCTTTCCATCTTAATCTATTAAACAATGGCTTGAATATGTTATGTGTGAATGATTTTGCTGGCCTTGCCAGTGCCATCTCTCTACATCTTGGATTTAATAATATTGCAGATATTGAGCCTGGGGCTTTTAACGGTCTCAGACTTCTTAAGCAACTTCATATCAATCACAATTCTTTAGAAATACTTAAAGAAGATACATTTAATGGGTTGGAAAATCTGGAGTTTCTTCAAGCAGACAACAATTTCATCACAGTGATTGAAGCAAGTGCCTTTAGCAAGCTCAACAGGCTCAAAGTGCTTATTTTGAATGATAATGCGATTGAATATCTTCCTCCTAACATATTTCGTTTTGTGCCATTGACCCATTTAGATCTTCGTGGAAACCAGTTACAGACACTGCCATATGTTGGCTTTCTAGAGCACATTGGTAGAATATTAGATCTTCAATTGGAAGACAATAAATGGGCTTGTAACTGTGATTTGCTTCAGCTGAAGATATGGCTAGAAAACATGCCTCCCCAGTCAATAATAGGTGATGTTGTGTGCAATAGCCCTTCAGTTATCAAAGGCAGCATCTTAAGCCGCTTGAAAAAAGAATCACTTTGTCCCACTCATCCTGTCAATGAACTTGAAGATCCTTCAGGATCACTGCCCTTGGTTGTAACCACCTCTATTAGTGATAGTCGCCTATCAACTAAGGTGATTCCTATCCTGAAAGCTCCTACTAAAGAGCCAAGTTTTGTGCTTCATGCTTCAAATCCAACTACTCAGTTTCCAGGAATCTATTGTCCTGTCCCCTGTCACTGCACCAGCCATACACTCTCAGGAGTTCTCATGCACTGCCAGGAGCGAAATATCGAAAGCTTGTCTGACTTAGGACCTCCACCTCCAAATCCTAAAAAGCTTATTCTAGCTGGAAATATTATTCAGACATTACTGAAATCAGATCTTGTGGACTATGCCAGCCTGGAAATGCTTCATCTGGGGAACAATCGTATTGAAATCCTTGAAGAAGGATCCTTTATGAATTTGACTAGACTGCAGAAATTATATCTCAATGGCAATCACCTTACAAAGCTAAGTCAGAATCTCTTCCTTGGTCTTCAGCACCTCGAATACTTGTACCTTGAATATAATGCCATCAAAGAAGTTTTGCCAGGGACATTTAATGCAATGCCTAAACTTAAGGTTCTCTACTTAAATAACAATCTTTTACAGACTTTACCGCCCCATATCTTTTCAGGGGTCCCACTTGCCAGATTAAATTTGAAAACAAACCAGTTTGCTCATTTGCCTGTGAGCAATGTCTTGGATGAACTGGATATGCTGGTACAAATTGAACTTGAAGACAACCCCTGGGATTGCACTTGTGATTCAGTTGGACTGCAAAAATGGATACAAAAGCTGAGTAAGAATACAATGATGGGTGACATTTTTTGTAAATCTCCAGGACACCTAGCAAAAAAAGAACTGAAATCCCTGAACAGTGATGTCTTGTGTCCAGGCTTAATAAACAGCCCTGCACTACCAACTCATGCCAGCTTTATAGTTGTGACAACTTCTTCTACTACAACCACCGCTGCAGACACCATCCTGCGGTCCCTTACGGGTGCTGTCCCACTTTCTGTTCTAATACTAGGACTCCTAATTGTGTTTATAACTATTGTATTTTGTGCAGCAGGAATAGTTGTTCTTGTTCTGCATCGACGGCGAAGATGCAAAAAGAAACAAGCAAATGAACAAATGAGGGATAGTAGCCCAGTTCACCTTCAGTACAGCATGTATGGGCATAAGACAACACATCACACAACTGAGCGCCCAGCTGCAGCTCTCTATGAGCAGCGTATGGTTACTCCCATGGTTCAGGTCTATCGTAGCCCATCCTTCAGCCCCAAGCATACTGAGCAACAGGAGGAGGGAAATGACAAGGAAGACAATGATTCCAAACATCTCCGCAGAAGTCTCCTGGAAAGAGAGAACGGTTCACCTCTTACAGGTGCAAATGTCAAATACAAGGCTACAGATCAGTCGGCTGAATTTCTGTCATTTCAGGATGCCAGCTCCCTGTACAGAAACATTCTTGAAAAAGAGAGAGAACTGCAGCAGCTAGGTATCACAGAGTACCTAAGGAAAAATATTGTCCAGCTCCAACCTGACATGGAGGTTCATTATCCTGGAACACATGAGGAGCTGAAGTTAATGGAGACACTAATGTATTCCAGACCAAGAAAGGTTTTCCTAGAACAGACTAAAAATGAGTATTTTGAACTCAAAGCTAACTTACATGCTGAGCCTGACTATCTGGAAGTCTTGGAGCAGCAAACATGAAGCAAACATACAGTGGGCTGGGGCTGAATTTCTGTATTTCTATTTTAAGTTGGAACCATTGTAAATAAAAGTGCCTTATAATAACACGTCAACAGTCAGAACTTAAGCACAGCAGTAATCCTAGCAAAAAAAACCTCAGGGATCACTGTGGGAAGCCATGGGGATGTTTGCAGGCAATGTCTCACCCCAAATTAAACATGAACTCTGTGTGATTGAACTGTGGGAGGAAGATTGCTTACTGCAATATTGCAATATTCCTCTAGATTTTTTTAAAGGTTTGTATGGCACTCTCTGTTCTGTTCCTGATTTATGGCAAAATATTTGTTAACTGTACTCTTTCTTTTTCCCTCAGTTTAATTGGATTATTTTAAAAACAAAACAAAACAAACCTGTATTTGTAGTTATAAGGTTAGTGTGTATTGGTTAGGGATTAGTACATGCACTACATACAAGAACATTGTCTACAACCACACCTAACATACCATTATAATAAATACAAAAGGAATTGAAACTTTGTCATACTAAATGGCAGTTAAAAACAAAAGGAAAAAATATTGGCATATGCACCCAGAGCCTGCAAATATTTAAGTATCTTACACGGAACTTCATCACGTGCATTCGGTATCAGTATGTGGAAGGAAAACATACATAACTATGTTTACCCAACAGCAATGACAAAGCAAGCCTTCTGCTATTTTTCCTCTCTGATAGCTTTACCTAAGTTTGGACAATCTTCTCTTATGCTGCTGCTATAAAATATTGTGCATCACTGGTGTTTCAATTCATAATCCTGGGCAATTTGAAAAGCTACTGAGAATCAGCTGTAAATATGTTACTGTGTTTAATAAGTTTGATTTTTATCTATCTATCTATCTATATGAATAACTTCTGTGCTGGCTTTAAATATTCTTGGAAGAAATGAGTTTGCTCTGGCTAGGAACTTGCAGGTGCAAAAGCAGCTCCTTCCCCACACGACCAAAAAGCAACCCTCAAACAGAATAACCACAACAAAACACACATGCAAAGAACAGTAATAGTATGTAGTATTTGTTTGTACAAAAATATGCTATATTTTCCAGAAATTAGAAGAAAATAAAGTGTTGCGAGAAAAAAATAGGTGAAAAGGTAGAACACTGCAGGTTTATTTTTGTTATGAAATCTAGCTAGATTTATATTAAGTATTTATTCTGTATAATTTTGTAATCTTTTTTTCTTCTTCAACTTGCAAGAAAACAAGCTTATTCTTAGCTGCCTTTCAAGAAAATCAAGGAACTGCTCTCTATCAGTGAAAATGAAATAAAGGTTTTTTTAAATGTCTTTATCTTAGAGGTCACTTTTTAAAAAGAAGGCAGCAACTCCTGCATGCACAAGTTTAGAACTGTTTGGGAATTAAACACGAGGGTCTTCACTCTTGTCATGTGGACAGAAGCATCTTGTTCAGTGTGCAGTAAGGCCATTCAAACTCTGTGCGTGACTGACACAGTGCCAAAACACAAATTCTGACCTGCATTTATCTTCCTCTAAGCAAATCTTTTGTAAACTGACTATGCATGAAGAACAATTTTTTTTCTAATTTAAATTTGTAGAGCTAAAGATCAGCTTAATTACTACATGTCTATGTATGCGTGCTAAACTTAGCATTGAAGTCTTGATAAATTCAAAGCAAAAAGACATTCTTTAGTTCAGCTTACTGCTGGTGTCTTACCTATTTGTATATACAAACATTCTCCGTGTTCTTTGTATATAAGTTTCTGACAGAATTTCTTCTTATACTACAAATGAAAGTCAGATTCTCAGTTCTTTCAAATTTGCATAGAGATACTGACGGTGCTATCCTAATTTCTATTATCTGAGGATCTGACCATATGTTGTCCCTGTTAACAAATCAACTTCCTTATTAATGTTTTGTAGATGCCATCACTTTGCTATGACAGTAAAACTTGTTGGCTTCCAAGAATCAAATTTCAGTAATTGGAGAATAAGTACTATTTCCTCTTTCTATGACTGAGAATAATTTAGTTTAGAAAACCTGTGTATATAAGAGGATTAGGAACAGTAAACCTGATTACCATGTATTTGTTTCCTTACTATCTTTATTCCTGACAATTAAAGGTAATACTAAGAATTACCAGTGCAAATAAGAGTGAGGCAAAGTGGAGAATTCTACTATATTAGCTTAGGTATCTAGTGCTATTTTAGAAGTCCTTGCATATTCAAGACATTTGAATGGACACGACATGTCATAGAATATGGAARCCCATGCCCTGGTCTGGAGGCACAACTGGAGCACAGGTGGGATAGCTTAGAGAATTAAAATGACACTGGATGCCTATATTTAAAAAACTAAATCCCACCCATAAAACATCTAAGTAACTTTATTATTTGAAATAATTAAGGTCCAATAAAAAATTTAATTCAGTTAATATAAATGACATTAAAAAGCTTTGAATTTTGAATCAGGCCTCAGAATATTGTTCTTTTTAGACTTTTAGAGATCTCAAATTAGTGTAGAGGAAAAAAAAAATGTCCATGGTACATGATGACAGGGTTTAGTATTTCAGTGTCTTTCATTTGAGTAGTCATTTACATTAGTAAGAAATGGGTGTAAAAAAATTTATCCTGCAATTGCCAAGATCCAGGGAAATGATGATTCAGGCCCTCTGACTTAGGTTTAAGAGAAATAGTTTCACACTGAAGACAATTGCCGCAGGCACAGATGACACTTTGCTTAGCTGCTAACAGTTACTTGGCAGAACATTGAGGACAACTATGTTGCAAAATATTCTTCTTCATTGCAGTCTCAAAGCATCAGAAAAAAGAGTGAGCTAGATTGATGTCAAAGCAATTCAGTTATACAGCTGTATCAGAGGATCACTCAGCATAAGTAAAGAGAGCTTTAGCTTTCAGCTTTCCCTCAGCACTGGGATTCACATCATTCATTATATCAGGGCAAATCTACTTTATGGTAAGCTGTAACACCACAAGTGGTTTTGTAGCTTCCAGGAATCACTATGACGTGACACATGTCATCCACTATCATCAGTCCCTATTGGACTCCTGTGTAGTGAATGTTTGTTTGATGAGGAACAAGGGGTCTGCCTACAGCCTTTCCTCATAATAACATTCTCAGCCAGTGATTTTCCAGTTTAAAAGAAACTTTATATTGCCAGAACAAAAAAGGATAAGAACTTGCCCTTATATGTTTATTCTTCAGTTGAAGATGTATCAATATCTGCTGCTTAAAATAAAATAATAAAGTAAGGAATGTATCACATAGGAAGGAAGAAGGATGAAATGTCTGTGCCTGAAATTTCCTTGGAACATTTCCATTATAACAATTACAAACGTATCCTTAAAATTGTTATTCATGTTTGCCAGTAGTTGCCAGTTAGTAGGGGTCTTAAGAAAATTATTTGTTAAGTCTGTGCTCTTCCCCCACCCCTCCAATGACAGGCACAGTTAAGTGGTTTCTATACATTTCACTTAGCTAGAATAATGGAGGCTGGAAGGTGAAGCATGTTTGACAGTCTGAAACAAAGTGGATTCATTTTTTTCCTGTCAGTAGGGTAATTTAATTGAGTGCAAGAACAGCGCTTCAGCAGGCACATTGGTGTACTTGGCAGCTATGTAATTGTTATGTTAGGGTACCTCAAGGTAACCAACACTATCATTTTTTCCCCTCACATTTCAGTGAATAAAATATATTAAATAGACCTGTTCCCTAAATAAACAGATATTAAAACAATATATTGCACTTATTTATTTTAACCTGCCCTTATCTTTTTACCTCTATAAAAGTCAAATGCATTTATTTTTCTGTTTTTTTTTCCTGCTACAGGTATTTTTTAGACAGGCTTTTAACACTATTACTTGAACATATTACCTGCGGTGACACCTCTGCAAGCTGAACAACAACAAAAAACCCAAACCAAACCCTTCCAAAAACAACCACAAATTTATATGTAAACTAGAGCACTGGCCTATTCAGAACTGGTCCAATATTTTCACACTCTTTTCCATTAGAATGACAGATCAACCTTTTTGTAACTAAATCCCAAATTGAATATGAGGTCAGACTTTTTTGCAGTTGTGTGTCAAAGCTACAAGATATGAATCTGAGCTTTTCTCACCTGCAGTAATTTTTTCTGTGATTAGAATCTGAGAATCAAGTTTTGGCCCCTTTCTGCAACAAAGAAGTGCCCAGTATAACCCCAAATAGCAGCTTTTTATAATGTGCCACTTAGCTAGAGATTTCTAATTGTATAATATGAGAAACTAAGAGATGATTCTGATTGAGAGAGAAAACCATCTATTCAAGATCCTTGTTTTGGTACGTTAATTAAAAAAAAAGAGTATTTATTACAAAGAAAACATTATTTCACAGGGAGAAGTAATAGTGGCAAGGGAAAAGAGAAGATTGAACCTCAAAGTCATCATCAGAAGGGATTCTGGATTATCATTCTGAGGATGCCATTATCTACACAAATATATTTTATCAGCCACACTGACACAATCTGCAAGTTTCGTGTAGATGCACTGAAGTCATTATAAGGGGAAAAAACAATAAAACTTTGTCTTAATTCAAAGATCAGCTGAGACACTTGCTGAGGACTCTGGCACACTTCTCTCATACTGCCCCAGCACAGGACATCTTCATCTCCATTGACTAATTTCCATCACAGGCAAATCCTGCTCAGCCGCAGAGCCCCCGGCAGTAGAGCCTCCTGCAACAGCCAGACCCTGCTCCTAGGGGAGGGTTTGCAGCACGCTCATTGCCTTCAGTGCTCAGCTCCCCTCGGACTCGATGTTTGATGCACACTGTTGGATTTGGGACAGGGCAGATGGATTTATTACTAAGGCTGTATGATGCTTCAAAAGACTTGTCCCTTTTTGATTTTCCGATGTTTACGATATTCTTGATCTTGTTCCAGGAGTAGGTATCAAATCCTTTTTTTCCTTGAAACAGAAATAAACTGTATCTTTAGCTGGAACCAATATGGGGAAGTTAATTGCCATAATGAAAAGATATAGGACAACATTTTCTTTCCTGCTCATCTCCTAACGGTCAGCTTTGTTGTTTTTGACACAACAGAGCAAATTCTTAAGAACCACAGTCTAATGTAAAGCAGCTAACCTCAAGGAAGAAAGTAAAACACCAGATGCTGTTCAGCTCTATGAAAGCAAGATGTGAAAGAGATTTTTTTTTTTTTAAACGATTTCAACAAGACGGGGTGCAAGTACATGTGCATGGTAAATATCATAAAGCGTTTATCAAAGTTTTGTGTTTTAAGACATTAACTTCAAAATATCCACAACATGTTCCTCCTATTACTACTACAATGACTACTTCTGTTCCTACTATTACTTCTAGTACTTGCTATGGACTGATGGAACGCAGCAAAGAAGAAACACCTTGTCTTCATATTTCAAGGAGAAATGTAACTTCAGCTGTTTGCCTTTACAGACAAATTCATCCAGATTATTTAATTTTTCAGACAAACTGTTTTAGAAATTAAGAATCAAAAAAAAAAAAAATCCAGTTGTAATTAATGGACATTTAAAGTACAGAAGAGCATATAATGAATTGTTCAAAGAGAAGTCTGGAATCCTTTATATATGCTGAAATCTGTCCCATGGAATGTTAACATAAGTTTGCACTTTAAAATAAGCTATAAAATTTATTTTAGTAGCTCACAAAAGCGAATATTATTTTTAGTTTTAAATTAAGAGCCATCCCAGCATTTTTGCACTGTTTTGAATACAAAGTCTACTTAACACTTTCATAATGACATACGCATTTGGGCTTAACTACAAATTAAATAGTGCCGTACTGAGACGTATTAAAAAGAATAACACTGTCAAATGGAATCTGATTACCCCCAACTTTTTCCTGCTGAAAATGTGCACTGTGCTGTGCAAGAAATGCAAGTTTCCTGGGCCAGGAGAATAAACAAGAATATAAATTATTTTGTATCTTTGTGAGAGTAGAAAATTTTGGCATCCATTCCTGTGGTGTAGTATGCTTATACAGTTCACGTGAGACAGTAATTATCTGCGAGTTTCAGTATTAAAACATAATTAAATGCACGACATTCCTAACACAGGGGAATGACCTGACTAGTAGTCTACATGATAAAGTCCTTTTATAAGCTGAAGGTAGTTGCAATTGCACTTTTTTAAGGATCCTGTGTGTCAAAGACTATATACATATCTGCTAGATCAGACCCCCAAAGATCCTCTCAAGTCTGGTTGAAACTTAATAGGATGTTAGATTCCAGGCTGCCAAGGCTGAGGTAGTTACAGGCATCCAGACACCCTGGATATGGAGGATGGTGAAAAACCTCTTGGGTCAGTCATTATAGAGAGTTTTTGAATAACAGCTAAATATTTAGATGGCTCTTTTGCTCTGATTCTAGGCATTTGATATTCCACAACATTATGATTCATATATATTCATATGATTTAAGGATGAATGTAAACCATTAATAAATCAAAAATGAAGCACTGAGATGCTACTTTTCACAAAGTGTAAATGATTCCACTAGATATCAGGAAATGGGGATGGAGATCTGCAGACTTTAACTGCCTTGTGTGTTACATAAATGTCTTGAAGTAATACATAACTTCAGAAAAAAAAAAATGGGGGAAAGAAGAATCTCTATTGACCACACATGCATAGAGATGTCCCAAAGGGAAATGCTGTGCTAAGCATAGCTATTTTTATGCTGTCATTTATGACATTATGAGGACCAAATCATATTCTAAAGATGTTAAAGTAATTGCATTTTGCAGGCTGGAAACTATCACTGCACTGGAGTATCATTTGGAGTCAACTAGACTTCTTACAGGCTCAGATTTCATGATTATTTTTATTCATTAAAACAATCACAGAATAAACAGAAGCTTTATTATTTTCTTATATCGGTATCTTTCGAAAGCAATGCTGTGGGAAAAAAAATACGATTTCTGAATTTTTTTATTCATATTCTGATCTAAGGGCCATTAAAGCTATGGAAAGATGTCTTTTGGATCTGGAGTTATGATGAAACTTAGAAGTCTGTGGTTTTGTCTGCACAGATGTATACAGAAAAAAAAAAAGTGCATTAACTTAGGGTTGTTGCTGGCCTAAGTCACCAGCAGACTAGATCAGCAACTGTACCTAACTCTAAGGCCAAACCATATGTTAACTTGACAAAAATAATTCTGTGAATTCCTGTGACACTCTTTCCTGAAAAAGCAAAAGCTTTCTGTGTCTGCTTTTTATTTATTTATTTTTTTTAAGATAAGCATGTAAAGAAGATCACAACACAGGTTATTAAGGTCAATATCTTTTTAGATGTTTGGATATCAGGAAGATATTTGGACATTAGGAAAGATATTTCAATGTTAGGAAAAACTTCTTTACTAAGAGGGGTAGTGCAGCACTGCAATAGGCTACCCAAAGTATCTGTGGAACCTGAATCCCTGGGAGATTTTCAGGACTGCTGGACACACAGCTGGTCTCGAGGAAGAAACAGTCCTGCTCCAAGCAGGAGGCTGGACTAGACGGCCTCCAGAAGTCCCTTCCAACCAACACTTCTGTGGTTCTAATATGATTCTGTGAAAATTTTTTGAGGGCAAAGTACAAGAACATTTCTTTTCTGAACCTAGGCTTCCAGAATATGAAGTTAAGGGAAGAGGAAGATACAATACTCAGCAAGCACTCTAGTGAAAGAAAAGCTTTTCAGATAACTTCTGTAAGATACAGAGAAGCAGTAATATTCAACCAGCATCACGGTTGAATTAAGTAGTGTTGCTTTGATGCTGGTCAGAATGCATGCAAATTATGGTTACCTAAATCTATTGTTAAAATTATTTTTTTTATATGACAGATGACTTCCAATCTATAAATAAAATGCTGGAACTATCTGAAACTCTCAAAGAATGACCCATTTATGTACTAGCTGAATTTAAAAAAGCCTATTTTCTTGACATATTGGTGTTGCAATTCTTCACACATTTCAAAGATGGAGACAATCTTACTTTTTCAAAGAGTCTTCCAGACTTTAACAGTTCATACTTAATTTATTCTATTTTTCAGAAAGTCAAATTAGTATGTGGTATAGGATGAATGCAAATTATGATTAAAAGCTATATTTACATAAAATATTACCTTAAGTCTTTGAAATGTTATGGAAAAAAGCAAGCAGCACCTAGAGGATGGTCCTTCTTCTCCAAATGTAACTGATTTCACCAAATAAGGATCTATTTGATAAATAAATTTCAATGGTAAAAAATCATATGACAATTTGCTTAGAATCACAGAATCACAGAATCACAGAATCACTGAGGTTGGAAAGGACCTCTGGAGATCACCTAGTCCAACCCCCCTGCTCAAGCAGGGTCACCTAGAGCACATTGCACAGGATTGCATCCAGGCGCGTTTTGAATATCTCCAGAGAAGGAGACTCCACCACCTCTCKGGGCAACCTGGTCCAGTGCTCTGTCACCCTCACAGTGAAAAAGTTCTTCCTCATGTTCAGATGGAAGTGTCTGTGTTTCAGTTTGTGCCCATTGC